>NW_027411586.1:0-600000 GCF_049639745.1 Rhodnius prolixus
AAATTTTGTTTTTGCGAATCTCTTTGGCCTCGTTTGAGCCGCAGATTAGCCAAATTTCATCGTTTGTGCCGCATTATTACGCGAGATATTCGCATGTCAAGTTGGTATGGCCACTTTTTATTTTTGAGTTTTTTCAAAATTTCTTTTTACCATTCTTTTAGGCGTCGTTTGTGCCGGCGATTCACCAAGTTTCATCGTTTGTGCCGCAATATTAAAGAAGTTATTAAAGAAAAACTGTTACTGACATACTGACGCCAGCAGCGCATCTCTACGTCAAGTAAAGTAACTAACTGCCAGCATACACCAGCGGTTGGTGGGTTGATAATTTATCTATAAATACATATCTATTACAGCAAATAATAGTATTTTTCTTTTACCTACAACTTTACAAATAACTATTTTAGTAATATAAAAAGTTTTTTTCGTTTTTACCGCCATACCAAGCGTGATATTAGCGTGTCAAGTAAAGATGAGAAAAATTGATATAACTTTTCATATTTTGAATTTTTTCAAAATTACTTTTTGCCAATCTATTTGGCCTCGTTTCTGCTAGCGATTCGCTAAATTTCATCGTTTGTGCCGCATTATTACGCGAGATATTCGCATATCAAGTTGGTATGGCCACTTTTTATTTTTGAGTTTTTTCGAAATTTCTTTTTACCATTCTTTTAGGCTTCGTTTGTGCCGGCGATTCACCAAGTTTCATCGTTTGTGCCGCATTTTTAGGCGAGATATTCGCATGTCAATTTAATATGACAAAAATTGATATAACTTTTTATTTTTTGAACTTTTTCAAAATTTCTTTTTGCCAATCTCTTTGGCCTCGTTTGTGCCGCTGATTAGCCAAATTTCATCGTTTGTGCCGCATTATTACGCGAGATATTCGCATGTCAAGTTGGTATGGCCACTTTTTATTTTTGAGTTTTTTCAAAATTTCTTTTTACCATTCTTTTAGGCTTCGTTTGTGCCGGCGATTCACCAAGTTTCATCGTTTGTGCCGCATTTTCAGGCGAGATATTCGCATGTAAAGTTGGAATGGCCACTTTTTATTTTTTGAGTTTTTTCAAAATTTCTTTTTACCATTCGTTTGTGCCGCGTTTGTGCCGTCCTTTCCCAAAACTTCATCCATTTAGCTCAAAAATTGAAAAAGTTTTTAAGGATTTAAAGTGGCCATACCAACTTGACGGAAGTTGGACACGCGATTTCGCTTGTCTTTGAGATTTTTTAAAATTTTTTTTTGCTATTCCTTTTGGCGTCGTTTGTGCCGGCGATTCACCAAGTTTCATCGTTTGTGCCGCAATATTAAAGAAGTTATGAAAGAAAAACTGTTACTGACATACTGACGCCAGCAGCGCATCTCTACGTCAAGTAAAGTAACTACCTGCCAGCATACACCAGCGGTTGATGGGTTGATAATTTATCTATAAATACATATCTATTACAGCAAATATTAGTATTTTTCTTTTACCTACAACTTTACAAATAACTATTTTAGTAATATAAAAAGTTTTTTTCGTTTTTACCACCATACCAAGCGAGATATTATCGTGTCAAATAAAGATGAGAAAAATTGATATAACTTTTCATATTTTGAATTTTTTCAAAATTTCTTTTTGCCAATCTATTTGGACTCGTTTCTGCTAGCGATTCGCTAAATTTCATCGTTTGTGCCGCATTATTACGCGAGATATTCGCATATCAAGTTGGTATGGCCACTTTTTATTTTTGAGTTTTTTCGAAATTTCTTTTTACCATTCTTTTAGGCTTCGTTTGTGCCGGCGATTCACCAAGTTTCATCGTTTGTGCCGCATTTTTAGGCGAGATATTCGCATGTCAATTTAATATGACAAAAATTGATATAACTTTTTATTTTTTGAACTTTTTCAAAATTTCTTTTTGCCAATCTCTTTGGCCTCGTTTGTGCCGCTGATTAGCCAAATTTCATCGTTTGTGCCGCATTATTACGCGAGATATTCGCATGTCAAGTTGGTATGGCCACTTTTTATTTTTGAGTTTTTTCAAAATTTCTTTTACCATTCTTTTAGGCTTCGTTTGTGCCGGCGATTCACCAAGTTTCATCGTTTGTGCCGCATTTTTAGGCGAGATATTCGCATGTCAAGTTGGAATAGCCACTTTTTATTTTTTGAGTTTTTTCAAAATTTCTTTTTACCATTCGTTTGTGCCGCGTTTGTGCCGTCCTTTCCCAAAACTTCATCCATTTAGCTCAAAAATTGAAAAAGTTTTTAAGGATTTAAAGTGGCCATACCAACTTGACGGAAGTTGGACACGCGATTTCGCTTGTCTTTGAGATTTTTTAAAATTTTTTTTTGCTATTCCTTTTGGCGTCGTTTATGCCGGCGATTCACCAAGTTTCATTGTTTGTGCCGCAATATTAAAGAAGTTATGAAAGAAAAACTGTTACTGACATACTGACGCCAGCAGCGCATCTCTACGTCAAGTAAAGTAACTAACTGCCAGCATACACCAGCGGTTGATGGGTTGATAATTTATCTATAAATACATATCTATTACAGCAAATAATAGTATTTTTCTTTTACCTACAACTTTACAATTAACTATTTTAGTAATATAAAAAGTTTTTTTCGTTTTTACCGCCATACCAAGCGAGATATTAGCGTGTCAATTAAATATGAGAAAAATTGATATAACTTTTCATATTTTGAATTTTTTCTAAATTTCTTTTTGCCAATCTATTTGGCCTCGTTTCTGCTAGCGATTCGCTAAATTTCATCGGTTTTGCCGCATTATTACGCGAGATCTTCGCATATCAAGTTGGTATGGCCACTTTTTATTTTTGAGTTTTTTCAACATTTCTTTTTACCATTCTTTTAGGCTTCGTTTGTGCCGGCGATTCACCAAGTTTCATCGTTTGTGCCGCATTTTTAGGCGAGATATTCGCATGTCATATAATTATGACAAAAATTGATATAACTTTTTATTTTTTGAGTTTTTTCAAAATTCCTTTTTACCATTCTTTTAGGCTTCGTTTGTGCCGGCGATTCACCAAGTTTCATCGTTTGTGCCGCATTTTTAGGCGAGATAATTGCATGTCAATTAATTATGACAAAAATTGATATAACTTTTTATTTTTTGAACATTTTTCAAATTTTCTTTTTGCCAATCTCTTTGGCCTCGTTTGTGCCGCTGATTAGCCAAATTTCATCGTTTGTGCCGCATTATTACGCGAGATATTCGCATGTCAAGTTGGTATGGCCACTTTTTATTTTTGAGTTTTTTCGAAATTTCCTTTTACCATTCTTTTAGGCTTCGTTTGTGCCGGCGATTCACCAAGTTTCATCGTTTGTGCCGCTTTTTTTGGCGAGATATTCGCATGTCAATTTAATATGACAAAAATTGATATAACTTTTTATTTTTTGAACTTTTTCAAAATTTCTTTTTGCCAATCTCTTTGGCCTCGTTTGTGCCGCTGATTAGCCAAATTTCATCGTTTGTGCCGCATTATTACGCGAGATATTCGCATGTCAAGTTGGTATGGCCACTTTTTATTTTTGAGTTTTTTCAAAATTTCTTTTTACCATTCTTTTAGGCTTCGTTTGTGCCGGCGATTCACCAAGTTTCATCGTTTGTGCCGCATTTTTAGGCGAGATATTCGCATGTCAATTTAATATGACAAAAATTGATATAACTTTTTATTTTTTGAACTTTTTCAAAATTTCTTTTTGCCAATCTCTTTGGCCTCGTTTGTGCCGCTGATTAGCCAAATTTCATCGTTTGTGCCGCATTATTACGCGAGATATTCGCATGTCAAGTTGGAATGGCCACTTTTTATTTTTTGAGTTTTTTCAAAATTTCTTTCTACCATTCGTTTGTGCCGCGTTTGTGCCGTCCTTTCCCAAAACTTCATCCATTTAGCTCAAAAATTGAAAAAGTTTTTAAGGATTTAAAGTGGCCATACCAACTTGACGGAAGTTGGACACGCGATTTCGCTTGTCTTTGAGATTTATTAAAATTTTTTTTTGCTATTCCTTTTGGCGTCGTTTGTGCCGGCGATTCACCAAGTTTCATCGTTTGTGCCGCAATATTAAAGAAGTTATGAAAGAAAAACTGTTACTGACATACTGACGCCAGCAGCGCATCTCTACGTCAAGTAAAGTAACTAACTGCCAGCATACACCAGCGGTTGATGGGTTGATAATTTATCTATAAATACATATCTATTACAGCAAATAATAGTATTTTTCTTTTACCTACAACTTTACAAATAACTATTTTAGTAATATAAAAAGTTTTTTTCGTTTTTACCACCATACCAAGCGAGATATCGTGACAAATAAAGATGAGAAAAATTGATATAACTTTTTATTTTTTGAACATTTTTCAAATTTTCTTTTTGCCAATCTCTTTGGCCTCGTTTGTGCCGCTGATTAGCCAAATTTCATCGTTTGTGCCGCATTATTACGCGAGATATTAGCATGTCAAGTTGGTATGGCCACTTTTTATTTTTGAGTTTTTTCGAAATTTCTTTTTACCATTCTTTTAGGCTTCGTTTGTGCCGGCGATTCACCAAGTTTCATCGTTTGTGCCGCATTTTTTGGCGAGATATTCGCATGTCAATTTAATATGACAAAAATTGATATAACTTTTTATTTTTTGAACTTTTTCAAAATTTCTTTTTGCCAATCTCTTTGGCCTCGTTTGTGCCGCTGATTAGCCAAATTTCATCGTTTGTGCCGCATTATTACGCGAGATATTCGCATGTCAAGTTGGTATGGCCACTTTTTATTTTTGAGTTTTTTCAAAATTTCTTTTTACCATTCTTTTAGGCTTCGTTTGTGCCGGCGATTCACCAAGTTTCATCGTTTGTGCCGCATTTTTAGGCGAGATAATTGCATGTCAATTAATTATGACAAAAATTGATATAACTTTTTATTTTTTGAACATTTTTCAAATTTTCTTTTTGCCAATCTCTTTGGCCTCGTTTGTGCCGCTGATTAGCCAAATTTCATCGTTTGTGCCGCATTATTACGCGAGATATTCGCATGTCAAGATGGTATGGCCACTTTTTATTTTTGAGTTTTTTCAAAATTTCTTTTTACCATTCTTTTAGGCGTCGTTTGTGCCGGCGATTCACCAAGTTTCATCGTTTGTGCCGCAATATTAAAGAAGTTATTAAAGAAAAACTGTTACTGACACACTGACGCCAGCAGCGCATCTCTACGTCAACTAAAGTAACTAACTGCCAGCATACACCAGCGGTTGATGGGTTGATAATTTATCTATAAATACATATCTATTACAGCAAATAATAGTATTTTTCTTTTACCTACAACTTTACAAATAACTATTTTAGTAATATAAAAAGTTTTTTTCGTTTTTACCGCCATACCAAGCGAGATATAGCGTGTCAAGTAAATATGAGAAAAATTGATATAACTTTTCATATTTTGAATTTTTTCAAAATTTCTTTTTTGCCAATCTCTTTGGCCTCGTTTCTGCTAGCGATTCGCCAAATTTCATCGTTTGTGCCGCATTATTACGCGAGATATTCGCATGTCAAGTTGTTATGGCCACTTTTTATTTTTAAGTTTTTTCAAAATTTCTTTTTACCATTCTTTTAGGCTTCGTTTGTGCCGGCGATTCACCAAGTTTCATCGTTTGTGCCGCATTTTTAGGCGAGATATTCGCATGTCATATAATTATGACAAAAATTGATATAACTTTTTATTTTTTGAACTTTTTCAAAATTCCTTTTTGCCAATCTCTTTGGCCTCGTTTGTGCCGCTGATTCGCCAAATTTCATCGTTTGTGCCGCATTTTTAGGCGAGATATTCGCATGTCAATTAAATATGACAAAAATTGATATAACTTTTTATTTTTTGAACTTTTTCCAAATTTCTTTTTGCCAATCTCTTTGGCCTCGTTTGTGCCGCTGATTAGCCAAATTTCCTCGTTTGTGCCGCATTATTACGCGAGATATTCGCATGTCAAGTTTGTATGGCCACTTTTTATTTTTGAGTTTTTTTAAAATTTTTTTTTGCTATTCCTTTTGGCGTCGTTTGTGCCGGCGATTCACCAAGTTTCATCGTTTGTGCCGCAATATTAAAGAAGTTATGAAAGAAAAACTGTTACTGACATACTGACGCCAGCAGCGCATCTCTACGTCAAGTAAAGTAACTAACTGCCAGCATACACCAGCGGTTGATGGGTTGATAATTTATCTATAAATACATATCTATTACAGCAAATAATAGTATTTTTCTTTTACCTACAACTTTACAAATAACTATTTTAGTAATATAAAAAGTTTTTTTCGTTTTTACCGCCATACCAAGCGAGATATATCGTGTCAAGTAAATATGAGAAAAATTGATATAACTTTTCATATTTTGAATTTTTTCGAAATTTCTTTTTGCCAATCTATTTGGACTCGTTTCTGCTAGCGATTCGCTAAATTTCATCGTTTGTGCCGCATTATTACGCGAGATATTCGCATATCAAGTTGGTATGGCCACTTTTTATTTTTGAGTTTTTTCAAAATTTCTTTTTGCCAATCTCATTGGCCTCGTTTGTGCCGGCGATTCACCAAGTTTCATCGTTTGTGCCGCATTTTTAGGCGAGATATTCGCATGTCATATAATTATGACAAAAATTGATATAACTTTTTATTTTTTGAACTTTTTCAAAATTCCTTTTTGCCAATCTCTTTGGCCTCGTTTGTGCCGCAGATTCGCCAAATTTCATCGTTTGTGCCGCATTTTTAGGCGAGATATTCGCATGTCAATTTAATATGACAAAAATTGATATAACTTTTTATTTTTTGAACTTTTTCCAAATTTCTTTTTGCCAATCTCTTTGGCCTCGTTTGTGCTGCTGATTAGCCAAATTTCCTCGTTTGTGCCGCATTATTACGCGAGATATTCGCATGTCAAGTTGGTATGGCCACTTTTTATTTTTGAGTTTTTCAAAATTTCTTTTTACCATTCTTTAAGGCTTCGTTTGTGCCGGCGATTCACCAAGTTTCATCGTTTGTGCCGCATTTTTAAGCGAGATTTTTGCATGTCAATTAATTATAACAATAATTGATATAACTTTTTATTTTTTGAAAATTTTTCAAAATTTCTTTTTGCCAATCTCTTTGGCCTCGTTTGTGCCGGCGATTCACCAAGTTTCATCGTTTGTGCCGCATTATTACGCGAGATATTCGCATGTCAAGTTGGAATGGCCACTTTTTATTTTTTGAGTTTTTTCAAAATTTCTTTCTACCATTCGTTTGTGCCGCGTTTGTGCCGTCCTTTCCCAAAACTTCATCCATTTAGCTCAAAAATTGTAAAAGTTTTTAAGGATTTAAAGTGGCCATACCAACTTGACGGAAGTTGGACACGCGATTTCGCTTGTCTTTGAGATTTTTTAAATTTTTTTTTTGCTATTCCTTTTGGCGTCGTTTGTGCCGGCGATTCACCAAGTTTCATCGTTTGTGCCGCAATATTAAAGAAGTTATGAAAGAAAAACTGTTACTGACATACTGACGCCAGCAGCGCATCTCTACGTCAAGTAAAGTAACTAACTGCCAGCATACACCAGCGGTTGATGGGTTGATAATTTATCTATAAATACATATCTATTACAGCAAATAATAGTATTTTTCTTTTACCTACAACTTTACAAATAACTATTTTAGTAATATAAAAAGTTTTTTTCGTTTTTACCGCCATACCAAGCGAGATATTAGCGTGTCAAGTAAATATGAGAAAAATTGATATAACTTTTCATATTTTGAATTTTTTCAAAATTTCTTTTTGCCAATCTATTTGGCCTCGTTTCTGCTAGCGATTCACTAAATTTCATCGTTTGTGCCGCATTATTACGCGAGATATTCGCATATCAAGTTGGTATGGCCACTTGTTATTTTTGAGTTTTTTCAAAATTTCTTTTTACCATTCTTTTAGGCTTCGTTTGTGCCGGCGATTCACCAAGTTTCATCGTTTGTGCCGCATTTTTAGGCGAGATATTTGCATGTCAAGTTGGAATGACCACTTTTTATTTTTTGAGTTTTTTCAAAATTTCTTTTTACCATTCGTTTGTGCCGCGTTTGTGCCGTCCTTTCCCAAAATTTCATCCATTTAGCTCAAAAATTGAAAAAGTTTTTAAGGATTTAAAGTGGCCATACCAACTTGACGGAAGTTGGACACGCGATTTCGCTTGTCTTTGAGATTTTTTAAAATTTTTTTTTGCTATTCCTTTTGGCGTCGTTTGTGCCGGCGATTCACCAAGTTTCATCGTTTGTGCCGCAATATTAAAGAAGTTATGAAAGAAAAACTGTTACTGACATACTGACGCCAGCAGCGCATCTCTACGTCAAGTAAAGTAACTAACTGCCAGCATACACCAGCGGTTGATGGGTTGATAATTTATCTATAAATACATATCTATTACAGCAAATAATAGTATTTTTCTTTTACCTACAACTTTACAAATAACTATTTTGGTAATATAAATAGTTTTTTTCGTTTTTACCACCATACCAAGCGAGATATTATCGTGTCAAATAAAGATGAGAAAAATTGATATAACTTTTCATATTTTGAATTTTTCAAAATTTCTTTTTGCCAATCTATTTGGACTCGTTTCTGCTAGCGATTCGCTAAATTGCATCGTTTGTGCCGCATTATTACGCGAGATATTCGCATATCAAGTTGGTATGGCCACTTTTTATTTTTGAGTTTTTTCGAAATTTCTTTTTACCATTCTTTTAGGCTTCGTTTGTGCCGGCGATTCACCAAGTTTCATCGTTTGTGCCGCATTTTTAGGCGAGATATTCGCATGTCAATTTAATATGACAAAAATTGATATAACTTTTTATTTTTTGAACTTTTTCAAAATTTCTTTTTGCCAATCTCTTTGGACTCGTTTGTGCCGCTGATTAGCCAAATTTCATCGTTTGTGCCGCATTATTACGCGAGATATTCGCATGTCAATTTGGTATGGCCACTTTTTATTTTTGAGTTTTTTCAAAATTTCTTTTTACTATTCTTTTAGGCTTCGTTTGTGCCGGCGATTCACCATGTTTCATCGTTTGTGCCGCATTTTTAGGCGAGATAATTGCATGTCAATTAATTATGACAAAAATTGATATAACTTTTTATTTTTTGAACATTTTTCAAATTTTCTTTTTGCCAATCTCTTTGGCCTCGTTTGTGCCGCTGATTAGCCAAATTTCATCGTTTGTGCCGCATTATTACGCGAGATATTCGCATGTCAAGTTGGTATGGCCACTTTTTATTTTTGAGTTTTTCGAAATTTCTTTTTACCATTCTTTTAGGCTTCGTTTGTGCCGGCGATTCACCAAGTTTCATCGTTTGTGCCGCATTTTTAGGCGAGATATTCGCATGTCAATTTAATATGACAAAAATTGATATAACTTTTTATTTTTTGAACTTTTTCAAAATTTATTTTTGCCAATCTCTTTGGCCTCGTTTGTGCCGCTGATTAGCCAAATTTCATCGTTTGTGCCGCATTATTACGCGAGATATTCGCATGTCAAGTTGGTATGGCCACTTTTTATTTTGGAGTTTTTTCAAAATTTCTTTTTACCATTCTTTTAGGCTTTGTTTGTGCCGGCGATTCACCATGTTTCATCGTTTGTGCCGCATTTTTAGGCGAGATAATTGCATGTCAATTAATTATGACAAAAATTGATATAACTTTTTATTTTTTGAACATTTTTCAAATTTTCTTTTTGCCAATCTCTTTGGCCTCGTTTGTGCCGCTGATTAGCCAAATTTCATCGTTTGTGCCGCATTATTACGCGAGATATTCGCATGTCAAGTTGGTATGGCCACTTTTTATTTTTGAGTTTTTCGAAATTTCTTTTTACCATTCTTTTAGGCTTCGTTTGTGCCGGCGATTCACCAAGTTTCATCGTTTGTGCCGCATTTTTAGGCGAGATATTCGAATGTCAATTTAATATGACAAAAATTGATATAACTTTTTATTTTTTGAACTTATTCAAAATTTCTTTTTGCCAATCTCTTTGGCCTCGTTTGTGCCGCTGATTAGCCAAATTTCATCGTTTGTGCCGCATTATTACGCGAGATATTCGCATGTCAAGTTGGTATGGGCACATTTAATTTTTGAGTTTTTTCAAAATTCCTTTTTACCATTCTTTTAGGCTTCGTTTGTGCCGGCGATTCACCAAGTTTCATCGTTTGTGCCGCATTTTTAGGCGAGATAATTGCATGTCAATTAATTATGACAAAAATTGATATAACTTTTTATTTTTTGAACATTTTTCAAATTTTCTTTTTGCCAATCTCTTTGGCCTCGTTTGTGCCGCTGATTAGCCAAATTTCATCGTTTGTACCGCATTATTACGCGAGATATTCGCATGTCAAGTTGGAATGGCCACTTTTTATTTTTTGAGTTTTTTCAAAATTTCTTTTTACCATTTGTTTGTGCCGCGTTTGTGCCGTCCTTTCCCAAAACTTCATCCATTTAGCTCCAAAATTGAAAAAGTTTTTAAGGATTTAAAGTGGCTATACCAACTTGACGGAAGTTGGACACGCGATTTCGCTTGTCTTTGAGATTTTTTAAAATTTTTTTTTGCTATTCCTTTTGGCGTCGTTTGTGCCGGCGATTTGCCAAGTTTCATCGTTTGTGCCGCAATATTAAAGAAGTTATGAAAGAAAAACTGTTACTGACATACTGACGCCAGCAGCGCAACTCTACGTCAAGTAAAGTAACTAACTGCCAGCATACACCAGCGGTTGATGGGTTGATAATTTATCTATAAATACATATCTATTACAGCAAATAATAGTATTTTTCTTTTACCTACAACTTTACAAATAACTATTTTAGTAATATAAAAAGTTTTTTTCGTTTTTACCGCCATACCAAGCGAGATATTAGCGTGTCAAATAAATATGAGAAAAATTGATATAACTTTTCATATTTTGAATTTTTTCAAAATTTCTTTTTGCCAATCTATTTGGCCTCGTTTCTGCTAGCGATTCGCTAAATTTCATCGTTTGTGCCGCATTATTACGCGTGATATTCGCATATCAAGTTGGTATGGCCACTTTTTGTTTTTGAGTTTTTTCAAAATTTCTTTTTACCATTCTTTTAGGCTTCGTTTGTGCCGGCGATTCACCAAGTTTCATCGTTTGTGCCGCATTTTTAGGCGAGATATTCGCATGTCATATAATTATGACAAAAATTGATATAACTTTTTATTTTTTGAACTTTTTCAAAATTCCTTTTTGCGAATCTCTTTGGCCTCGTTTGTGCCGCTGATTAGCCAAATTTCCTCGTTTGTGCCGCATTATTACGCGAGATATTCGCATGTCAAGTTGGTATGGCCACTTTTTATTTTTGAGTTTTTTCAAAATTTCTTTTTACTATTCTTTAAGGCTTCGTTTGTGCCGGCGATTCACCAAGTTTCATCGTTTGTGCCGCATTTTTAAGCGAGATTTTTGCATGTCAATTAATTATAACAAAAATTGATATAACTTTTTATTTTTTGAACATTTTTCAAAATTTCTTTTTGCCAATCTCTTTGGCCTCGTTTGTGCCGGCGATTCACCAAGTTTTATCGTTTGTGCCGCATTTTTAGGCGAGATATTCGCATGTCAAGTTGGAATGGCCACTTTTTATTTTTTGAGTTTTTTCAAAATTTCTTTCTACCATTCGTTTGTGCCGCGTTTGTGCCGTCCTTTCCCAAAACTTCATCCATTTAGCTCAAAAATTGAAAAAGTTTTTAAGGATTTAAAGTGGCCATACCAACTTGACGGAAGTTGGACACGCGATTTCGCTTGTCTTTGAGATTTTTAAAATTTTTTTTTGCTATTCCTTTTGGCGTCGTTTGTGCCGGCGATTCACCAAGTTTCATCGTTTGTGCCGCAATATTAAAGAAGTTATGAAAGAAAAACTGTTACTGACATACTGACGCCAGCAGCGCATCTCTACGTCAAGTAAAGTAACTAACTGCCAGCATACACCAGCGGTTGATGGGTTGATAATTTATCTATAAATACATATCTATTACAGCAAATAATAGTATTTTTCTTTTACCTACAACTTTACAAATAACTATTTTAGTAATATAAAAAGTTTTTTTCGTTTTTACCGCCATACCAAGCGAGATATTAGCGTGTCAAGTAAATATGAGAAAAATTGATATAACTTTTCATATTTTGAATTTTTTCAAAATTTCTTTTTGCCAATCTATTTGGCCTCGTTTCTGCTAGCGATTCGCTAAATTTCATCGTTTGTGCCGCATTATTACGCGAGATATTCGCATATCAAGTTGGTATGGCCACTTTTTATTTTTGAGTTTTTTCAAAATTTCTTTTTACCATTCTTTTAGGCTTCGTTTGTGCCGGCGATTCACCAAGTTTCATCGTTTGTGCCGCATTTTTAGGCGAGATATTCGCATGTCAATTTAATATGACAAAAATTGATAACTTTTATTTTTTGAACTTTTTCAAAATTTCTTTTTGCCAATCTCTTTGGCCTCGTTTGTGCCGCTGATTCGCCAAATTTCATCGTTTGTGCCGTATTATTACGCGAGATATTCGCATGTCAAGTTGGTATAGCCACTTTTTATTTTTGAGTTTTTTCAAAATTTCTTTTTACCATTCTTTTAGGCTTCGGTTTTGCCGGCGATTCACCAAGTTTCATCGTTTGTGCCGCATATTTAGGCGAGATATTCGCATGTCAATTGAGCTATGCGATTTGTTCAATGTTTGTTTACAAGAACAAAGCGTTCCTCGGTCCTGGCTGAAATCAAAATTAATCTTACTTTTTAAGAAAGGAGATAAATTAGATATTAAAAACTATAGGCCATTAAGCCTCTTATCTGTAATATACAAACTATTTATGAGTATTTTAACTAAAAGAATGGATAGACATTTGGATTTCGATTCACCTGTGGATCAAGTTGGTTTTAAGAAGAATTTTTCCACTTTGGATGCTATTCTGGTGATTCGTGAACTAATAAGAAAAGCACAAGATTATGGAATCACCCTGCTACTACTGTTCATAGACTTTGAGAAAGCCTTCGACAGTGTGTACACCGAAGCAATTTTGAAAACCTTAAAGAGTAAACAAATTAAATATGAATACATTAAAATTATAGAATTTATTTACAAAAACGCCGAACTGCAAGTTAACATTGGAAATCAAAGAAAGAATATTAAAATACGAAGAGGTCTACGTCAAGGAGATGTACCTTCTGCAAAGATATTTGGAGTAGTAATGGAAGAAATTTTTAAGAGTTGCCAGTGGCATAACTACGGTATTAAAGTGAATGGTGAACAATTGGTCACTATGAAGTTCGCAGACTATTTAGTGCTGATTGGAAAGTCTCATGAAGAGATAATGAATATGTTGAAAGACCTAGTTAAATATGCCGAAAAACTCGGATTAAAAATAAATCCACAAAAAACTAAAATAATGAAAATAAATAACACTGAAGATATGATGGTAATGATAAACGAAGAACCAATAGAAGAAGTAGTTGAATATGTATATTTAGGGCAACTCATTGATAAAGAAGAGAAAATAGATAAAGAAATTAACAGAAGAATAAGACTAAGCTGGGGAATGTATAGTAAATACAGAAAATTATTTAGATCAGACGTGAGTATCGCAGTAAAGAAGAAGCTATGGAACTGTGTAGTGAGACCAGTCCTAACATATGGATGCGAAACTTGGAGTCTGACTAGAAAAGATTTGGAGAAGATAAGAAAGACAGTAAGAAAGATGGAAAGAAGCATGATGAAGATAAGTAGGAGAGAAAGGAAAAGCAACAAATGGATAAGGGCACAGACTGGAATGGATGATATTATAAAGGTGATCTGCGAAAAAAAATGGAAATGGGCTGGCCACATTGTGCGTTCGGAGGATGGCAGATGGGCCAAGAAAATACTGGAATGGTGCCCCCTGGGTTTAAAAAGAAAGAGGGGTAGACCTAAAATAAAATGGGATCACGAGATGAGGAAATGCTGCGGCGGAGTAGCATGGAAGAGAGTCGCCCTTGACAGAGCAGAATGGAGGAGAATGAGCGCAATATATGTTGAAGCCTGGCTACCACAGGAGAAGTAAAAACAATACAAAATATTAGCAATAAATTCGGTGAAAAATAAAATAATTAGAAGCAAAAATAATTAAATTAAAATATGTTGGTCTATTAGTGTAATACTCTGTGTGAATAAAGATGTAAATAAAATAAAAAATGATAACCTCTGAAATTGTAAAATTCTGTTTAAATTAGTATTTTTGTGTAAGTTAATATTTTTAAACTATTTTATTAAGACTATATAAATTTAAATAATTTTGAATTAAAAAAAAAAGTACATTTATGTTGAAGATTATTTGATTTGAACTAAGAACAGATACATTTTATTTTTAATGATTAGCAACTCAAATTCCCCTTAGGGGAGCCACAGCATTAGCTGATTCAAATATTTAAATGTATTGTTTAAATGATTAATTAAATGGCTTTCATTTCATTTCATTTCATTTCATTTCATTCGCATGTCAAGTTGGAATGGCCACTTTTTATTTTTTGAGTTTTTTCAAAATTTCTTTTTACCATTCGTTTGTGCCGCGTTTGTGCCGTCCTTTCCCAAAATTTCATCCATTTAGCTCAAAAATTGAAAAAGTTTTTAAGGATTTAAAGTGGCCATACCAACTTGACGGAAGTTGGACACGCGATTTCGCTTGTCTTTGAGGTATTTTAAAATTTTTTTTTGCTATTCCTTTTGGCGTCGTTTGTGCCGGCGATTCACCAAGTTTCATCGTTTGTGCCGCAATATTAAAGAAGTTATGAAAGAAAAACTGTTACTGACATACTGACGCCAGCAGCGCAACTCTACGTCAAGTAAAGTAACTAACTGCCAGCATACACCAGCGGTTGATGGGTTGATAATTTATCTATAAATACATATCTATTACAGCAAATAATAGTATTTTTCTTTTACCTACAACTTTACAAATAACTATTTTAGTAATGTAAAAAGTTTTTTTCGTTTTTACCGCCATACCAAGCGAGATATAGCGTGTCAAGTAAAGATGAGAAAAATTGATATAACTTTTCATATTTTGAATTTTTTCAAAATTTCTTTTTGCCAATCTCTTTGGCCTCGTTTCTGCTAGCGATTCGCCAAATTTCATCGTTTGCGCCGCATTATTACGCGCGATATTCGCATGTCAAGTTGGTATGGCCACTTTCTATTTTTGAGTTTTTTCAAAATTTCTTTTTACCATCCTTTTAGGCTTCGTTTGTGCCGGCGATTCGCCAAATTTCATCGTTTGTGCCGCATTATTACGCGAGATATTCGCATGTCAATTTGGTATGGCCACTTTTTATTTTTGAGTTTTTTCAAAATTTCTTTTTACCATTCTTTTAGGCTTCGTTTGTGCCGGCGATTCACCAAGTTTCATCGTTTGTGCCGCATTTTTAGGCAAGATATTCGCATGTCAAGTTGGAATGGCCACTTTTTATTTTTTGAGTTTTTTGAAAATTTCTTTTTACTATTCGTTTGTGCCGCGTATGTGCCGCTCATTCGCCAAATTTCAGCCATTTAGCTCAAAAATTGAAAAAGTTATTAAGGATTTAAAGTGGCCATACCAACTTGACGGAAGTTGGACGTACGATTTCGCTTGTCTTTAAGATTTTTCAAAATTTCTTTTTGCCAATCTCTTTGGCCTCGTTTGTGCCGCTGATTAGCCAAATTTCATCGTTTGTGCCGCATTATTACGCGAGATATTTGCATGTCAATTAATTATGACAAAAATTGATATAACTTTTCATATTTTTAATTTTTTCAAAATTTCTTTTTGCCAATCTCTTTAGCCTCGTATCTGCTAGCGATTCGCCAAATTTCATCGTTTGTGCCGCATTATTACGCGCGATATTCGCATGTCAAGTTGGTATGGCCACTTTCTATTTTTGAGTTTTATCAAAATTTCTTTTTACCATCCTTTTAGGCTTCGTTCGTGCCGGCGATTCGCCAAATTTCATCGTTTGTGCCGCATTATTACGCGAGATATTCGCATGTCAATTTGGTATGGCCACTTTTTATTTTTGAGTTTTTTCAAAATTTCTTTTTACCATCCTTTTAGGCTTCGCTTGTGCCGGCGATTCGCCAAATTTCATCGTTTGTGCCGCATTATTACGCGAGATATTCGCATGTCAAGTTGGAATGGCCACTTTTTATTTTTTGAGTTTTTTGAAAATTTCTTTTTACTATTCGTTTGTGCCGCGTATGTGCCGCTCATTCGCCAAATTTCAGCCATTTAGCTCAAAAATTGAAAAAGTTATTAAGGATTTAAAGTGGCCATACCAACTTGACGGAAGTTGGACGTACGATTTCGCTTGCCTTTAAGATTTTTCAAAATTTCTTTTTACCATCCTTTTAGGCTTCGTTTGTGCCGGCGATTCGCCAAATTTCATCGTTTGTGCCGCATTATTACGCGAGATATTCGCATGTCAATTTGGTATGGCCACTTTTTATTTTTGAGTTTTTTCAAAATTTCTTTTTACCATTCTTTTAGGCTTCGTTTGTGCCGGCGATTCACCAACTTTCATCGTTTGTGCCGCATTTTTAGGCAAGATATTCGCATGTCAAGTTGGAATGGCCACTTTTTATTTTTTGAGTTTTTTGAAAATTTCTTTTTACTATTCGTTTGTGCCGCGTATGTGCCGCTCACTCGCCAAATTTCAGCCATTTAGCTCAAAAATTGAAAACGTTATTAAGGATTTAAAGTGGCCATACCAACTTGACGGACGTTGGACGTACGATTTCGCTTGCCTTTAAGATTTTTCAAAATTTCTTTTTGCCAATCTCTTTGGCCTCGTTTGTGCCGCTGATTAGCCAAATTTCATCGTTTGTGCCGCATTATTACGCGAGATATTTGCATGTCAATTAATTATGACAAAAATTGATATAACTTTTTATTTTTTGAACATTTTTCAAAATTTCTTTTTGCCAATCTCTTTGGCCTCGTTTGTGCCGCTGATTCGCCAAATTTCATCGTTTGTGCCGTATTATTACGCGAGATATTCGCATGTCAAGTTGGTATGGCCACTTTTTATTTTTGAGTTTTTTCAAAATTTCTTTTTACCATTCTTTTATGCTTCGTTTTTGCCGGCGATTCACCAAGTTTCATCGTTTGTGCCTCATTTTTAGGCGAGATATTCGCATGTCAAGTTGGAATGGCCACTTTTTATATTTTGAGTTTTTTCAAAATTTCTTTTTACCATTCGTTTGTGCCGCGTTTGTGCCGTCCTTTCCCAAAATTTCAGCTATTTAGCTCAAAAATTGAAAAAGTTATTAAGGATTTAAAGAGGCCATACCAACTTGACGGAAGTTGGACGTACGATTTCGTTTGCCTTTAAGATTTTTCAAAATTTCTTTTTGCCAAACTTTTTGGCCTCGTTTGTGCGGGCGATTCACCAAGTTTCATCGTTTGTGCCGCAATATTAAAGAAGTTATGAAAGAAAAACTGTTACTGACATACTGACGCCAGCAGCGCATCTCTACGTCAAGTAAAGTAACTAACTGCCAGCATACACCAGCGGTTGATGGGTTGATAATTTATCTATAAATACATATCTATTACAGCAAATAATAGTATTTTTCTTTTACCTACAACTTTACAAATAACTATTTTAGTAATGTAAAAAGTTTTTTTCGTTTTTACCGCCATACCAAGCGAGATATAGCGTGTCAAGTAAATTTGAGAAAAATTGATATAACTTTTCATATTTTGAATTTTTTCAAAATTTCTTTTTGCCAATCTCTTTGGCCTCGTTTCTGCTAGCGATTCGCCAAATTTCATCGTTTGCGCCGCATTATTACGCGAGATATTCGCATATCAAGTTGGTATGTCCACTTTTTATTTTTGAGTCTTTTCAAAATTTCTTTTTACTATTCTTTTAGGCTTCGTTTGTGCCGGCGATTCACCAAGTTTCATCGTTTGTGCCGCATTTTTAGGCGAGATAATTGCATGTCAATTAATTATGACAAAAATTGATATAACTTTTTATTTTTTGAACATTTTTCAAATTTTCTTTTTGCCAATCTCTTTGGCCTCGTTTGTGCCGCTGATTAGCCAAATTTCATCGATTGTGCCGCATTATTACGCGAGATATTCGCATGTCAAGTTGGTATGGGCACTTTTTATTTTTGAGTTTTTTCAAAATTTCTTTTTACCATTCTTTTAGGCTTCGTTTGTGCCGGCGATTCACCAAGTTTCATCGTTTGTGCCGCATTTTTAGGCAAGATATTCGCATGTCAAGTTGGAATGGCCACTTTTTATTTTTTGAGTTTTTTGAAAATTTCTTTTTACTATTCGTTTGTGCCGCGTATGTGCCGCTCATTCGCCAAATTTCAGCGATTTAGCTCAAAAATTGAAAACGTTATTAAGGATTTAAAGTGGCCATACCAACTTGACGGACGTTGGACGTACGATTTCGCTTGCCTTTAAGATTTTTCAAAATTTCTTTTTGCCAATCTCTTTGGCCTCGTTTGTGCCGCTGATTAGCCAAATTTCATCGTTTGTGCCGCATTATTACGCGAGATATTTGCATGTCAATTAATTATGACAAAAATTGATATAACTTTTTATTTTTTGAACATTTTTCAAAATTTCTTTTTGCCAATCTCTTTGGCCTCGTTTGTGCCGCTGATTCGCCAAATTTCATCGTTTGTGCCGTATTATTACGCGAGATATTCGCATGTCAAGTTGGTATGGCCACTTTTTATTTTTGAGTTTTTTCAAAATTTCTTTTTACCATTCTTTTATGCTTCGTTTTTGCCGGCGATTCACCAAGTTTCATCGTTTGTGCCTCATTTTTAGGCGAGATATTCGCATGTCAAGTTGGAATGGCCACTTTTTATATTTTGAGTTTTTTCAAAATTTCTTTTTACCATTCGTTTGTGCCGCGTTTGTGCCGTCCTTTCCCAAAATTTCAGCTATTTAGCTCAAAAATTGAAAAAGTTATTAAGGATTTAAAGAGGCCATACCAACTTGACGGAAGTTGGACGTACGATTTCGCTTGCCTTTAAGATTTTTCAAAATTTCTTTTTGCCAAACTTTTTGGCCTCGTTTGTGCCGCTGATTAGCCAAATTTCATCGTTTGTGCCGCAATATTAAAGAAGTTATGAAAGAAAAACTGTTACTGACATACTGACGCCAGCAGCGCATCTCTACGTCAAGTAAAGTAACTAACTGCCAGCATACACCAGCGGTTGATGGGTTGATAATTTATCTATAAATACATATCTATTACAGCAAATAATAGTATTTTTCTTTTACCTACAACTTTACAAATAACTATTTTAGTAATATAAAAAGTCTTTTTCGTTTTTACCGCCATACCAAGCGAGATATTAGCGTGTCAAGTAAATATGAGAAAAATTGATATAACTTTTCATATTTTGAATTTTTTCAAAATTTCTTTTTGCCAATCTATTTGGCCTCCTTTCTGCTAGCGATTCGCTAAATTTCATCGTTTGTGCCGCATTATTACGCGAGATATTCGCATATCAAGTTGGTATGTCCACTTTTTATTTTTGAGTCTTTTCAAAATTTCTTTTTACTATTCTTTTAGGCTTCGTTTGTGCCGGCGATTCACCAAGTTTCATCGTTTGTGCCGCATTTTTAGGCGAGATATTCGCATGTCAAGTTGGAATGACCACTTTTTATTTTTTGAGTTTTTTCAAAATTTCTTTTTACCATTCGTTTGTGCCGCGTTTGTGCCGTCATTCCCAAAATTTCATCCATTTAGCTCAAAAATTGAAAAAGTTTTTAAGGATTTAAAGTGGCCATACCAACTTGACGGAAGTTGGACACGCGATTTCGCTTGTCTTTGAGATTTTTTAAAATTTTTTTTTGCTATTCCTTTTGGCGTCGTTTGTGCCGGCGATTCACCAAGTTTCATCGTTTGTGCCGCAATATTACGCGAGATATTCGCATGTCAAGTTGGAATAACCACTTTTTATATTTTGAGTTTTTTCGAAATTTCTTTTTACCATTCGTTTGTGCCGCGTTTGTGCCGTCCTTTCCCAAAATTTCAGCCATTTAGCTCAAAAATTGAAAAAGTTATTAAGGATTTAAAGAGGCCATACCAACTTGACGGAAGTTGGACGTACGATTTCGCTTGCCTTTAAGATTTTTCAAAATTTATTTTTGCCAAACTTTTTGGCCTCGTTTGTGCCGCTGATTAGCCAAATTTCATCGTTTGTGCCGCAATATTAAAGAAGTTATGAAAGAAAAACTGTTACTGACATACTGACGCCAGCAGCGCATCTCTACGTCAACTAAAGTAACTAACTGCCAGCATACACCAGCGGTTAATGGGTTGATAATTTATCTATAAATACATATCTATTACAGCAAATAATAGTATTTTTCTTTTACCTACAACTTTACAAATAACTATTTTAGTAATGTAAAAAGTTTTTTTCGTTTTTACCGCCATACCAAGCGAGATATAGCGTGTGAAGTAAATATGAGAAAAATTGATATAACTTTTCATATTTTGAATTTTTCAAAATTTCTATTTTGCCAATCTCTTTGGCCTCGTTTCTGCTAGCGATTCGCCAAATTTCATCGTTTGCGCCGCATTATTATGCGAGATATTCGCATGTCAAGTTGGTATGGCCACTTTTTATTTTTGAGTTTTTTCAAAATTTCTTTTTACCATTCTTTTAGGCTTCGTTTGTGCCGGCGATTCACCAAGTTTCATCGTTTGTGCCGCATTTTTAGGCGAGATATTCGCATGTCATATAATTATGACAAAAATTGATATAACTTTTTATTTTTTGAACTTTTTCAAAATTCCTTTTTGCCAATCTCTTTGGCCTCGTTTGTGCCGCTGATTCGCCAAATTTCATCGTTTGTGCCGCATTTTTAGGCGAGATATTCGCATGTCAATTTAATATGACACAAATTGATATAACTTTTTATTTTTTGAACTTTTTCCAAATTTCTTTTTGCCAATCTCTTTGGCCTCGTTTGTGCCGCTGATTAGCCAAATTTCCTCGTTTGTGCCGCATTATTACGCGAGATATTCGCATGTCAAGTTGGTATGGCCACTTTTTATTTTTGAGTTTTTCAAAATTTCTTTTTACCATTCTTTAAGGCTTCGTTTGTGCCGGCGATTCACCAAGTTTCATCGTTTGTGCCGCATTTTTAAGCGAGATTTTTGCATGTCAATTAATTATAACAAAAATTGATATAACTTTTTATTTTTTGAACATTTTTCAAAATTTCTTTTTGCCAATCTCTTTGGCCTCGTTTGTGCCGGCGATTCACCAAGTTTCATCGTTTGTGCCGCATTTTTAGGCGAGATATTCGCATGTCAAGTTGGAATGGCCACTTTTTATTTTTTGAGTTTTTCAAAATTTCTTTCTACCATTCGTTTGTGCCGCGTTTGTGCCGTTTTTTCCCAAAACTTCATCCATTTAGCTCAAAAATTGAAAAAGTTTTTAAGGATTTAAAGTGGCCATACCAACTTGACGGAAGTTGGACACGCGATTTCGCTTGTCTTTGAGATTTTTTAAAATTTTTTTTTGCTATTCCTTTTGGCGTCGTTTGTGCCGGCGATTCACCAAGTTTCATCGTTTGTGCCGCAATATTAAAGAAGTTATGAAAGAAAAACTGTTACTGACATACTGACGCCAGCAGCGCATCTCTACGTCAAGTAAAGTAACTAACTGCCAGCATACACCAGCGGTTGATGGGTTGATAATTTATCTATAAATACATATCTATTACAGCAAATAATAGTATTTTTCTTTTACCTACAACTTTACAAATAACTATTTTAGTAATGTAAAAAGTTTTTTTCGTTTTTACCGCCATACCAAGCGAGATATAGCGTGTCAAGTAAATTTGAGAAAAATTGATATAACTTTTCATATTTTGAATTTTTTCAAAATTTCTTTTTTGCCAATCTCTTTGGCCTCGTTTCTGCTAGCGATTCGCCAAATTTCATCGTTTGCGCCGCATTATTACGCGAGATATTCGCATGTCAAGTTGGTATGGCCACTTTTTATTTTTGAGTTTTTTCAAAATTTCTTTTTACCATTCTTTTAGGCTTCGTTTGTGCCGGCGATTCACCAAGTTTCATCGTTTGTGCCGCATTTTTAGGCGAGATATTTGCATGTCATATAATTATGACAAAAATTGATATAACTTTTTATTTTTTGAACTTTTTCAAAATTCCTTTTTGCCAATCTCTTTGGCCTCGTTTGTGCCGCTGATTCGCCAAATTTCATCGTTTGTGCCGCATTTTTAGGCGAGATATTCGCATGTCAATTTAATATGACACAAATTGATATAACTTTTTATTTTTTGAACTTTTTCCAAATTTCTTTTTGCCAATCTCTTTGGCCTCGTTTGTGCCGCTGATTAGCCAAATTTCCTCGTTTGTGCCGCATTATTACGCGAGATATTCGCATGTCAAGTTGGTATGGCCACTTTTTATTTTTGAGTTTTTCAAAATTTCTTTTTACCATTCTTTAAGGCTTCGTTTGTGCCGGCGATTCACCAAGTTTCATCGTTTGTGCCGCATTTTTAGGCAAGATATTCGCATGTCAAGTTGGAATGGCCACTTTTTATTTTTTGAGTTTTTTGAAAATTTCTTTTTACTATTCGTTTGTGCCGCGTATGTGCCGCTCATTCGCCAAATTTCAGCGATTTAGCTCAAAAATTGAAAACGTTATTAAGGATTTAAAGTGGCCATACCAACTTGACGGACGTTGGACGTACGATTTCGTTTGCCTTTAAGATTTTTCAAAATTTCTTTTTGCCAATCTCTTTGGCCTCGTTTGTGCCGCTGATTAGCCAAATTTCATCGTTTGTGCCGCATTATTACGCGAGATATTTGCATGTCAATTAATTATGACAAAAATTGATATAACTTTTTATTTTTTGAACATTTTTCAAAATTTCTTTTTGCCAATCTCTTTGGCCTCGTTTGTGCCGCTGATTCGCCAAATTTCATCGTTTGTGCCGTATTATTACGCGAGATATTCGCATGTCAAGTTGGTATGGCCACTTTTTATTTTTGAGTTTTTTCAAAATTTCTTTTTACCATTCTTTTATGCTTCGTTTTTGCCGGCGATTCACCAAGTTTCATCGTTTGTGCCTCATTTTTAGGCGAGATATTCGCATGTCAAGTTGGAATGGCCACTTTTTATATTTTGAGTTTTTTCAAAATTTCTTTTTACCATTCGTTTGTGCCGCGTTTGTGCCGTCCTTTCCCAAAATTTCAGCTATTTAGCTCAAAAATTGAAAAAGTTATTAAGGATTTAAAGAGGCCATACCAACTTGACGGAAGTTGGACGTACGATTTCGCTTGCCTTTAAGATTTTTCAAAATTTCTTTTTGCCAAACTTTTTGGCCTCGTTTGTGCCGCTGATTAGCCAAATTTCATCGTTTGTGCCGCAATATTAAAGAAGTTATGAAAGAAAAACTGTTACTGACATACTGACGCCAGCAGCGCATCTCTACGTCAAGTAAAGTAACTAACTGCCAGCATACACCAGCGGTTGATGGGTTGATAATTTATCTATAAATACATATCTATTACAGCAAATAATAGTATTTTTCTTTTACCTACAACTTTACAAATAACTATTTTAGTAATATAAAAAGTCTTTTTCGTTTTTACCGCCATACCAAGCGAGATATAGCGTGTCAAGTAAATATGAGAAAAATTGATATAACTTTTCATATTTTGAATTTTTTCAAAATTTCTTTTTGCCAATCTCTTTGGCCTCGTTTCTGCTAGCGATTCGCCAAATTTCATCGTTTGCGCCGCATTATTACGCGATATATTCGCATGTCAAGTTGGTATGGCCACTTTTTATTTTTGAGTTTTTTCAAAATTTCTTTTTACCATTCTTTTAGGCTTCGTTTGTGCCGGCGATTCACCAAGTTTCATCGTTTGTGCCGCATTTTTAGGCGAGATAATTGCATGTCAATTAATTATGACAAAAATTGATATAACTTTTTATTTTTTGAACATTTTTCAAATTTTCTTTTTGCCAATCTCTTTGGCCTCGTTTGTGCCGCTGATTAGCCAAATTTCATCGATTGTGCCGCATTATTACGCGAGATATTCGCATGTCAAGTTGGTATGGGCACTTTTTATTTTTGAGTTTTTTCAAAATTTCTTTTTACCATTCTTTTAGGCGTCGTTTGTGCCGGCGATTCACCAAGTTTCATCGTTTGTGCCGCAATATTAAAGAAGTTATTAAAGAAAAACTGTTACTGACACACTGACGCCAGCAGCGCATCTCTACGTCAACTAAAGTAACTAACTGCCAGCATACACCAGCGGTTGATGGGTTGATAATTTATCTATAAATACATATCTATTACAGCAAATAATAGTATTTTTCTTTTACCTACAAATTTACAAATAACTATTTTAGTAATGTAAAAAGTTTTTTTCGTTTTTACCGCCATACCAAGCGAGATATTAGCGTGTCAAGTAAATATGAGAAAAATTGATATAACTTTTCATATTTTGAATTTTTTCAAAATTTCTTTTTTGCCAATCTCTTTGGCCTCGTTTCTGCTAGCGATTCGCCAAATTTCATCGTTTGTGCCGCATTATTACGCGAGATATTCGCATGTCAATTTGGTATGGCCACTTTTTATTTTTGAGTTTTTTCAAAATTTCTTTTTACCATTCTTTTAGGCTTCGTTTGTGCCGGCGATTCACCAAGTTTCATCGTTTGTGCCGCATTTTTAGGCGAGATATTCGCATGTCATATAATTATGACAAAAATTGATATAACTTTTTATTTTTTGAGTTTTTTCAAAATTTCTTTTTGCCAATCTCTTTGGCCTCGTTTGTGCCGCTGATTCGCCAAATTTCATCGTTTGTGCCGCATTATTACGCGAGATATTCGCATGTCAAGTTGGTATGGCCACTTTTTATTTTTGAGTTTTTTCAAAATTTTTTTTTACCATTCTTTTAGGCTTCGTTTGTGCCGGCGATTCACCAAGTTTCATCGTTTGTGCCGCAATTTTAGGCGAGATATTCGCATGTCATATAATTATGACAAAAATTGATATAACTTTTTATTTTTTGAACTTTTTCAAAATTCCTTTTTGCCAATCTCTTTGGCCTCGTTTGTACCGTTGATTCGCCAAATTTCATCGTTTGTGCCGCATTTTTAGGCGAGATATTCGCATGTCAAGTTGGAATGGCCACTTTTTATTTTTTGAGTTTTTTCAAAATTTCTTTTTACCATTTGTTTGTGCCGCGTTTGTGCCGTCCTTTCCCAAAACATCATCCATTTAGCTCAAAAATTGAAAAAGTTTTTAAGGATTTAAAGTGGCCATACCAACTTGACGGAAGTTGGACACGCGATTTCGCTTGCCTTTGAGATTTTTTAAAATTTTTTTTTGCTATTCCTTTTGGCGTCGTTTGTGCCGGCGATTTGCCAAGTTTCATCGTTTGTGCCGCAATATTAAAGAAGTTATGAAAGAAAAACTGTTACTGACATACTGACGCCAGCAGCGCATCTCTACGTCAAGTAAAGTAACTAACTGCCAGCATACACCAGCGGTTGATGGGTTGATAATGTATCTATAAATACATATCTATTACAGCAAATAATAGTATTTTTCTTTTACCTACAACTTTACAAATAACTATTTTAGTAATATAAAAAGTTTTTTTCGTTTTTACCGCCATACCAAGCGAGATATTAGCGTGTCAAATAAATATGAGAAAAATTGATATAACTTTTCATATTTTGAATTTTTTCAAAATTTCTTTTTACCATTCTTTTAGGCTTCGTTTGTGCCGGCGATTCACCAAGTTTCATCGTTTGTGCCGCATTTTTAGGCGAGATATTCGCATGTCATATAATTATGACAAAAATTGATATATCTTTTTATTTTTTGAACTTTTTCAAAATTCCTTTTTGCCAATCTCTTTGGCCTCGTTTGTGCCGTTGATTCGCCAAATTTCATCGTTTGTGCCGCATTTTTAGGCGAGATATTCGCATGTCAATTTAATATGACAAAAATTGATATAACTTTTTATTTTTTGAACTTTTTCCAAATTTCTTTTTGCCAATCTCTTTGGCCTCGTTTGTGCCGCTGATTAGCCAAATTTCCTCGTTTGTGCCGCATTATTACGCGAGATATTCGCATGTCAAGTTGGTATGGCCACTTTTTATTTTTGAGTTTTTTCAAAATTTCTTTTTACTATTCTTTAAGGCTTCGTTTGTGCCGGCGATTCACCAAGTTTCATCGTTTGTGCCGCATTTTTAAGCGAGATTTTTGCATGTCAATTAATTATAACAAAAATTGATATAACTTTTTATTTTTTGAACATTTTTCAAAATTTCTTTTTGCCAATCTCTTTGGCCTCGTTTGTGCCGGCGATTCACCAAGTTTCATCGTTTGTGCCGCATTTTTAGGCGAGATATTCGCATGTCAAGTTGGAATGGCCACTTTTTATTTTTTGAGTTTTTTCAAAATTTCTTTCTACCATTCGTTTGTGCCGCGTTTGTGCCGTCCTTTCCCAAAACTTCATCCATTTAGCTCAAAAATTGAAAAAGTTTTTAAGGATTTAAAGTGGCCATACCAACTTGACGGAAGTTGGACACGCGATTTCGCTTGTCTTTGAGATTTTTTAAAATTTTTTTTTGCTATTCCTTTTGGCGTCGTTTGTGCCGGCGATTCACCAAGTTTCATCGTTTGTGCCGCAATATTAAAGAAGTTATGAAAGAAAAACTGTTACTGACATACTGACGCCAGCAGCGCATCTCTACGTCAAGTAAAGTAACTAACTGCCAGCATACACCAGCGGTTGATGGGTTGATAATTTATCTATAAATACATATCTATTACAGCAAATAATAGTATTTTTCTTTTACCTACAACTTTACAAATAACTATTTTAGTAATATAAAAAGTTTTTTTCGTTTTTACCGCCATACCAAGCGAGATATTAGCGTGTCAAGTAAATATGAGAAAAATTGATATAACTTTTCATATTTTGAATTTTTTCAAAATTTCTTTTTGCCAATCTATTTGGCCTCGTTTCTGCTAGCGATTCGCTAAATTTCATCGTTTGTGCCGCATTATTGCGCGAGATATTCGCATATCAAGTTGGTATGGCCACTTTTTATTTTTGAGTTTTTTCAAAATTTCTTTTTACCATTCTTTTAGGCTTCGTTTGTGCCGGCGATTCACCAAGTTTCATCGTTTGTGCCGCATTTTTAGGCGAGATATTCGCATGTCAATTTAATATGACAAAAATTGATAACTTTTATTTTTTGAACTTTTTCAAAATTTCTTTTTGCCAATCTCTTTGGCCTCGTTTGTGCCGCTGATTCGCCAAATTTCATCGTTTGTGCCGTATTATTACGCGAGATATTCGCATGTCAAGTTGGTATAGCCACTTTTTATTTTTGAGTTTTTTCAAAATTTCTTTTTACCATTCTTTTAGGCTTCGGTTGTGCCGGCGATTCACCAAGTTTCATCGTTTGTGCCGCATATTTAGGCGAGATATTCGCATGTCAATTGAGCTATGCGATTTGTTCAATGTTTGTTTACAAGAACAAAGCGTTCCTCGGTCCTGGCTGAAATCAAAATTAATCTTACTTTTTAAGAAAGGAGATAAATTAGATATTAAAAACTATAGGCCATTAAGCCTCTTATCTGTAATATACAAACTATTTATGAGTATTTTAACTAAAAGAATGGATAGACATTTGGATTTCGATTCACCTGTGGATCAAGTTGGTTTTAAGAAGAATTTTTCCACTTTGGATGCTATTCTGGTGATTCGTGAACTAATAAGAAAAGCACAAGATTATGGAATCACCCTGCTACTACTGTTCATAGACTTTGAGAAAGCCTTCGACAGTGTGTACACCGAAGCAATTTTGAAAACCTTAAAGAGTAAACAAATTAAATATGAATACATTAAAATTATAGAATTTATTTACAAAAACGCCGAACTGCAAGTTAACATTGGAAATCAAAGAAAGAATATTAAAATACGAAGAGGTCTACGTCAAGGAGATGTACCTTCTGCAAAGATATTTGGAGTAGTAATGGAAGAAATTTTTAAGAGTTGCCAGTGGCATAACTACGGTATTAAAGTGAATGGTGAACAATTGGTCACTATGAAGTTCGCAGACTATTTAGTGCTGATTGGAAAGTCTCATGAAGAGATAATGAATATGTTGAAAGACCTAGTTAAATATGCCGAAAAACTCGGATTAAAAATAAATCCACAAAAAACTAAAATAATGAAAATAAATAACACTGAAGATATGATGGTAATGATAAACGAAGAACCAATAGAAGAAGTAGTTGAATATGTATATTTAGGGCAACTCATTGATAAAGAAGAGAAAATAGATAAAGAAATTAACAGAAGAATAAGACTAAGCTGGGGAATGTATAGTAAATACAGAAAATTATTTAGATCAGACGTGAGTATCGCAGTAAAGAAGAAGCTATGGAACTGTGTAGTGAGACCAGTCCTAACATATGGATGCGAAACTTGGAGTCTGACTAGAAAAGATTTGGAGAAGATAAGAAAGACAGTAAGAAAGATGGAAAGAAGCATGATGAAGATAAGTAGGAGAGAAAGGAAAAGCAACAAATGGATAAGGGCACAGACTGGAATGGATGATATTATAAAGGTGATCTGCGAAAAAAAATGGAAATGGGCTGGCCACATTGTGCGTTCGGAGGATGGCAGATGGGCCAAGAAAATACTGGAATGGTGCTCCCTGGGTTTAAAAAGAAAGAGGGGTAGACCTAAAATAAAATGGGATCACGAGATGAGGAAATGCTGCGGCGGAGTAGCATGGAAGAGAGTCGCCCTTGACAGAGCAGAATGGAGGAGAATGAGCGCAATATATGTTGAAGCCTGGCTACCACAGGAGAAGTAAAAACAATACAAAATATTAGCAATAAATTCGGTGAAAAATAAAATAATTAGAAGCAAAAATAATTAAATTAAAATATGTTGGTTTATTAGTGTAATACTCTGTGTGAATAAAGATGTAAATAAAATAAAAAATGATAACCTCTGAAATTGTAAAATTCTGTTTAAATTAGTATTTTTGTGTAAGTTAATATTTTTAAACTATTTTATTAAGACTATATAAATTTAAATAATTTTGAATTAAAAAAAAAAAGTACATTTATGTTGAAGATTATTTGATTTGAACTAAGAACAGATAAATTTTATTTTTAATGATTAGCAACTCAAATTCCCCTTAGGGGAGCCACAGCATTAGCTGATTCAAATATTTAAATGTATTGTTTAAATGATTAATTAAATGGCTTTCATTTCATTTCATTTCATTTCATTTCATTCGCATGTCAAGTTGGAATGGCCACTTTTTATTTTTTGAGTTTTTTCAAAATTTCTTTTTACCATTCGTTTGTGCCGAGTTTGTGCCGTCCTTTCCCAAAATTTCATCCATTTAGCTCAAAAATTGAAAAAGTTTTTAAGGATTTAAAGTGGCCATACCAACTTGACGGAAGTTGGACACGCGATTTCGCTTGTCTTTGAGGTATTTTAAAATTTTTTTTTGCTATTCCTTTTGGCGTCGTTTGTGCCGGCGATTCACCAAGTTTCATCGTTTGTGCCGCAATATTAAAGAAGTTATGAAAGAAAAACTGTTACTGACATACTGACGCCAGCAGCGCATCTCTACGTCAAGTAAAGTAACTAACTGCCAGCATACACCAGCGGTTGATGGGTTGATAATTTATCTATAAATACAAATCTATTACAGCAAATAATAGTATTTTTCTTTTTCCTACAACTTTACAAATAACTATTTTAGTAATATAAAAAGTTTTTTTCGTTTTTACCGCCATACCAAGCGAGATATTGGCGTGTCAAGTAAAGATGAGAAAAATTGATATAACTTTTCATATTTTGAATTTTTTCAAAATTTCTTTTTGCCAATCTATTTGGCCTCCTTTCTGCTAGCGATTCGCTAAATTTCATCGTTTGTGCCGCATTATTACGCGAGATATTCGCATATCAAGTTGGTATGGCCACTTTTTATTTTTGAGTTTTTTCAAAATTTCTTTTTACTATTCTTTTAGGCTTCGTTTGTGCCGGCGATTCACAAAGTTTCATCGTTTGTGCCGCATTTTTAGGCGAGATATTCGCATGTCAAGTTGGAATGGCCACTTTTTATTTTTTGAGTTTTTTCAAAATTTCTTTTTACCATTCGTTTGTGCCGCGTTTGTGCCGTCCTTTCCCAGAACTTCATCCATTTAGCTCAAAAATTGAAAAAGTTTTTAAGGATTTAAAGTGGCCATACCAAATTGACGGAAGTTGGACACGCGATTTCGCTTGTCTTTGAGATTTTTTAAAATTTTTTTTTGCTATTCCTTTTGGCGTCGTTTGTGCCGGCGATTCACCAAGTTTCATCGTTTGTGCCGCAATATTAAAGAAGTTATGAAAGAAAAACTGTTACTGAAATACTGACGCCAGCAGCGCATCTCTACGTCAAGTAAAGTAACTAACTGCCAGCATACACCAGCGGTTGATGGGTTGATAATTTATCTATAAATACATATCTATTACAGCAAATAATAGTATTTTTCTTTTACCTACAACTTTACAAATAACTATTTTAGTAATATAAAAAGTTTTATTCGTTTTTACCGCCATACCAAGCGAGATATTAGCGTGTCAAGTAAATATGAGAAAAATTGATATAACTTTTCATATTTTGAATTTTTTCAAAATTTCTTTTTGCCAATCTATTTGGCCTCGTTTCTGCTAGCGATTCGATAAATTTCATCGTTTGTGCCGCATTATTACGCGAGATATTCGCATATCAAGTTGGTATGTCCACTTTTTATTTTTGAGTTTTTTCAAAATTTCATTTTACCATTCTTTTAGGCTTCGTTTGTGCCGGCGATTCACCAAGTTTCATCGTTTGTGCCGCATTTTTAGGCGAGATATTCGCATGTCAATTTAATATGACACAAATTGATATAACTTTTTATTTTTTGAACTTTATCCAAATTTCTTTTTGCCAATCTCTTTGGCCTCGTTTGTGCCGCTGATTAGCCAAATTTCCTCGTTTGTGCCGCATTATTACGCGAGATATTCGCATGTCAAGTTGGTATGGCCACTTTTTATTTTTGAGTTTTTCAAAATTTCTTTTTACCATTCTTTAAGGCTTCGTTTGTGCCGGCGATTCACCAAGTTTCATCGTTTGTGCCGCATTTTTAAGCGAGATTTTTGCATGTCAATTAATTATAACAAAAATTGATATAACTTTTTATTTTTTGAACATTTTTCAAAATTTCTTTTTGCCAAGCTCTTTGGCCTCGTTTGTGCCGGCGATTCACAAAGTTTCATCGTTTGTGCCGCATTTTTAGGCGAGATATTCGCATGTCAAGTTGGAATGGCCACTTTTTATTTTTTGAGTTTTTTCAAAATTTCTTTTTACCATTCGTTTGTGCCGCGTTTGTGCCGTCCTTTCCCAGAACTTCATCCATTTAGCTCAAAAATTGAAAAAGTTTTTAAGGATTTAAAGTGGCCATACCAAATTGACGGAAGTTGGACACTCGATTTCGCTTGTCTTTGAGATTTTTTAAAATTTTTTTTTGCTATTCTTTTTGGCGTCGTTTGTGCCGCAATATTAAAGAAGTTATGAAAGAAAAACTGTTACTGAAATACTGACGCCAGCAGCGCATCTCTACGTCAAGTAAAGTAACTAACTGCCAGCATACACCAGCGGTTGATGGGTTGATAATTTATCTATAAATACATATCTATTACAGCAAATAATAGTATTTTTCTTTTACCTACAACTTTACAAATAACTATTTTAGTAATATAAAAAGTTTTATTCGTTTTTACCGCCATACCAAGCGAGATATTAGCGTGTCAAGTAAATATGAGAAAAATTGATATAACTTTTCATATTTTGAATTTTTTCAAAATTTCTTTTTGCCAATCTATTTGGCCTCGTTTCTGCTAGCGATTCGATAAATTTCATCGTTTGTGCCGCATTATTACGCGAGATATTCGCATATCAAGTTGGTATGTCCACTTTTTATTTTTGAGTTTTTTCAAAATTTCATTTTACCATTCTTTTAGGCTTCGTTTGTGCCGGCGATTCACCAAGTTTCATCGTTTGTGCCGCATTTTTAGGCGAGATATTCGCATGTCAATTTAATATGACACAAATTGATATAACTTTTTATTTTTTGAACTTTATCCAAATTTCTTTTTGCCAATCTCTTTGGCCTCGTTTGTGCCGCTGATTAGCCAAATTTCCTCGTTTGTGCCGCATTATTACGCGAGATATTCGCATGTCAAGTTGGTATGGCCACTTTTTATTTTTGAGTTTTTCAAAATTTCTTTTTACCATTCTTTAAGGCTTCGTTTGTGCCGGCGATTCACCAAGTTTCATCGTTTGTGCCGCATTTTTAAGCGAGATTTTTGCATGTCAATTAATTATAACAAAAATTGATATAACTTTTTATTTTTTGAACATTTTTCAAAATTTCTTTTTGCCAAGCTCTTTGGCCTCGTTTGTGCCGGCGATTCACCAAGTTTCATCGTTTGTGCCGCATTTTTAGGCGAGATATTCGCATGTCAAGTTGGAATGGCCACTTTTTATTTTTTGAGTTTTTTCAAAATTTCTTTCTACCATTCGTTTGTGCCGCGTTTGTGCCGTCCTTTCCCAAAACTTCATCCATTTAGCTCAAAAATTGAAAAAGTTTTTAAGGATTTAAAGTGGCCATACCAACTTGACGGAAGTTGGACACGCGATTTCGCTTGTCTTTGAGATTTTTTAAAATTTTTTTTTGCTATTCCTTTTGGCGTCGTTTGTGCCGGCGATTCACCAAGTTTCATCGTTTGTGCCGCAATATTAAAGAAGTTATGAAAGAAAAACTGTTACTGACATACTGACGCCAGCAGCGCATCTCTACGTCAAGTAAAGTAACTAACTGCCAGCATACACCAGCGGTTGATGGGTTAATTAAAAAATCGCGACTAGCAGAATCACAAATAAAACTTTTATTGATATGTTACACACAAACTGAGAACATTTATATACAGGCTAACTTCTAGTAACGTACAATACTAATAATCATCGACTAATCTTGACTGCTCTCTGACTAAACTTTTACTAATCTCCTTATTCATAATTGCATGTCCTTATATATTAATTACAGTTTACATTGAGTATCGCATAGATACCAATAATCTTAAATAGTTCATATTCCCATAGATCTAACTTATTGTTACATATTTACATTGATAGCTTTCCAATAGATATCGTATCTTCAAGAGAAAGGTACATTCTCTTTTATTTCCGGCGAAAAGCAGGGTGACGTCATAACTTCTCCCTTCTGAAGCTCTGAAGTCCTCTGAAGATTCTTATGATGGTGAAGGTGCCCATTTGATATCCAATACAGGTGCACTTGGAGGTACTAGGTGTCGCAGTTGTATCGCTTCGGCATGTTGCCTTTCGGAGATTTGCATTTTACTTTTGATATATGGCATACAAATTGACATAACATTAAATAGTAATAAATAGCTTATGATGGCGATTAATATTTTTATAGTAATGTTTACATCAAATACTACAAAATCGTCTAGTTTCTCTAAGTTAATTTCTGTTAGATTCACATTTTCCAATTCTTGAAAAGTTACATTATAAGGTATAATTTCTTTTATTTCTGCAGAGAAATTTATAGGATCAGCATCGATCGAAGATTTTATTACATTAGGATATTCTATTATTTCTTCATCATTATTTAATTTTACTATAGCCACTCTAGGTAGGAAAGCGATATGTACATCGTTATTGTTCTTTATGCTTATTCTAGAATGATTGAACGATAGGTAAGCATTAATGTCAGGAATATATTTTATGAAAGTTTTTAAATTAACGCTTATAGTTTTACAATAATTTAAGCTGCCCTTTGATAATATTTGGAGCTTACACATATCTGTAACTTTAACAGGTTTAGTACAATAATAATTCTCGTTAACATGAATGCATGCAGCTTTATAGTAAGTATTATTAACAATGTGTATCAGTTGATTTAAATTATGCACACTTACATATTTTTGATTTATTAGGTTTGGTGTGGATAATAAGTACATAGTTTGGTTAGATTTCGCTTTCTTTGGAATGTAAACAAAATAATAGGCTGTATTTTGTTTAAAGAACAAACAACTTTGCTGGTTTCCCTTAACTAGTGTCTATGTTAATATCGACCGTATTTTGGTCAGTATCTGAAACGGAACTGTATTTTTTCCTTTTTCTTTGAACATCGTCTTTATGTACTTTGATTAGTTTATTTTTGCTGGTAACGTCTTTAAATTGTACAACTGGTTTGTATTTATTTACGTCCTTTGTTTTAGCGCGTTTTCTACAGTAAGTAACGTCCGGTATTTCGGGATCTTCCCGTTCTTCATTGAGGGTTTTCGTTCGCGTTACTTTTTCTGTCATGATTTTATTTCTTGTTAGTTTATGTAGTAAGTCAAGTTCGTTTCTATGTTTATTTATTAGTTCTGTCTGTAGGATGTCGTCGTAGTAGCTTATGTCGTTGTTTTTTATCCCAAATGTGATTTCGTTCGGTGTCATTTTTAAGTTTTGGTTTATAGTGTTGTTAAATGCGTGTGTAGCTAAGTGTAATTGTTTCTCTAACGATTCGCCTTTGTGCGTGTTTTGCAAAGTCCTAAGCAATTCGATGAGTGTAGAGTGTGCTCTGTTGAGAAGTCCTAGTGAGTTTGAGTGATTAGGTGTAGTGTAATGTTCTTGTATGTTATACAACTTTAGAAGTTCTTTTACTATATTGTTGTTGTATTCTTTGCCATTGTCCATTATGATTTCTACTGGGGTGGGAAATATTGATAGGTATTCAATAATTACATTGGCAATGTTTATAGCATTAATTTGTTTTGTTAGTTTGCATGTTAGTCGTTTAGAGAACGTGTCCATAATGGTAATTATGTATTTTTGTTTAAAATGTAGGGTATCAATCATGATTGTCTCAAATGGTTTGTTAGGTGTTGGTGTTACCTGAAATTTTGTTTTAATTGGTTTTCTATCATACTTCACTTTTCTACAAATGTCGCAGCGATTTATAAAGTCTGTAATCAAGTCCTTCATTCTGGGCCAGTAATATATGTTTTTCAATTTGTAATATGTTTCAAGACTACCGCGATGAATATTTTTTCCCATATGATAATTATTTATTATTTCTTTTTGTTCATCTTCATCTTCAACGTCCAAACATTTTGTAGTATATTTCTTTATTTTTATTAGATTAGTAAGATCTTCGATTTCCTTGCAGAATATGTTAAATATATTTTCGTATTCTTCTTTTAAACTCAAAATTTTGGTTTCGCAGTATTCACCGTAAACTTTATTAGGTTCTAAGTATTCAGTTAACTCTTGTCTTAATTTATCTCGGTGTTCATTAATGTGTATTTCGATTGTTATTTTATTTTTGAATCTTTTTATAACTTTTGGTTTTTCGTTTCCCAACTCTATGTGGATTTGTCTTTTTTCGACGTTAATAGGTTTTTCCTTTTCCATTATCTGAATAATTTCATTCGAGGATTCCTGCGAGTGGATTGTGGCCATGTCAGTTTCGTTTTCTTCTAGTTCTTCGTTAATGATTTCCTGTTCTTCGGGATTAATAGAACGATCGGATAAATTATCTAAAATTTCATCAAGTTCATCATTTTCTAACATGTTCAGTTCATTTTCGACTGGGTTGCGTGATAACGCGTCTGCAACATAGTTGGTTTTTCCTTCTATGTGCTTAATTTCGAATTCGAAATCGCTCAATTGAAAGATCCATTTCATTAATCTTGCGTTTGTATTTTTCATTGTAAAAAGCCATTTTAGTGGTTTGTGGTCGGTATGTATTTCGAATCTTTTTCCATATAGGTACGGTTTGAAGTGATTGCACGCCCATACTATTGCTAAGCACTCCTTTTCAACTGCTGAATATTTTTGTTCTGTGGTAGAAAGAGTTCTAGAAGCGAAGGATATCGGGTGATCTCTCCCTTCTAAAGATTGGGAAAGCACTGCTCCCAATGCATAATTACTTGCGTCCGTCGTAAGGGTAAAGGGCAAATTGAAATTTGGATATTGCAGAATCGGAGCATTAATAATGAGTTCTTTTAAATTTTCAAAAGCTTTCTTAAATTCAAGGTCTTTGTAGTTAATATTCTCTTCCTTCTTAAGTGTGGAAGTCATAGGTTTGGCTATGTTAGCATATCCTTGTATAAACTTCCTGTAGTAACCCGTCAAACCTAGGAACTGTTTCACTTGTTTCTGGGTTTTTGGTATTGGGAATTCCTTGATGGCTGCTATCTTTAAAGGGTTTGGTCTAATACCCTGTGGGCTTAAAATATGGCCTAGAAATAATAGTTCTGTTTTTAAAAATTCGATCTTGTCTAGTTGAATTGATAACTGGTGTTTTGAAAGTTTCTGGAAAAGTGTTTCCAAGTGTTTGTAGTGCTCTTCTTTAGTTTTAGAGTAAACAATAATATCGTCCATGTAAACTAGTGTATTTGGAGTGTTTGAGAGCATTGCGTTCATAGCTCTTTGGAAAGTTGGTGGTGCATTGCACATTCCGAAAGGCATTCTAAGAAATTCGTAGTGTCCTGTGTTTGTGCTGAATGCGGTTTTACAAATATCTTCTGGTTCCATTTCGATCTGATGAAACCCAGATGCTAAATCTATTATGGAAAAAATGTTTGATCCTTCTAATTTGTTTAAAAGATCCTCGATGTTTGGAAGTGGAAATTTATCTAGTATGGTTTCTTGATTTAGTTTTCGATAGTCGATGACCATTCTTATTTTCTTTTTACCGCTCGCGTCTGGTTTCTTTGCTACTACCCAAACCGGGGAGTTGTACGGAGAGTTGCTTTCGCGAATAATGCCGTCTTTTAATAATTTCTTTATTTCCTCGTCTACTTGATCCTTAAATTGTTGAGGGTATCGATAATTTTGACTATAAATTGGTCTATCTGTTTTTAATTTAATTCTATGTTTAATGAGATTGGTACTTTTTAAACTATCTTTTTCCTCTTTGATTATATTGGGATACTTGCTTATAATTTCTGATAACTTGTCCTGCTCGTTATGAGACATATGTTCCGCTCGTATTAATTCTTTTATCTTTTCTTTGTCATGCAAGTCTATTTGATAAAACCTATTTTCTTTAATATCGTCGCATTTAGCTTCTCTTTTCTTTTGTATATTATTTTCCTTTATTGTTATATTATCTTTTAAATTAATTTCATTCTGTTTAACATTTATTTTCAAATCTATATTCTGCATTGTTTCGTAGCCTAATAACATATCGAAGTCTTTGCTAAATGGGTAAATGTAAAATTTAACTTTTGTTTCATTATTGAACCCAAATAATGGAGCTAGGTCTAGTTCGACTGAACTCTTGCCATTCTCGCGTCCTGTTGGAGTTACAATTGTGAAATCTTCGGATTTAGTTTTAATTCCTACCGGTACGGAATTTGGATTGATGTAATTTTTCGTAGAGCCTGTGTCGATTAGCCAAGTTTTGCCAGTCAGATCTTTAAAATGTGGTAGTTTGCTGTCAGTTAGGTACAATCTAAGTTCGGCGGTCTGCTGCTGTGCGAGCCTAAGTCTAAAAAATGGTCCAGCTTTTGTTCTAGTTGGTCAATTTTATTTTTTAGTTCCGTTTTGTCTTCGTCTACATGTTGTGTGTGAAAGTTTCGTTGATTGCTTCGTACTGTTCTCATTGAAACTGTGTTTTGTGATGTGTTTATCTGTGGCGTTTCGAATTTTGGGGGATTTTGCCAGTTTGGCCAAGTTGTGTTTTGTTGGAAGTTGTTTCGATTAAAGTTAGGTCTTTGATATTTAAATTGAGGTCTTGGTTGTTCATAGCGGTTATAAGAGTAATTTGGTCGAAATGTCTCTCTTGGAGGTTTAAAATTTTTCTGAGGCTTGAAGTCCTGTTGGTAATTGTAGTGGTTAATGTTAGTTTCGTGTCGTGTCCGTGGGTAAATTTGTTCTACTAAGTCCGAGTTGTCGTTATTTAATGTATTTATTATGGTGTTTAAGTCATTTACTATCATGTGTCTAAAACTGTCTTGAATTCTGGGATGTAAGTGGGATAGAGTGTATCTTGCTACTTCTCTTTCTGCTATTCGCATTTCTACTTCTTTATCCGGTCCGTCATCTATACGAATTCTCGCTAGTATTAGTGTTTTTTGTTGTTGTACACGTTTTAAAAAGTCGAATGGGTGTTCGCGTGGATTGGGTTTCGTGTTAAATAAGTTTAGTTTGAGTTGTTCTGTTGTTCTCGAGTCTTTAAACTGTGATTTTAGTCTGTCTAAGAGTTGCGCTACCGTTGTAAATTCTTGCTCGTATAGGCATTGTCGAGCTTCCCCAACAAGTCTTAATTGTGCTTCTTCTAATAATGTTAAATGATTCTGAATTCTGTGAGGATTGTTCTCTCTACAAAACGTTCCGAATAAATTTTCTACTTTACTTGTGAATATGACTAATTCAGAGGGATTACCGTCAAAAGTTGGTATTCTTTTATAAAATTCTTTAGTTAAACTCATTGCCATTGTTTCTACTTGATTATTATTACTACTGTTACTATTGTTATTATTACTATTAGTATTTAAATTATTAAATAAATTACTTAGTTCGTCAATTTGTATAACCATATAGTTTTAGTATACCTTGAGTCTTGATGTGTCAGGCTTTCTGTGGTTCTCCAATTCCTGTTGATATTTCGTCGGAATCTCTTGAAAACTGCAGTACTACCTGGGATGACTTCTAAGGATGATTCTTCTAGTGCTTCAGGATACGAAGTTAACTTTGCAGAAACTTGTCGCCTTGTATCTTGAGTGATTCTTAAATGATGTTTGGCAAATTAGTAGTAAAACTTGTAGCTTACTTTTTGCCTAAAAAGTTCGACTAGGAATTAACTATTAAAATAGCACTTCACGTTTCCAAGTCCCTGCGTTCGGGCGCCAATTAAAGAATCGCGACTAGCAGAATCACAAATAAAACTTTTATTGATATGTTACACACAAACTGAGAACATTTATATACAGGCTAACTTCTAGTAACGTACAATACTAATAATCATCGACTAATCTTGACTGCTCTCTGACTAAACTTTTACTAATCTCCTTATTCATAATTGCATGTCCTTATATATTAATTACAGTTTACATTGAGTATCGCATAGATACCAATAATCTTAAATAGTTCATATTCCCATAGATCTAACTTATTGTTACATATTTACATTGATAGCTTTGCAATAGATATCGTATCTTCAAGAGAAAGGTACATTCTCTTTTATTTCCGGCGAAAGGCAGGGTGACGTCATAACTGTTGATAATCTAATATATAAAATTCTCGTGTCACGGTGTTCGAACTTGAACTCCTCCGAAACGGCTCGATCGATTTTTGTGATCCTTAGCGTGAATGTCGGCCAGGGTGGAGAATCGGCCAACATCTATTTTTCATCCCCCTAAATGTTAAGGGTAGTCCACCCCTAAATTTTTTTTTTTTATTTTTTAGGCAAAATTTTTTGTTTTTATTATTTTATGACACATCATACAAAAATACATACAACCCTAAATTTTTACCCCTCTACGATCAACCCTTATATTTTATTTGTAAACTTTAATTTTTTTTAGTAAATTTTTTTTTTTTTTTGTGATGACTTACAATAAAAAATCTCATATTACTCTCAACTTTTCACCCCTCTACGATCAACCCCTATTTTTTATTTGTTAATTATAAACTTTAATTTTTTGGCAAATTTTTTTTTTTATTTTTTGATGACACAATAAAAAATCTGGAAAATGGCGGACAATCTTTCATTAAAACTACCAACAACGCAGACATCGACATTGACAATCGTTGGGTGGTACCATATTCTCCTCTGCTGAGCAAAACCTTTAATGCTCATATAAATGTTGAGTCATGCAGTTCGGTGAAGAGTATCAAATATATTTGCAAGTATGTGAATAAAGGAAGTGATATGGCTGTATTTCGGATTGAAAATAATAATGTTCATTCTCCTCCGTTGAATCAAAATGATGAAATCACGAATTACCAAATTGGCCGGTATATCAGTTCCAATGAAGCTGTCTGGCATATTTTCGGTTTCCCAATTCATGAACGGGATCCAGCAGTTATCCATTTAGCTGTCCATCTTGAAAACGGCCAGCGCTTGATCATGCTATAAATCCACCGAAAACTACGCTCACCGAATTTTTTGAATTGTGCAATCGTGCGGATGCTTTTGGTGCCTTCGCACAAACACTGCTCTATTCTGAAGTTCCGCGGTATTTTACATGGGCTCAATCGAAAAAATGGATACCCCGCAAGCAAGGGATACCAGTTGATGCGTGCCCCGGTTTATTCAAATCAAATAGTTTGGGTCGTGTATATACCGTCAATCCAAGGCAGACTGAGTGCTTTTATCTGCGACTATTGTTGGTTGTCACCGGACCATTGTCATTTCAAGATATACGGAAGGTAGATGGACAACAGTATCCTACGTATAAAGATGCATGCCTTGCTCTAGGCTTGCTAGAAGACGACAATCATTGGGACAGCATGCTTGCTGAAGCAGCATTAAACTGCACAGGAACACAAATTCGTCTACTATTTGCTATAGTACTGACTACATGTTTCCCGGCCCGAGCACAAATGTTGTGGGATAATCACAAAGATTCAATGACTGATGATATATTGTATCGACATCGTACAAGGTGCAACGATCTAACAACATCATTCAGTGAAGCAATGTACAATGAAGCATTGATTGCTATCGAGGATCTTTGCATTGCTATTGCGAATTTACCAATCAGTCATTTCGGTATGGGCTCACCGAATCGAAGTGCATCTGATTTACTCAACACAGATATGAATCGTGAACTACAGTACGATACTGTACAAATGGCGAGCATTGTTAGCCGCAATGTTCCACTACTTAATGATGAACAAAAAATTATCTACGACCGTATCATGCTGGCAGTTTCGGCAGGACAAGGAGGATTCTTTTTTTTAGATGCACCAGGTGGGACTGGCAAAACATTTCTTATTTCGCTACTTCTTGCCGAGATACGATCAAAAAATGGCATCGCATTGGCCGTTGCATCTTCTGGCATTGCAGCAACTTTATTAGATGGAGGCAGAACAGCTCATTCAGCATTTAAGCTGCCGTTAAACATTAAAAATAATCCAGATGCAGTGTGCAACATAAAAAAACAATCGTCTATGGCCACAGTGCTGAAACAATGTAAAATTATTATCTGGGATGAATGCACTATGGCACACAAACATTCGCTTGAGGCATTGGATAGGACATTAAAGGATATAAAAAACAACGATAAACTATTTGGCGGCACTTTGTTACTCCTTTCAGGTGATTTCAGACAAACACTTCCCGTTATTCCGCGTTCAACCTACGCTGATGAAATCAACGCGTGCTTAAAATCATCGCGACTATGGCGTAATGATGAAAAAGTACAACTGACGGTGAACATGCGCGTTCAAATGCTTCAGGATCCATCCGCCGAAACTTTCTCTAAACCACTGTTAGATATTGGCGATGGGAAAGTTGCTGTACATGAAAATACTGGATGCATAAAATTACAGACGGACTTCTGCACAATCATCGACTCGCAAAATAGTCTCATCGATCACATATTTCCCGACGAACACACACAATATGCAAATCATAAGTGGCTGGCAGAAAGAGCGATCTTGGCAGCTAAAAATGTGGACGTCAATGGGTTAAATTTAAAGATACAACAGCTGTTGCCTGGGGACTTGGTGTCATATAAATCTATCGATGCAGTTTGCGATACCAACGAGACTGTGAATTATCCAATTGAGTTCTTAAATTCATTGGATTTGCCAGGCATGCCACCACATCATTTACAATTGAAGGTTGGATCTCCGATTATTCTACTTCGAAACTTAAACCCACCACGGCTATGTAATGGCACATGATTAGTCATTAAAAAATTAATGAAAAACGTTATTGAAGCCATCATCTTGAATGGCAAGTTTTAAGGCGAAAATGTGTTGCTGCCACGAATCCCTATGATTCCTACAGATGTGCCAATTGAATTCAAACGCACTCAATTCACAATTAGATTGGCATTCGCTATGACAATCAATAAGTCACAAGGACAAACATTGTCTGTATGTGGCTTAGATTTGGAAACACCGTGCTTCTCCCACGGACAACTATATGTGCGATGTTCTCGCGTGGGAAAACCATCCAGTTTGTTTGTGTTGGCTAAAGACGGACTAACCAAAAATATTGTACACTCTATTGCGCTAAGAGATTAATTTTTTTTTTTTCAACTGCCATAATTGATAGTAAAAATATAAATATTTATTTTTGATGTTTAGATAGCTATCAAAGACTGTTGTTTAAAATGTATTCGTTACTCTAATAAAGATTTATTTATTAACCTAAATAAAACATACTTTTATTCTTTATAATGCATTCGATTATAAATACTTCCCCGCACACTTATAGTAGATAATTATTTTTATTTAACTATAAAAATGTTTCCTAGAAATAACATACATGGCAAAACAACGTTTGCCGGGTCAGCTAGTTTATCTATAAATACATATCTATTACAGCAAATAATAGTATTTTTCTTTTACCTACAACTTTACAAATAACTATTTTAGTAATATAAAAAGTTTTTTTCGTTTTTACCGCCATACCAAGCGAGATATTAGCGTGTCAAGTAAATATGAGAAAAATTGATATACCTTTTCATATTTTGAATTTTTTCAAAATTTCTTTTTGCCAATCTATTTGGCCTCGTTTCTGCTAGCGATTCGCTAAATTTCATCGTTTGTGCCGCATTATTACGCGAGATATTCGCATATCAAGTTGGTATGGCCACTTTTTATTTTTGAGTTTTTTCAAAATTTCTTTTTACCATTCTTTTAGGCTTCGTTTGTGCCGGCGATTCACCAAGTTTCATCGTTTGTGCCGCATTTTTAGGCGAGATATTTGCATGTCAAGTTGGAATGACCACTTTTTATTTTTTGAGTTTTTTCAAAATTTCTTTTTACCATTCGTTTGTGCCGCGTTTGTGCCGTCCTTTCCCAAAATTTCATCCATTTAGCTCAAAAATTGAAAAAGTTTTTAAGGATTTAAAGTGGCCATACCAACTTGACGGAAGTTGGACACGCGATTTCGCTTGTCTTTGAGATTTTTTAAAATTTTTTTTTGCTATTCCTTTTGGCGTCGTTTGTGCCGGCGATTCACCAAGTTTCATCGTTTGTGCCGCAATATTAAAGAAGTTATGAAAGAAAAACTGTTACTGACATACTGACGCCAGCAGCGCATCTCTACGTCAAGTAAAGTAACTAACTGCCAGCATACACCAGCGGTTGATGGGTTGATAATTTATCTATAAATACATATCTATTACAGCAAATAATAGTATTTTTCTTTTACCTACAACTTTACAAATAACTATTTTAGTAATATAAAAAGTTTTTTTCGTTTTTACCACCATACCAAGCGAGATATTATCGTGTCAAATAAAGATGAGAAAAATTGATAAAACTTTTCATATTTTGAATTTTTTCAAAATTTCTTTTTGCCAATCTATTTGGACTCGTTTCTGCTAGCGATTCGCTAAATTTCATCGTTTGTGCCGCATTATTACGCGAGATATTCGCATATCAAGTTGGTATGGCCACTTTTTATTTTTGAGTTTTTTCGAAATTTCTTTTTACCATTCTTTTAGGCTTCGTTTGTGCCGGCGATTCACCAAGTTTCATCGTTTGTGCCGCATTTTTAGGCGAGATATTCGCATGTCAATTTAATATGACAAAAATTGATATAACTTTTTATTTTTTGAGCTTTTTCAAAATTTCTTTTTGCCAATCTCTTTGGCCTCGTTTGTGCCGCTGATTCGCCAAATTTCATCGTTTGTGCCGCATTATTACGCGAGATATTCGCATGTCAAGTTGGTATGGCCACTTTTTATTTTTGAGTTTTTTCAAAATTTCTTTTTACCATTCTTTTAGGCTTCGTTTGTGCCGGCGATTCACCAAGTTTCATCGTTTGTGCCGCATTTTTAGGCGAGATATTTGCATGTCAAGTTGGAATGACCACTTTTTATTTTTTGAGTTTTTTCAAAATTTCTTTTTACCATTCGTTTGTGCCGCGTTTGTGCCGTCCTTTCCCAAAATTTCATCCATTTAGCTCAAAAATTGAAAAAGTTTTTAAGGATTTAAAGTGGCCATACCAACTTGACGGAAGTTGGACACGCGATTTCGCTTGTCTTTGAGATTTTTTAAAATTTTTTTTTGCTATTCCTTTTGGCGTCGTTTGTGCCGGCGATTCACCAAGTTTCATCGTTTGTGCCGCAATATTAAAGAAGTTATGAAAGAAAAACTGTTACTGACATACTGACGCCAGCAGCGCATCTCTACGTCAAGTAAAGTAACTAACTGCCAGCATACACCAGCGGTTGATGGGTTGATAATTTATCTATAAATACATATCTATTACAGCAAATAATAGTATTTTTCTTTTACCTACAACTTTACAAATAACTATTTTAGTAATATAAAAAGTTTTTTTCGTTTTTACCACCATACCAAGCGAGATATTATCGTGTCAAATAAAGATGAGAAAAATTGATAAAACTTTTCATATTTTGAATTTTTTCAAAATTTCTTTTTGCCAATCTATTTGGACTCGTTTCTGCTAGCGATTCGCTAAATTTCATCGTTTGTGCCGCATTATTACGCGAGATATTCGCATATCAAGTTGGTATGGCCACTTTTTATTTTTGAGTTTTTTCAAAATTTCTTTTTACCATTCTTTTAGGCTTCGTTTGTGCCGGCGATTCACCAAGTTTCATCGTTTGTGCCGCATTTTTAGGCGAGATATTCGCATGTCAATTTAATATGACAAAAATTGATATAACTTTTTATTTTTTGAGCTTTTTCAAAATTTCTTTTTGCCAATCTCTTTGGCCACGTTTGTGCCGCTGATTCGCCAAATTTCATCGTTTGTGCCGCATTATTACGCGAGATATTCGCATGTCAAGTTGGTATGGCCACTTTTTATTTTTGAGTTTTTTCAAAATTTCTTTTTACCATTCTTTTAGGCTTCGTTTGTGCCGGCGATTCACCAAGTTTCATCGTTTGTGCCGCATTTTTAGGCGAGATATTCGCATGTCATATAATTATGACAAAAATTGATATAACTTTTTATTTTTTGAACTTTTTCAAAATTCCTTTTTGCCAATCTCTTTGGCCTCGTTTGTGCCGCTGATTCGCCAAATTTCATCGTTTGTGCCGCATTTTTAGGCGAGATATTCGCATGTCAAGTTGGAATGGCCACTTTTTATTTTTTGAGTTTTTTCAAAATTTCTTTTTACCATTTGTTTGTGCCGCGTTTGTGCCGTCCTTTCCCAAAACTTCATCCATTTAGCTCAAAAATTGAAAAAGTTTTTAAGGATTTAAAGTGGCCATACCAACTTGACGGAAGTTGGACACGCGATTTCGCTTGTCTTTGAGATTTTTTAAATTTTTTTTTGCTATTCCTTTTGGCGTCGTTTGTGCCGGCGATTTGCCAAGTTTCATCGTTTGTGCCGCAATATTAAAGAAGTTATGAAAGAAAAACTGTTACTGACATACTGACGCCAGCAGCGCATCTCTACGTCAAGTAAAGTAACTAACTGCCAGCATACACCAGCGGTTGATGGGTTGATAATTTATCTATAAATACATATCTATTACAGCAAATAATAGTATTTTTCTTTTACCTACAACTTTACAAATAACTATTTTAGTAATATAAAAAGTTTTTTTCGTTTTTACCACCATACCAAGCGAGATATTATCGTGTCAAATAAAGATGAGAAAAATTGATAAAACTTTTCATATTTTGAATTTTTTCAAAATTTCTTTTTGCCAATCTATATGGACTCGTTTCTGCTAGCGATTCGCTAAATTTCATCGTTTGTGCCGCATTATTACGCGAGATATTCGCATATCAAGTTGGTATGGCCACTTTTTATTTTTGAGTTTTTTCAAAATTTCTTTTTACCATTCTTTTAGGCTTCGTTTGTGCCGGCGATTCACCAAGTTTCATCGTTTGTGCCGCATTTTTAGGCGAGATATTCGCATGTCAATTTAATATGACAAAAATTGATATAACTTTTTATTTTTTGAGCTTTTTCAAAATTTCGTTTTGCCAATCTCTTTGGCCTCGTTTGTGCCGCTGATTCGCCAAATTTCATCGTTTGTGCCGCATTATTACGCGAGATATTCGCATGTCAAGTTGGTATGGCCACTTTTTATTTTTGAGTTTTTTCAAAATTTCTTTTTACCATTCTTTTAGGCTTCGTTTGTGCCGGCGATTCACCAAGTTTCATCGTTTGTGCCGCATTTTTAGGCGAGATATTCGCATGTCATATAATTATGACAAAAATTGATATAACTTTTTATTTTTTGAACTTTTTCAAAATTCCTTTTTGCCAATCTCTTTGGCCTCGTTTGTGCCGCTGATTCGCCAAATTTCATCGTTTGTGCCGCATTTTTAGGCGAGATATTCGCATGTCAAGTTGGAATGGCCACTTTTTATTTTTTGAGTTTTTTCAAAGTTTCTTTTTACCATTTGTTTGTGCCGCGTTTGTGCCGTCCTTTCCCAAAACTTCATCCATTTAGCTCAAAAATTGAAAAAGTTTTTAAGGATTTAAAGTGGCCATACCAACTTGACGGAAGTTGGACACGCGATTTCGCTTGTCTTTGAGATTTTTTAAATTTTTTTTTGCTATTCCTTTTGGCGTCGTTTGTGCCGGCGATTTGCCAAGTTTCATCGTTTGTGCCGCAATATTAAAGAAGTTATGAAAGAAAAACTGTTACTGACATACTGACGCCAGCAGCGCATCTCTACGTCAAGTAAAGTAACTAACTGCCAGCATACACCAGCGGTTGATGGGTTGATAATTTATCTATAAATACATATCTATTACAGCAAATAATAGTATTTTTCTTTTACCTACAACTTTACAAATAACTATTTTAGTAATATAAAAAGTTTTTTTCGTTTTTACCACCATACCAAGCGAGATATTATCGTGTCAAATAAAGATGAGAAAAATTGATAAAACTTTTCATATTTTGAATTTTTTCAAAATTTCTTTTTGCCAATCTATATGGACTCGTTTCTGCTAGCGATTCGCTAAATTTCATCGTTTGTGCCGCATTATTACGCGAGATATTCGCATATCAAGTTGGTATGGCCACTTTTTATTTTTGAGTTTTTTCGAAATTTCTTTTTACCATTCTTTTAGGCTTCGTTTGTGCCGGCGATTCACCAAGTTTCATCGTTTGTGCCGCATTTTTAGGCGAGATATTCGCATGTCAATTTAATATGACAAAAATTGATATAACTTTTTATTTTTTGAGCTTTTTCAAAATTTCGTTTTGCCAATCTCTTTGGCCTCGTTTGTGCCGCTGATTCGCCAAATTTCATCGTTTGTGCCGCATTATTACGCGAGATATTCGCATGTCAAGTTGGTATGGCCACTTTTTATTTTTGAGTTTTTTCAAAATTTCTTTTTACCATTCTTTTAGGCTTCGTTTGTGCCGGCGATTCACCAAGTTTCATCGTTTGTGCCGCATTTTTGGGCGAGATATTCGCATGTCATATAATTATGACAAAAATTGATATAACTTTTTATTTTTTGAACTTTTTCAAAATTCCTTTTTGCCAATCTCTTTGGCCTCGTTTGTGCCGCTGATTCGCCAAATTTCATCGTTTGTGCCGCATTTTTAGGCGAGATATTCGCATGTCAAGTTGGAATGGCCACTTTTTATTTTTTGAGTTTTTTCAAAGTTTCTTTTTACCATTTGTTTGTGCCGCGTTTGTGCCGTCCTTTCCCAAAACTTCATCCATTTAGCTCAAAAATTGAAAAAGTTTTTTAGGATTTAAAGTGGCCATACCAACTTGACGGAAGTTGGACACGCGATTTCGCTTGTCTTTGAGATTTTTTAAATTTTTTTTTGCTATTCCTTTTGGCGTCGTTTGTGCCGGCGATTTGCCAAGTTTCATCGTTTGTGCCGCAATATTAAAGAAGTTATGAAAGAAAAACTGTTACTGACATACTGACGCCAGCAGCGCATCTCTACGTCAAGTAAAGTAACTAACTGCCAGCATACACCAGCGGTTGATGGGTTGATAATTTATCTATAAATACATATCTATTACAGCAAATAATAGTATTTTTCTTTTACCTACAACTTTACAAATAACTATTTTAGTAATATAAAAAGTTTTTTTCGTTTTTACCGCCATACCAAGCGAGATATTAGCGTGTCAAATAAATATGAGAAAAATTGATATAACTTTTCATATTTTGAATTTTTTCAAAATTTCTTTTTGCCAATCTATTTGGCCTCGTTTCTGCTAGCGATTCGCTAAATTTCATCGTTTGTGCCGCATTATTACGCGTGATATTCGCATATCAAGTTAGTATGGCCACTTTTTATTTTTGAGTTTTTTCAAAATTTCTTTTTACCATTCTTTTAGGCTTCGTTTGTGCCGGCGATTCACCAAGTTTCATCGTTTGTGCCGCATTTTTAGGCGAGATATTCGCATGTCATATAATTATGACAAAAATTGATATAACTTTTTATTTATTGAACTTTTTCAAAATTCCTTTTTGCCAATCTCTTTGGCCTCGTTTGTGCCGCTGATTCGCCAAATTTCATCGTTTGTGCCGCATTTTTAGGCGAGATATTCGCATGTCAATTTAATATGACAAAAATTGATATAACTTTTTATTTTTTGAACTTTTTCCAAATTTCTTTTTGCCAATCTCTTTGGCCTCGTTTGTGCCGCTGATTAGCCAAATTTCCTCGTTTGTGCCGCATTATTACGCGAGATATTCGCATGTCAAGTTGGTATGGCCACTTTTTATTTTTGAGTTTTTTCAAAATTTCTTTTTACTATTCTTTAAGGCTTCGTTTGTGCCGGCGATTCACCAAGTTTCATCGTTTGTGCCGCATTTTTAAGCGAGATTTTTGCATGTCAATTAATTATAACAAAAATTGATATAACTTTTTATTTTTTGAACATTTTTCAAAATTTCTTTTTGCCAATCTCTTTGGCCTCGTTTGTGCCGGCGATTCACCAAGTTTTATCGTTTGTGCCGCATTTTTAGGCGAGATATTCGCATGTCAAGTTGGAATGGCCACTTTTTATTTTTTGAGTTTTTTCAAAATTTCTTTCTACCATTCGTTTGTGCCGCGTTTGTGCCGTCCTTTCCCAAAACTTCATCCATTTAGCTCAAAAATTGAAAAAGTTTTTAAGGATTTAAAGTGGCCATACCAACTTGACGGAAGTTGGACACGCGATTTCGCTTGTCTTTGAGATTTTTTAAAATTTTTTTTTGCTATTCCTTTTGGCGTCGTTTGTGCCGGCGATTCACCAAGTTTCATCGTTTGTGCCGCAATATTAAAGAAGTTATGAAAGAAAAACTGTTACTGACATACTGACGCCAGCAGCGCATCTCTACGTCAAGTAAAGTAACTAACTGCCAGCATACACCAGCGGTTGATGGGTTGATAATTTATCTATAAATACATATCTATTACAGCAAATAATAGTATTTTTCGTTTACCTACAACTTTACAAATAACTATTTTAGTAATATAAAAAGTTTTTTTCGTTTTTACCGCCATACCAAGCGAGATATTAGCGTGTCAAGTAAATATGAGAAAAATTGATATAACTTTTCATATTTTGAATTTTTTCAAAATTTCTTTTTGCCAATCTATTTGGCCTCGTTTCTGCTAGCGATTCGCTAAATTTCATCGTTTGTGCCGCATTATTACGCGAGATATTCGCATATCAAGTTGGTATGGCCACTTTTTATTTTTGAGTTTTTTCAAAATTTCTTTTTACCATTCTTTTAGGCTTCGTTTGTGCCGGCGATTCACCAAGTTTCATCGTTTGTGCCGCATTTTTAGGCGAGATATTCGCATGTCAATTTAATATGACAAAAATTGATAACTTTTATTTTTTGAACTTTTTCAAAATTTCTTTTTGCCAATCTCTTTGGCCTCGTTTGTGCCGCTGATTCGCCAAATTTCATCGTTTGTGCCGTATTATTACGCGAGATATTCGCATGTCAAGTTGGTATAGCCACTTTTTATTTTTGAGTTTTTTCAAAATTTCTTTTTACCATTCTTTTAGGCTTCGGTTGTGCCGGCGATTCACCAAGTTTCATCGTTTGTGCCGCATATTTAGGCGAGATATTCGCATGTCAATTGAGCTATGCGATTTGTTCAATGTTTGTTTACAAGAACAAAGCGTTCCTCGGTCCTGGCTGAAATCAAAATTAATCTTACTTTTTAAGAAAGGAGATAAATTAGATATTAAAAACTATAAGCCATTAAGCCTCTTATCTGTAATATACAAACTATTTATGAGTATTTTAACTAAAAGAATGGATAGACATTTGGATTTCGATTCACCTGTGGATCAAGTTGGTTTTAAGAAGAATTTTTCCACTTTGGATGCTATTCTGGTGATTCGTGAACTAATAAGAAAAGCACAAGATTATGGAATCACCCTGCTACTACTGTTCATAGACTTTGAGAAAGCCTTCGACAGTGTGTACACCGAAGCAATTTTGAAAACCTTAAAGAGTAAACAAATTAAATATGAATACATTAAAATTATAGAATTTATTTACAAAAACGCCGAACTGCAAGTTAACATTGGAAATCAAAGAAAGAATATTAAAATACGAAGAGGTCTACGTCAAGGAGATGTACCTTCTGCAAAGATATTTGGAGTAGTAATGGAAGAAATTTTTAAGAGTTGCCAGTGGCATAACTACGGTATTAAAGTGAATGGTGAACAATTGGTCACTATGAAGTTCGCAGACTATTTAGTGCTGATTGGAAAGTCTCATGAAGAGATAATGAATATGTTGAAAGACCTAGTTAAATATGCCGAAAAACTCGGATTAAAAATAAATCCACAAAAAACTAAAATAATGAAAATAAATAACACTGAAGATATGATGGTAATGATAAACGAAGAACCAATAGAAGAAGTAGTTGAATATGTATATTTAGGGCAACTCATTGATAAAGAAGAGAAAATAGATAAAGAAATTAACAGAAGAATAAGACTAAGCTGGGGAATGTATAGTAAATACAGAAAATTATTTAGATCAGACGTGAGTATCGCAGTAAAGAAGAAGCTATGGAACTGTGTAGTGAGACCAGTCCTAACATATGGATGCGAAACTTGGAGTCTGACTAGAAAAGATTTGGAGAAGATAAGAAAGACAGTAAGAAAGATGGAAAGAAGCATGATGAAGATAAGTAGGAGAGAAAGGAAAAGCAACAAATGGATAAGGGCACAGACTGGAATGGATGATATTATAAAGGTGATCTGCGAAAAAAAATGGAAATGGGCTGGCCACATTGTGCGTTCGGAGGATGGCAGATGGGCCAAGAAAATACTGGAATGGTGCTCCCTGGGTTTAAAAAGAAAGAGGGGTAGACCTAAAATAAAATGGGATCACGAGATGAGGAAGTGCTGCGGCGGAGTAGCATGGAAGAGAGTCGCCCTTGACAGAGCAGAATGGAGGAGAATGAGCGCAATATATGTTGAAGCCTGGCTACCACAGGAGAAGTAAAAACAATACAAAATATTAGCAATAAATTCGGTGAAAAATAAAATAATTAGAAGCAAAAATAATTAAATTAAAATATGTTGGTCTATTAGTGTAATACTCTGTGTGAATAAAGATGTAAATAAAATAAAAAATGATAACCTCTGAAATTGTAAAATTCTGTTTAAATTAGTATTTTTGTGTAAGTTAATATTTTTAAACTATTTTATTAAGACTATATAAATTTAAATAATTTTGAATTAAAAAAAAAAAGTACATTTATGTTGAAGATTATTTGATTTGAACTAAGAACAGATAAATTTTATTTTTAATGATTAGCAACTCAAATTCCCCTTAGGGGAGCCACAGCATTAGCTGATTCAAATATTTAAATGTATTGTTTAAATGATTAATTAAATGGCTTTCATTTCATTTCATTTCATTTCATTTCATTCGCATGTCAAGTTGGAATGGCCACTTTTTATTTTTTGAGTTTTTTCAAAATTTCTTTTTACCATTCGTTTGTGCCGAGTTTGTGCCGTCCTTTCCCAAAATTTCATCCATTTAGCTCAAAAATTGAAAAAGTTTTTAAGGATTTAAAGTGGCCATACCAACTTGACGGAAGTTGGACACGCGATTTCGCTTGTCTTTGAGGTATTTTAAAATTTTTTTTTGCTATTCCTTTTGGCGTCGTTTGTGCCGGCGATTCACCAAGTTTCATCGTTTGTGCCGCAATATTAAAGAAGTTATGAAAGAAAAACTGTTACTGACATACTGACGCCAGCAGCGCATCTCTACGTCAAGTAAAGTAACTAACTGCCAGCATACACCAGCGGTTGATGGGTTGATAATTTATCTATAAATACAAATCTATTACAGCAAATAATAGTATTTTTCTTTTTCCTACAACTTTACAAATAACTATTTTAGTAATATAAAAAGTTTTTTTCGTTTTTACCGCCATACCAAGCGAGATATTAGCGTGTCAAGTAAAGATGAGAAAAATTGATATAACTTTTCATATTTTGAATTTTTTCAAAATTTCTTTTTGCCAATCTCTTTGGCCTCGTTTCTGCTAGCGATTCGCCAAATTTCATCGTTTGTGCCGCATTATTACGCGCGATATTCGCATGTCAAGTTGGTATGGCCACTTTCTATTTTTGAGTTTTTTCAAAATTTCTTTTTACCATCCTTTTAGGCTTCGTTTGTGCCGGCGATTCGCCAAATTTCATCGTTTGTGCCGCATTATTACGCGAGATATTCGCATGTCAATTTGGTATGACCACTTTTTATTTTTGAGTTTTTTCAAAATTTCTTTTTACTATTCGTTTGTGCCGCGTATGTGCCGCTCATTCGCCAAATTTCAGCCATTTAGCTCAAAAATTGAAAACGTTATTAAGGATTTAAAGTGGCCATACCAACTTGACGGAAGTTGGACGTACGATTTCGCTTGCCTTTAAGATTTTTCAAAATTTCTTTTTGCCAATCTCTTTGGCCTCGTTTTGCCGCTGATTAGCCAAATTTCATCGTTTGTGCCGCATTATTACGCGAGATATTTGCATGTCAATTAATTATGACAAAAATTGATCTAACTTTTCATATTTCGAATTTTTTCAAAATTTCTTTTTGCCAATCTATTTGGCCTCCTTTCTGCTAGCGATTCGCTAAATTTCATCGTTTGTGCCGCATTATTACGCGAGATATTCGCATATCAAGTTGGTATGTCCACTTTTTATTTTTGGTCTTTTCAAAATTTCTTTTTACTATTCTTTTAGGCTTCGTTTGTGCCGGCGATTCACCAAGTTTCATCGTTTGTGCCGCATTTTTAGGCGAGATATTCGCATGTCAAGTTGGAATGACCACTTTTTATTTTTTGAGTTTTTTCAAAATTTCTTTTTACCATTCGTTTGTGCCGCGTTTGTGCCGTCATTCCCAAAATTTCATCCATTTAGCTCAAAAATTGAAAAAGTTTTTAAGGATTTAAAGTGGCCATACCAACTTGACGGAAGTTGGACACGCGATTTCGCTTGTCTTTGAGATTTTTTAAAATTTTTTTTTGCTATTCCTTTTGGCGTCGTTTGTGCCGGCGATTCACCAAGTTTCATCGTTTGTGCCGCAATATTAAAGAAGTTATGAAAGAAAAACTGTTACTGACATACTGACGCCAGCAGCGCATCTCTACGTCAAGTAAAGTAACTAACTGCCAGCATACACCAGCGGTTGATGGGTTGATAATTTATCTATAAATACATATCTATTACAGCAAATAATAGTATTTTTCTTTTACCTACAACTTTACAAATAACTATTTTAGTAATATAAAAAGTTTTTTTCGTTTTTGCCGCATTTTTAGGCGAGATATTCGCATGTCAATTTAATATGACAAAAATTGATATAACTTTTTATTTTTTGAACTTTTTCAAAATTTCTTTTTGCCAATCTCTTTGACCTCGTTTGTGCCGCTGATTAGCCAAATTTCATCGTTTGTGCCGCATTATTACGCGAGATATTCGCATGTCAAGTTGGCATGGCCACTTTTTATTTTTGAGTTTTTTCAAAAATTTTTTTTACCATTCTTTTAGGCTTCGTTTGTGCCGGCGATTCACCAAGTTTCATCGTTTGTGCCGCAATATTAAAGAAGTTATTAAAGAAAAACTGTTACTGACATACTGACGCCAGCAGCGCATCTCTACGTCAACTAAAGTAACTAACTGCCAGCATACACCAGCGGTTGATGGGTTGATAATTTATCTATAAATACATATCTATTACAGCAAATAATAGTATTTTTCTTTTACCTACAACTTTACAAATAACTATTTTAGTAATGTATAAAGTTTTTTCGTTTTTACCGCCATACCAAGCGAGATATAGTGTGTCAAGTAAATATGAGAAAAATTGATATAACTTTTCATATTTTGAATTTTTTCAAAATTTCTTTTTTGCCAATCTCTTTGGCCTCGTTTCTGCTAGCGATTCGCCAAATTTCATCGTTTGCGCCGCATTATTACGCGAGATATTCGCATGTCAATTTAATATGACACAAATTGATATAACTTTTTATTTTTTGAACTTTTTCCAAATTTCTTTTTGCCAATCTCTTTGGCCTCGTTTGTGCCGCTGATTAGCCAAATTTCCTCGTTTGTGCCGCATTATTACGCGAGATATTCGCATATCAAGTTGGTATGGCCACTTTTTATTTTTGAGTTTTTTCAAAATTTCTTTTTACTATTCTTTTAGGCTTCGTTTGTGCCGGCGATTCACAAAGTTTCATCGTTTGTGCCGCATTTTTAGGCGAGATATTCGCATGTCAAGTTGGTATGGCCACTTTTTATTTTTGAGTTTTTCAAAATTTCTTTTTACCATTCTTTAAGGCTTCGTTTGTGCCGGCGATTCACCAAGTTTCATCGTTTGTGCCGCATTTTTAAGCGAGATTTTTGCATGTCAATTAATTATAACAAAAATTGATATAACTTTTTATTTTTTGAACATTTTTCAAAATTTCTTTTTGCCAAGCTCTTTGGCCTCGTTTGTGCCGGCGATTCACAAAGTTTCATCGTTTGTGCCGCATTTTTAGGCGAGATATTCGCATGTCAAGTTGGAATGGCCACTTTTTATTTTTTGAGTTTTTTCAAAATTTCTTTTTACCATTCGTTTGTTCCGCGTTTGTGCCGTCCTTTCCCAGAACTTCATCCATTTAGCTCAAAAATTGAAAAAGTTTTTAAGGATTTAAAGTGGCCATACCAAATTGACGGAAGTTGGACACGCGATTTCGCTTGTCTTTGAGATTTTTTAAAATTTTTTTTTGCTATTCTTTTTGGCGTCGTTTGTGCCGGCGATTCACCAAGTTTCATCGTTTGTGCCGCAATATTAAAGAAGTTATGAAAGAAAAACTGTTACTGAAATACTGACGCCAGCAGCGCATCTCTACGTCAAGTAAAGTAACTAACTGCCAGCATACACCAGCGGTTGATGGGTTGATAATTTATCTATAAATACATATCTATTACAGCAAATAATAGTATTTTTCTTTTACCTACAACTTTACAAATAACTATTTTAGTAATATAAAAAGTTTTATTCGTTTTTACCGCCATACCAAGCGAGATATTAGCGTGTCAAGTAAATATGAGAAAAATTGATATAACTTTTCATATTTTGAATTTTTTCAAAATTTCTTTTTGCCAATCTATTTGGCCTCGTTTCTGCTAGCGATTCGATAAATTTCATCGTTTGTGCCGCATTATTACGCGAGATATTCGCATATCAAGTTGGTATGTCCACTTTTTATTTTTGAGTTTTTTCAAAATTTCATTTTACCATTCTTTTAGGCTTCGTTTGTGCCGGCGATTCACCAAGTTTCATCGTTTGTGCCGCATTTTTAGGCGAGATATTCGCATGTCAATTTAATATGACACAAATTGATATAACTTTTTATTTTTTGAACTTTATCCAAATTTCTTTTTGCCAATCTCTTTGGCCTCGTTTGTGCCGCTGATTAGCCAAATTTCCTCGTTTGTGCCGCATTATTACGCGAGATATTCGCATGTCAAGTTGGTATGGCCACTTTTTATTTTTGAGTTTTTCAAAATTTCTTTTTACCATTCTTTAAGGCTTCGTTTGTGCCGGCGATTCACCAAGTTTCATCGTTTGTGCCGCATTTTTAAGCGAGATTTTTGCATGTCAATTAATTATAACAAAAATTGATATAACTTTTTATTTTTTGAACATTTTTCAAAATTTCTTTTTGCCAAGCTCTTTGGCCTCGTTTGTGCCGGCGATTCACCAAGTTTCATCGTTTGTGCCGCATTTTTAGGCGAGATATTCGCATGTCAAGTTGGAATGGCCACTTTTTATTTTTTGAGTTTTTTCAAAATTTCTTTCTACCATTCGTTTGTGCCGCGTTTGTGCCGTCCTTTCCCAAAACTTCATCCATTTAGCTCAAAAATTGAAAAAGTTTTTAAGGATTTAAAGTGGCCATACCAACTTGACGGAAGTTGGACACGCGATTTCGCTTGTCTTTGAGATTTTTTAAAATTTTTTTTGCTATTCCTTTTGGCGTCGTTTGTGCCGGCGATTCACCAAGTTTCATCGTTTGTGCCGCAATATTAAAGAAGTTATGAAAGAAAAACTGTTACTGACATACTGACGCCAGCAGCGCATCTCTACGTCAAGTAAAGTAACTAACTGCCAGCATACACCAGCGGTTGATGGGTTAATTAAAAAATCGCGACTAGCAGAATCACAAATAAAACTTTTATTGATATGTTACACACAAACTGAGAACATTTATATACAGGCTAACTTCTAGTAACGTACAATACTAATAATCATCGACTAATCTTGACTGCTCTCTGACTAAACTTTTACTAATCTCCTTATTCATAATTGCATGTCCTTATATATTAATTACAGTTTACATTGAGTATCGCATAGATACCAATAATCTTAAATAGTTCATATTCCCATAGATCTAACTTATTGTTACATATTTACATTGATAGCTTTCCAATAGATATCGTATCTTCAAGAGAAAGGTACATTCTCTTTTATTTCCGGCGAAAAGCAGGGTGACGTCATAACTTCTCCCTTCTGAAGCTCTGAAGTCCTCTGAAGATTCTTATGATGGTGAAGGTGCCCATTTGATATCCAATACAGGTGCACTTGGAGGTACTAGGTGTCGCAGTTGTATCGCTTCGGCATGTTGCCTTTCGGAGATTTGCATTTTACTTTTGATATATGGCATACAAATTGACATAACATTAAATAGTAATAAATAGCTTATGATGGCGATTAATATTTTTATAGTAATGTTTACATCAAATACTACAAAATCGTCTAGTTTCTCTAAGTTAATTTCTGTTAGATTCACATTTTCCAATTCTTGAAAAGTTACATTATAAGGTATAATTTCTTTTATTTCTGCAGAGAAATTTATAGGATCAGCATCGATCGAAGATTTTATTACATTAGGATATTCTATTATTTCTTCATCATTATTTAATTTTACTATAGCCACTCTAGGTAGGAAAGCGATATGTACATCGTTATTGTTCTTTATGCTTATTCTAGAATGATTGAACGATAGGTAAGCATTAATGTCAGGAATATATTTTATGAAAGTTTTTAAATTAACGCTTATAGTTTTACAATAATTTAAGCTGCCCTTTGATAATATTTGGAGCTTACACATATCTGTAACTTTAACAGGTTTAGTACAATAATAATTCTCGTTAACATGAATGCATGCAGCTTTATAGTAAGTATTATTAACAATGTGTATCAGTTGATTTAAATTATGCACACTTACATATTTTTGATTTATTAGGTTTGGTGTGGATAATAAGTACATAGTTTGGTTAGATTTCGCTTTCTTTGGAATGTAAACAAAATAATAGGCTGTATTTTGTTTAAAGAACAAACAACTTTGCTGGTTTCCCTTAACTAGTGTCTATGTTAATATCGACCGTATTTTGGTCAGTATCTGAAACGGAACTGTATTTTTTCCTTTTTCTTTGAACATCGTCTTTATGTACTTTGATTAGTTTATTTTTGCTGGTAACGTCTTTAAATTGTACAACTGGTTTGTATTTATTTACGTCCTTTGTTTTAGCGCGTTTTCTACAGTAAGTAACGTCCGGTATTTCGGGATCTTCCCGTTCTTCATTGAGGGTTTTCGTTCGCGTTACTTTTTCTGTCATGATTTTATTTCTTGTTAGTTTATGTAGTAAGTCAAGTTCGTTTCTATGTTTATTTATTAGTTCTGTCTGTAGGATGTCGTCGTAGTAGCTTATGTCGTTGTTTTTTATCCCAAATGTGATTTCGTTCGGTGTCATTTTTAAGTTTTGGTTTATAGTGTTGTTAAATGCGTGTGTAGCTAAGTGTAATTGTTTCTCTAACGATTCGCCTTTGTGCGTGTTTTGCAAAGTCCTAAGCAATTCGATGAGTGTAGAGTGTGCTCTGTTGAGAAGTCCTAGTGAGTTTGAGTGATTAGGTGTAGTGTAATGTTCTTGTATGTTATACAACTTTAGAAGTTCTTTTACTATATTGTTGTTGTATTCTTTGCCATTGTCCATTATGATTTCTACTGGGGTGGGAAATATTGATAGGTATTCAATAATTACATTGGCAATGTTTATAGCATTAATTTGTTTTGTTAGTTTGCATGTTAGTCGTTTAGAGAACGTGTCCATAATGGTAATTATGTATTTTTGTTTAAAATGTAGGGTATCAATCATGATTGTCTCAAATGGTTTGTTAGGTGTTGGTGTTACCTGAAATTTTGTTTTAATTGGTTTTCTATCATACTTCACTTTTCTACAAATGTCGCAGCGATTTATAAAGTCTGTAATCAAGTCCTTCATTCTGGGCCAGTAATATATGTTTTTCAATTTGTAATATGTTTCAAGACTACCGCGATGAATATTTTTTCCCATATGATAATTATTTATTATTTCTTTTTGTTCATCTTCATCTTCAACGTCCAAACATTTTGTAGTATATTTCTTTATTTTTATTAGATTAGTAAGATCTTCGATTTCCTTGCAGAATATGTTAAATATATTTTCGTATTCTTCTTTTAAACTCAAAATTTTGGTTTCGCAGTATTCACCGTAAACTTTATTAGGTTCTAAGTATTCAGTTAACTCTTGTCTTAATTTATCTCGGTGTTCATTAATGTGTATTTCGATTGTTATTTTATTTTTGAATCTTTTTATAACTTTTGGTTTTTCGTTTCCCAACTCTATGTGGATTTGTCTTTTTTCGACGTTAATAGGTTTTTCCTTTTCCATTATCTGAATAATTTCATTCGAGGATTCCTGCGAGTGGATTGTGGCCATGTCAGTTTCGTTTTCTTCTAGTTCTTCGTTAATGATTTCCTGTTCTTCGGGATTAATAGAACGATCGGATAAATTATCTAAAATTTCATCAAGTTCATCATTTTCTAACATGTTCAGTTCATTTTCGACTGGGTTGCGTGATAACGCGTCTGCAACATAGTTGGTTTTTCCTTCTATGTGCTTAATTTCGAATTCGAAATCGCTCAATTGAAAGATCCATTTCATTAATCTTGCGTTTGTATTTTTCATTGTAAAAAGCCATTTTAGTGGTTTGTGGTCGGTATGTATTTCGAATCTTTTTCCATATAGGTACGGTTTGAAGTGATTGCACGCCCATACTATTGCTAAGCACTCCTTTTCAACTGCTGAATATTTTTGTTCTGTGGTAGAAAGAGTTCTAGAAGCGAAGGATATCGGGTGATCTCTCCCTTCTAAAGATTGGGAAAGCACTGCTCCCAATGCATAATTACTTGCGTCCGTCGTAAGGGTAAAGGGCAAATTGAAATTTGGATATTGCAGAATCGGAGCATTAATAATGAGTTCTTTTAAATTTTCAAAAGCTTTCTTAAATTCAAGGTCTTTGTAGTTAATATTCTCTTCCTTCTTAAGTGTGGAAGTCATAGGTTTGGCTATGTTAGCATATCCTTGTATAAACTTCCTGTAGTAACCCGTCAAACCTAGGAACTGTTTCACTTGTTTCTGGGTTTTTGGTATTGGGAATTCCTTGATGGCTGCTATCTTTAAAGGGTTTGGTCTAATACCCTGTGGGCTTAAAATATGGCCTAGAAATAATAGTTCTGTTTTTAAAAATTCGATCTTGTCTAGTTGAATTGATAACTGGTGTTTTGAAAGTTTCTGGAAAAGTGTTTCCAAGTGTTTGTAGTGCTCTTCTTTAGTTTTAGAGTAAACAATAATATCGTCCATGTAAACTAGTGTATTTGGAGTGTTTGAGAGCATTGCGTTCATAGCTCTTTGGAAAGTTGGTGGTGCATTGCACATTCCGAAAGGCATTCTAAGAAATTCGTAGTGTCCTGTGTTTGTGCTGAATGCGGTTTTACAAATATCTTCTGGTTCCATTTCGATCTGATGAAACCCAGATGCTAAATCTATTATGGAAAAAATGTTTGATCCTTCTAATTTGTTTAAAAGATCCTCGATGTTTGGAAGTGGAAATTTATCTAGTATGGTTTCTTGATTTAGTTTTCGATAGTCGATGACCATTCTTATTTTCTTTTTACCGCTCGCGTCTGGTTTCTTTGCTACTACCCAAACCGGGGAGTTGTACGGAGAGTTGCTTTCGCGAATAATGCCGTCTTTTAATAATTTCTTTATTTCCTCGTCTACTTGATCCTTAAATTGTTGAGGGTATCGATAATTTTGACTATAAATTGGTCTATCTGTTTTTAATTTAATTCTATGTTTAATGAGATTGGTACTTTTTAAACTATCTTTTTCCTCTTTGATTATATTGGGATACTTGCTTATAATTTCTGATAACTTGTCCTGCTCGTTATGAGACATATGTTCCGCTCGTATTAATTCTTTTATCTTTTCTTTGTCATGCAAGTCTATTTGATAAAACCTATTTTCTTTAATATCGTCGCATTTAGCTTCTCTTTTCTTTTGTATATTATTTTCCTTTATTGTTATATTATCTTTTAAATTAATTTCATTCTGTTTAACATTTATTTTCAAATCTATATTCTGCATTGTTTCGTAGCCTAATAACATATCGAAGTCTTTGCTAAATGGGTAAATGTAAAATTTAACTTTTGTTTCATTATTGAACCCAAATAATGGAGCTAGGTCTAGTTCGACTGAACTCTTGCCATTCTCGCGTCCTGTTGGAGTTACAATTGTGAAATCTTCGGATTTAGTTTTAATTCCTACCGGTACGGAATTTGGATTGATGTAATTTTTCGTAGAGCCTGTGTCGATTAGCCAAGTTTTGCCAGTCAGATCTTTAAAATGTGGTAGTTTGCTGTCAGTTAGGTACAATCTAAGTTCGGCGGTCTGCTGCTGTGCGAGCCTAAGTCTAAAAAATGGTCCAGCTTTTGTTCTAGTTGGTCAATTTTATTTTTTAGTTCCGTTTTGTCTTCGTCTACATGTTGTGTGTGAAAGTTTCGTTGATTGCTTCGTACTGTTCTCATTGAAACTGTGTTTTGTGATGTGTTTATCTGTGGCGTTTCGAATTTTGGGGGATTTTGCCAGTTTGGCCAAGTTGTGTTTTGTTGGAAGTTGTTTCGATTAAAGTTAGGTCTTTGATATTTAAATTGAGGTCTTGGTTGTTCATAGCGGTTATAAGAGTAATTTGGTCGAAATGTCTCTCTTGGAGGTTTAAAATTTTTCTGAGGCTTGAAGTCCTGTTGGTAATTGTAGTGGTTAATGTTAGTTTCGTGTCGTGTCCGTGGGTAAATTTGTTCTACTAAGTCCGAGTTGTCGTTATTTAATGTATTTATTATGGTGTTTAAGTCATTTACTATCATGTGTCTAAAACTGTCTTGAATTCTGGGATGTAAGTGGGATAGAGTGTATCTTGCTACTTCTCTTTCTGCTATTCGCATTTCTACTTCTTTATCCGGTCCGTCATCTATACGAATTCTCGCTAGTATTAGTGTTTTTTGTTGTTGTACACGTTTTAAAAAGTCGAATGGGTGTTCGCGTGGATTGGGTTTCGTGTTAAATAAGTTTAGTTTGAGTTGTTCTGTTGTTCTCGAGTCTTTAAACTGTGATTTTAGTCTGTCTAAGAGTTGCGCTACCGTTGTAAATTCTTGCTCGTATAGGCATTGTCGAGCTTCCCCAACAAGTCTTAATTGTGCTTCTTCTAATAATGTTAAATGATTCTGAATTCTGTGAGGATTGTTCTCTCTACAAAACGTTCCGAATAAATTTTCTACTTTACTTGTGAATATGACTAATTCAGAGGGATTACCGTCAAAAGTTGGTATTCTTTTATAAAATTCTTTAGTTAAACTCATTGCCATTGTTTCTACTTGATTATTATTACTACTGTTACTATTGTTATTATTACTATTAGTATTTAAATTATTAAATAAATTACTTAGTTCGTCAATTTGTATAACCATATAGTTTTAGTATACCTTGAGTCTTGATGTGTCAGGCTTTCTGTGGTTCTCCAATTCCTGTTGATATTTCGTCGGAATCTCTTGAAAACTGCAGTACTACCTGGGATGACTTCTAAGGATGATTCTTCTAGTGCTTCAGGATACGAAGTTAACTTTGCAGAAACTTGTCGCCTTGTATCTTGAGTGATTCTTAAATGATGTTTGGCAAATTAGTAGTAAAACTTGTAGCTTACTTTTTGCCTAAAAAGTTCGACTAGGAATTAACTATTAAAATAGCACTTCACGTTTCCAAGTCCCTGCGTTCGGGCGCCAATTAAAGAATCGCGACTAGCAGAATCACAAATAAAACTTTTATTGATATGTTACACACAAACTGAGAACATTTATATACAGGCTAACTTCTAGTAACGTACAATACTAATAATCATCGACTAATCTTGACTGCTCTCTGACTAAACTTTTACTAATCTCCTTATTCATAATTGCATGTCCTTATATATTAATTACAGTTTACATTGAGTATCGCATAGATACCAATAATCTTAAATAGTTCATATTCCCATAGATCTAACTTATTGTTACATATTTACATTGATAGCTTTGCAATAGATATCGTATCTTCAAGAGAAAGGTACATTCTCTTTTATTTCCGGCGAAAGGCAGGGTGACGTCATAACTGTTGATAATTTATCTATAAATACATATCTATTACAGCAAATAATAGTATTTTTCTTTTACCTACAACTTTACAAATAACTATTTTAGTAATATAAAAAGTTTTTTTCGTTTTTACCGCCATACCAAGCGAGATATTAGCGTGTCAAGTAAATATGAGAAAAATTGATATACCTTTTCATATTTTGAATTTTTTCAAAATTTCTTTTTGCCAATCTATTTGGCCTCGTTTCTGCTAGCGATTCGCTAAATTTCATCGTTTGTGCCGCATTATTACGCGAGATATTCGCATATCAAGTTGGTATGGCCACTTTTTATTTTTGAGTTTTTTCAAAATTTCTTTTTACCATTCTTTTAGGCTTCGTTTGTGCCGGCGATTCACCAAGTTTCATCGTTTGTGCCGCATTTTTAGGCGAGATATTTGCATGTCAAGTTGGAATGACCACTTTTTATTTTTTGAGTTTTTTCAAAATTTCTTTTTACCATTCGTTTGTGCCGCGTTTGTGCCGTCCTTTCCCAAAATTTCATCCATTTAGCTCAAAAATTGAAAAAGTTTTTAAGGATTTAAAGTGGCCATACCAACTTGACGGAAGTTGGACACGCGATTTCGCTTGTCTTTGAGATTTTTTAAAATTTTTTTTTGCTATTCCTTTTGGCGTCGTTTGTGCCGGCGATTCACCAAGTTTCATCGTTTGTGCCGCAATATTAAAGAAGTTATGAAAGAAAAACTGTTACTGACATACTGACGCCAGCAGCGCATCTCTACGTCAAGTAAAGTAACTAACTGCCAGCATACACCAGCGGTTGATGGGTTGATAATTTATCTATAAATACATATCTATTACAGCAAATAATAGTATTTTTCTTTTACCTACAACTTTACAAATAACTATTTTAGTAATATAAAAAGTTTTTTTCGTTTTTACCACCATACCAAGCGAGATATTATCGTGTCAAATAAAGATGAGAAAAATTGATAAAACTTTTCATATTTTGAATTTTTTCAAAATTTCTTTTTGCCAATCTATTTGGACTCGTTTCTGCTAGCGATTCGCTAAATTTCATCGTTTGTGCCGCATTATTACGCGAGATATTCGCATATCAAGTTGGTATGGCCACTTTTTATTTTTGAGTTTTTTCGAAATTTCTTTTTACCATTCTTTTAGGCTTCGTTTGTGCCGGCGATTCACCAAGTTTCATCGTTTGTGCCGCATTTTTAGGCGAGATATTCGCATGTCAATTTAATATGACAAAAATTGATATAACTTTTTATTTTTTGAGCTTTTTCAAAATTTCTTTTTGCCAATCTCTTTGGCCTCGTTTGTGCCGCTGATTCGCCAAATTTCATCGTTTGTGCCGCATTATTACGCGAGATATTCGCATGTCAAGTTGGTATGGCCACTTTTTATTTTTGAGTTTTTTCAAAATTTCTTTTTACCATTCTTTTAGGCTTCGTTTGTGCCGGCGATTCACCAAGTTTCATCGTTTGTGCCGCATTTTTAGGCGAGATATTTGCATGTCAAGTTGGAATGACCACTTTTTATTTTTTGAGTTTTTTCAAAATTTCTTTTTACCATTCGTTTGTGCCGCGTTTGTGCCGTCCTTTCCCAAAATTTCATCCATTTAGCTCAAAAATTGAAAAAGTTTTTAAGGATTTAAAGTGGCCATACCAACTTGACGGAAGTTGGACACGCGATTTCGCTTGTCTTTGAGATTTTTTAAAATTTTTTTTTGCTATTCCTTTTGGCGTCGTTTGTGCCGGCGATTCACCAAGTTTCATCGTTTGTGCCGCAATATTAAAGAAGTTATGAAAGAAAAACTGTTACTGACATACTGACGCCAGCAGCGCATCTCTACGTCAAGTAAAGTAACTAACTGCCAGCATACACCAGCGGTTGATGGGTTGATAATTTATCTATAAATACATATCTATTACAGCAAATAATAGTATTTTTCTTTTACCTACAACTTTACAAATAACTATTTTAGTAATATAAAAAGTTTTTTTCGTTTTTACCACCATACCAAGCGAGATATTATCGTGTCAAATAAAGATGAGAAAAATTGATAAAACTTTTCATATTTTGAATTTTTTCAAAATTTCTTTTTGCCAATCTATTTGGACTCGTTTCTGCTAGCGATTCGCTAAATTTCATCGTTTGTGCCGCATTATTACGCGAGATATTCGCATATCAAGTTGGTATGGCCACTTTTTATTTTTGAGTTTTTTCGAAATTTCTTTTTACCATTCTTTTAGGCTTCGTTTGTGCCGGCGATTCACCAAGTTTCATCGTTTGTGCCGCATTTTTAGGCGAGATATTCGCATGTCAATTTAATATGACAAAAATTGATATAACTTTTTATTTTTTGAGCTTTTTCAAAATTTCTTTTTGCCAATCTCTTTGGCCACGTTTGTGCCGCTGATTCGCCAAATTTCATCGTTTGTGCCGCATTATTACGCGAGATATTCGCATGTCAAGTTGGTATGGCCACTTTTTATTTTTGAGTTTTTTCAAAATTTCTTTTTACCATTCTTTTAGGCTTCGTTTGTGCCGGCGATTCACCAAGTTTCATCGTTTGTGCCGCATTTTTAGGCGAGATATTCGCATGTCATATAATTATGACAAAAATTGATATAACTTTTTATTTTTTGAACTTTTTCAAAATTCCTTTTTGCCAATCTCTTTGGCCTCGTTTGTGCCGCTGATTCGCCAAATTTCATCGTTTGTGCCGCATTTTTAGGCGAGATATTCGCATGTCAAGTTGGAATGGCCACTTTTTATTTTTTGAGTTTTTTCAAAATTTCTTTTTACCATTTGTTTGTGCCGCGTTTGTGCCGTCCTTTCCCAAAACTTCATCCATTTAGCTCAAAAATTGAAAAAGTTTTTAAGGATTTAAAGTGGCCATACCAACTTGACGGAAGTTGGACACGCGATTTCGCTTGTCTTTGAGATTTTTTAAATTTTTTTTTGCTATTCCTTTTGGCGTCGTTTGTGCCGGCGATTTGCCAAGTTTCATCGTTTGTGCCGCAATATTAAAGAAGTTATGAAAGAAAAACTGTTACTGACATACTGACGCCAGCAGCGCATCTCTACGTCAAGTAAAGTAACTAACTGCCAGCATACACCAGCGGTTGATGGGTTGATAATTTATCTATAAATACATATCTATTACAGCAAATAATAGTATTTTTCTTTTACCTACAACTTTACAAATAACTATTTTAGTAATATAAAAAGTTTTTTTCGTTTTTACCACCATACCAAGCGAGATATTATCGTGTCAAATAAAGATGAGAAAAATTGATAAAACTTTTCATATTTTGAATTTTTTCAAAATTTCTTTTTGCCAATCTATATGGACTCGTTTCTGCTAGCGATTCGCTAAATTTCATCGTTTGTGCCGCATTATTACGCGAGATATTCGCATATCAAGTTGGTATGGCCACTTTTTATTTTTGAGTTTTTTCGAAATTTCTTTTTACCATTCTTTTAGGCTTCGTTTGTGCCGGCGATTCACCAAGTTTCATCGTTTGTGCCGCATTTTTAGGCGAGATATTCGCATGTCAATTTAATATGACAAAAATTGATATAACTTTTTATTTTTTGAGCTTTTTCAAAATTTCGTTTTGCCAATCTCTTTGGCCTCGTTTGTGCCGCTGATTCGCCAAATTTCATCGTTTGTGCCGCATTATTACGCGAGATATTCGCATGTCAAGTTGGTATGGCCACTTTTTATTTTTGAGTTTTTTCAAAATTTCTTTTTACCATTCTTTTAGGCTTCGTTTGTGCCGGCGATTCACAAAGTTTCATCGTTTGTGCCGCATTTTTAGGCGAGATATTCGCATGTCATATAATTATGACAAAAATTGATATAACTTTTTATTTTTTAAACTTTTTCAAAATTCCTTTTTGCCAATCTCTTTGGCCTCGTTTGTGCCGCTGATTCGCCAAATTTCATCGTTTGTGCCGCATTTTTAGGCGAGATATTCGCATGTCAAGTTGGAATGGCCACTTTTTATTTTTTGAGTTTTTTCAAAGTTTCTTTTTACCATTTGTTTGTGCCGCGTTTGTGCCGTCCTTTCCCAAAACTTCATCCATTTAGCTCAAAAATTGAAAAAGTTTTTAAGGATTTAAAGTGGCCATACCAACTTGACGGAAGTTGGACACGCGATTTCGCTTGTCTTTGAGATTTTTTAAATTTTTTTTTGCTATTCCTTTTGGCGTCGTTTGTGCCGGCGATTTGCCAAGTTTCATCGTTTGTGCCGCAATATTAAAGAAGTTATGAAAGAAAAACTGTTACTGACATACTGACGCCAGCAGCGCATCTCTACGTCAAGTAAAGTAACTAACTGCCAGCATACACCAGCGGTTGATGGGTTGATAATTTATCTATAAATACATATCTATTACAGCAAATAATAGTATTTTTCTTTTACCTACAACTTTACAAATAACTATTTTAGTAATATAAAAAGTTTTTTTCGTTTTTACCACCATACCAAGCGAGATATTATCGTGTCAAATAAAGATGAGAAAAATTGATAAAACTTTTCATATTTTGAATTTTTTCAAAATTTCTTTTTGCCAATCTATATGGACTCGTTTCTGCTAGCGATTCGCTAAATTTCATCGTTTGTGCCGCATTATTACGCGAGATATTCGCATATCAAGTTGGTATGGCCACTTTTTATTTTTGAGTTTTTTCGAAATTTCTTTTTACCATTCTTTTAGGCTTCGTTTGTGCCGGCGATTCACCAAGTTTCATCGTTTGTGCCGCATTTTTAGGCGAGATATTCGCATGTCATATAATTATGACAAAAATTGATATAACTTTTTATTTTTTGAACTTTTTCAAAATTCCTTTTTGCCAATCTCTTTGGCCTCGTTTGTGCCGCTGATTCGCCAAATTTCATCGTTTGTGCCGCATTTTTAGGCGAGATATTCGCATGTCAATTTAATATGACAAAAATTGATATAACTTTTTATTTTTTGAACTTTTTCCAAATTTCTTTTTGCCAATCTCTTTGGCCTCGTTTGTGCCGCTGATTAGCCAAATTTCCTCGTTTGTGCCGCATTATTACGCGAGATATTCGCATGTCAAGTTGGTATGGCCACTTTTTATTTTTGAGTTTTTTCAAAATTTCTTTTTACTATTCTTTAAGGCTTCGTTTGTGCCGGCGATTCACCAAGTTTCATCGTTTGTGCCGCATTTTTAAGCGAGATTTTTGCATGTCAATTAATTATAACAAAAATTGATATAACTTTTTATTTTTTGAACATTTTTCAAAATTTCTTTTTGCCAATCTCTTTGGCCTCGTTTGTGCCGGCGATTCACCAAGTTTTATCGTTTGTGCCGCATTTTTAGGCGAGATATTCGCATGTCAAGTTGGAATGGCCACTTTTTATTTTTTGAGTTTTTTCAAAATTTCTTTCTACCATTCGTTTGTGCCGCGTTTGTGCCGTCCTTTCCCAAAATTTCATCCATTTAGCTCAAAAATTGAAAAAGTTTTTAAGGATTTAAAGTGGCCATACCAACTTGACGGAAGTTGGACACGCGATTTCGCTTGTCTTTGAGGTATTTTAAAATTTTTTTTTGCTATTCCTTTTGGCGTCGTTTGTGCCGGCGATTCACCAAGTTTCATCGTTTGTGCCGCAATATTAAAGAAGTTATGAAAGAAAAACTGTTACTGACATACTGACGCCAGCAGCGCATCTCTACGTCAAGTAAAGTAACTAACTGCCAGCATACACCAGCGGTTGATGGGTTGATAATTTATCTATAAATACAAATCTATTACAGCAAATAATAGTATTTTTCTTTTTCCTACAACTTTACAAATAACTATTTTAGTAATATAAAAAGTTTTTTTCGTTTTTACCGCCATACCAAGCGAGATATTAGCGTGTCAAGTAAAGATGAGAAAAATTGATATAACTTTTCATATTTTGAATTTTTTCAAAATTTCTTTTTGCCAATCTATTTGGCCTCGTTTCTGCTAGCGATTCGCTAAATTTCATCGTTTGTGCCGCATTATTACGCGAGATATTCGCATATCAAGTTGGTATGGCCACTTTTTATTTTTGAGTTTTTTCAAAATTTCTTTTTACCATTCTTTTAGGCTTCGTTTGTGCCGGCGATTCACCAAGTTTCATCGTTTGTGCCGCATTTTTAGGCGAGATATTCGCATGTCAATTTAATATGACAAAAATTGATAACTTTTATTTTTTGAACTTTTTCAAAATTTCTTTTTGCCAATCTCTTTGGCCTCGTTTGTGCCGCTGATTCGCCAAATTTCATCGTTTGTGCCGTATTATTACGCGAGATATTCGCATGTCAAGTTGGTATAGCCACTTTTTATTTTTGAGTTTTTTCAAAATTTCTTTTTACCATTCTTTTAGGCTTCGGTTGTGCCGGCGATTCACCAAGTTTCATCGTTTGTGCCGCATATTTAGGCGAGATATTCGCATGTCAATTGAGCTATGCGATTTGTTCAATGTTTGTTTACAAGAACAAAGCGTTCATCGGTCCTGGCTGAAATCAAAATTAATCTTACTTTTTAAGAAAGGAGATAAATTAGATATTAAAAACTATAAGCCATTAAGCCTCTTATCTGTAATATACAAACTATTTATGAGTATTTTAACTAAAAGAATGGATAGACATTTGGATTTCGATTCACCTGTGGATCAAGTTGGTTTTAAGAAGAATTTTTCCACTTTGGATGCTATTCTGGTGATTCGTGAACTAATAAGAAAAGCACAAGATTATGGAATCACCCTGCTACTACTGTTCATAGACTTTGAGAAAGCCTTCGACAGTGTGTACACCGAAGCAATTTTGAAAACCTTAAAGAGTAAACAAATTAAATATGAATACATTAAAATTATAGAATTTATTTACAAAAACGCCGAACTGCAAGTTAACATTGGAAATCAAAGAAAGAATATTAAAATACGAAGAGGTCTACGTCAAGGAGATGTACCTTCTGCAAAGATATTTGGAGTAGTAATGGAAGAAATTTTTAAGAGTTGCCAGTGGCATAACTACGGTATTAAAGTGAATGGTGAACAATTGGTCACTATGAAGTTCGCAGACTATTTAGTGCTGATTGGAAAGTCTCATGAAGAGATAATGAATATGTTGAAAGACCTAGTTAAATATGCCGAAAAACTCGGATTAAAAATAAATCCACAAAAAACTAAAATAATGAAAATAAATAACACTGAAGATATGATGGTAATGATAAACGAAGAACCAATAGAAGAAGTAGTTGAATATGTATATTTAGGGCAACTCATTGATAAAGAAGAGAAAATAGATAAAGAAATTAACAGAAGAATAAGACTAAGCTGGGGAATGTATAGTAAATACAGAAAATTATTTAGATCAGACGTGAGTATCGCAGTAAAGAAGAAGCTATGGAACTGTGTAGTGAGACCAGTCCTAACATATGGATGCGAAACTTGGAGTCTGACTAGAAAAGATTTGGAGAAGATAAGAAAGACAGTAAGAAAGATGGAAAGAAGCATGATGAAGATAAGTAGGAGAGAAAGGAAAAGCAACAAATGGATAAGGGCACAGACTGGAATGGATGATATTATAAAGGTGATCTGCGAAAAAAAATGGAAATGGGCTGGCCACATTGTGCGTTCGGAGGATGGCAGATGGGCCAAGAAAATACTGGAATGGTGCCCCCTGGGTTTAAAAAGAAAGAGGGGTAGACCTAAAATAAAATGGGATCACGAGATGAGGAAATGCTGCGGCGGAGTAGCATGGAAGAGAGTCGCCCTTGACAGAGCAGAATGGAGGAGAATGAGCGCAATATATGTTGAAGCCTGGCTACCACAGGAGAAGTAAAAACAATACAAAATATTAGCAATAAATTCGGTGAAAAATAAAATAATTAGAAGCAAAAATAATTAAATTAAAATATGTTGGTCTATTAGTGTAATACTCTGTGTGAATAAAGATGTAAATAAAATAAAAAATGATAACCTCTGAAATTGTAAAATTCTGTTTAAATTAGTATTTTTGTGTAAGTTAATATTTTTAAACTATTTTATTAAGACTATATAAATTTAAATAATTTTGAATTAAAAAAAAAAAGTACATTTATGTTGAAGATTATTTGATTTGAACTAAGAACAGATAAATTTTATTTTTAATGATTAGCAACTCAAATTCCCCTTAGGGGAGCCACAGCATTAGCTGATTCAAATATTTAAATGTATTGTTTAAATGATTAATTAAATGGCTTTCATTTCATTTCATTTCATTTCATTTCATTCGCATGTCAAGTTGGAATGGCCACTTTTTATTTTTTGAGTTTTTTCAAAATTTCTTTTTACCATTCGTTTGTGCCGCGTTTGTGCCGTCCTTTCCCAAAATTTCATCCATTTAGCTCAAAAATTGAAAAAGTTTTTAAGGATTTAAAGTGGCCATACCAACTTGACGGAAGTTGGACACGCGATTTCGCTTGTCTTTGAGGTATTTTAAAATTTTTTTTTGCTATTCCTTTTGGCGTCGTTTGTGCCGGCGATTCACCAAGTTTCATCGTTTGTGCCGCAATATTAAAGAAGTTATGAAAGAAAAACTGTTACTGACATACTGACGCCAGCAGCGCATCTCTACGTCAAGTAAAGTAACTAACTGCCAGCATACACCAGCGGTTGATGGGTTGATAATTTATCTATAAATACAAATCTATTACAGCAAATAATAGTATTTTTCTTTTTCCTACAACTTTACAAATAACTATTTTAGTAATATAAAAAGTTTTTTTCGTTTTTACCGCCATACCAAGCGAGATATTAGCGTGTCAAGTAAAGATGAGAAAAATTGATATAACTTTTCATATTTTGAATTTTTTCAAAATTTCTTTTTGCCAATCTATTTGGCCTCGTTTCTGCTAGCGATTCGCTAAATTTCATCGTTTGTGCCGCATTATTACGCGAGATATTCGCATATCAAGTTGGTATGGCCACTTTTTATTTTTGAGTTTTTTCAAAATTTCTTTTTACCATTCTTTTAGGCTTCGTTTGTGCCGGCGATTCACCAAGTTTCATCGTTTGTGCCGCATTTTTAGGCGAGATATTCGCATGTCAATTTAATATGACAAAAATTGATAACTTTTATTTTTTGAACTTTTTCAAAATTTCTTTTTGCCAATCTCTTTGGCCTCGTTTGTGCCGCTGATTCGCCAAATTTCATCGTTTGTGCCGTATTATTACGCGAGATATTCGCATGTCAAGTTGGTATAGCCACTTTTTATTTTTGAGTTTTTTCAAAATTTCTTTTTACCATTCTTTTAGGCTTCGGTTGTGCCGGCGATTCACCAAGTTTCATCGTTTGTGCCGCATATTTAGGCGAGATATTCGCATGTCAATTGAGCTATGCGATTTGTTCAATGTTTGTTTACAAGAACAAAGCGTTCATCGGTCCTGGCTGAAATCAAAATTAATCTTACTTTTTAAGAAAGGAGATAAATTAGATATTAAAAACTATAAGCCATTAAGCCTCTTATCTGTAATATACAAACTATTTATGAGTATTTTAACTAAAAGAATGGATAGACATTTGGATTTCGATTCACCTGTGGATCAAGTTGGTTTTAAGAAGAATTTTTCCACTTTGGATGCTATTCTGGTGATTCGTGAACTAATAAGAAAAGCACAAGATTATGGAATCACCCTGCTACTACTGTTCATAGACTTTGAGAAAGCCTTCGACAGTGTGTACACCGAAGCAATTTTGAAAACCTTAAAGAGTAAACAAATTAAATATGAATACATTAAAATTATAGAATTTATTTACAAAAACGCCGAACTGCAAGTTAACATTGGAAATCAAAGAAAGAATATTAAAATACGAAGAGGTCTACGTCAAGGAGATGTACCTTCTGCAAAGATATTTGGAGTAGTAATGGAAGAAATTTTTAAGAGTTGCCAGTGGCATAACTACGGTATTAAAGTGAATGGTGAACAATTGGTCACTATGAAGTTCGCAGACTATTTAGTGCTGATTGGAAAGTCTCATGAAGAGATAATGAATATGTTGAAAGACCTAGTTAAATATGCCGAAAAACTCGGATTAAAAATAAATCCACAAAAAACTAAAATAATGAAAATAAATAACACTGAAGATATGATGGTAATGATAAACGAAGAACCAATAGAAGAAGTAGTTGAATATGTATATTTAGGGCAACTCATTGATAAAGAAGAGAAAATAGATAAAGAAATTAACAGAAGAATAAGACTAAGCTGGGGAATGTATAGTAAATACAGAAAATTATTTAGATCAGACGTGAGTATCGCAGTAAAGAAGAAGCTATGGAACTGTGTAGTGAGACCAGTCCTAACATATGGATGCGAAACTTGGAGTCTGACTAGAAAAGATTTGGAGAAGATAAGAAAGACAGTAAGAAAGATGGAAAGAAGCATGATGAAGATAAGTAGGAGAGAAAGGAAAAGCAACAAATGGATAAGGGCACAGACTGGAATGGATGATATTATAAAGGTGATCTGCGAAAAAAAATGGAAATGGGCTGGCCACATTGTGCGTTCGGAGGATGGCAGATGGGCCAAGAAAATACTGGAATGGTGCCCCCTGGGTTTAAAAAGAAAGAGGGGTAGACCTAAAATAAAATGGGATCACGAGATGAGGAAATGCTGCGGCGGAGTAGCATGGAAGAGAGTCGCCCTTGACAGAGCAGAATGGAGGAGAATGAGCGCAATATATGTTGAAGCCTGGCTACCACAGGAGAAGTAAAAACAATACAAAATATTAGCAATAAATTCGGTGAAAAATAAAATAATTAGAAGCAAAAATAATTAAATTAAAATATGTTGGTCTATTAGTGTAATACTCTGTGTGAATAAAGATGTAAATAAAATAAAAAATGATAACCTCTGAAATTGTAAAATTCTGTTTAAATTAGTATTTTTGTGTAAGTTAATATTTTTAAACTATTTTATTAAGACTATATAAATTTAAATAATTTTGAATTAAAAAAAAAAAGTACATTTATGTTGAAGATTATTTGATTTGAACTAAGAACAGATAAATTTTATTTTTAATGATTAGCAACTCAAATTCCCCTTAGGGGAGCCACAGCATTAGCTGATTCAAATATTTAAATGTATTGTTTAAATGATTAATTAAATGGCTTTCATTTCATTTCATTTCATTTCATTTCATTCGCATGTCAAGTTGGAATGGCCACTTTTTATTTTTTGAGTTTTTTCAAAATTTCTTTTTACCATTCGTTTGTGCCGAGTTTGTGCCGTCCTTTCCCAAAATTTCATCCATTTAGCTCAAAAATTGAAAAAGTTTTTAAGGATTTAAAGTGGCCATACCAACTTGACGGAAGTTGGACACGCGATTTCGCTTGTCTTTGAGGTATTTTAAAATTTTTTTTTGCTATTCCTTTTGGCGTCGTTTGTGCCGGCGATTCACCAAGTTTCATCGTTTGTGCCGCAATATTAAAGAAGTTATGAAAGAAAAACTGTTACTGACATACTGACGCCAGCAGCGCATCTCTACGTCAAGTAAAGTAACTAACTGCCAGCATACACCAGCGGTTGATGGGTTGATAATTTATCTATAAATACAAATCTATTACAGCAAATAATAGTATTTTTCTTTTTCCTACAACTTTACAAATAACTATTTTAGTAATATAAAAAGTTTTTTTCGTTTTTACCGCCATACCAAGCGAGATATTAGCGTGTCAAGTAAAGATGAGAAAAATTGATATAACTTTTCATATTTTGAATTTTTTCAAAATTTCTTTTTGCCAATCTCTTTGGCCTCGTTTCTGCTAGCGATTCGCCAAATTTCATCGTTTGTGCCGCATTATTACGCGCGATATTCGCATGTCAAGTTGGTATGGCCACTTTCTATTTTTGAGTTTTTTCAAAATTTCTTTTTACCATCCTTTTAGGCTTCGTTTGTGCCGGCGATTCGCCAAATTTCATCGTTTGTGCCGCATTATTACGCGAGATATTCGCATGTCAATTTGGTATGACCACTTTTTATTTTTGAGTTTTTTCAAAATTTCTTTTTACCATTCTTTTAGGCTTCGTTTGTGCCGGCGATTCACCAAGTTTCATCGTTTGTGCCGCATTTTTAGGCAAGATATTCGCATGTCAAGTTGGAATGGCCACTTTTTATTTTTTGAGTTTTTTGAAAATTTCTTTTTACTATTCGTTTGTGCCGCGTATGTGCCGCTCATTCGCCAAATTTCAGCCATTTAGCTCAAAAATTGAAAAAGTTATTAAGGATTTAAAGTGGCCATACCAACTTGACGGAAGTTGGACGTACGATTTCGCTTGCCTTTAAGATTTTTCAAAATTTCTTTTTGCCAATCTCTTTGGCCTCGTTTGTGCCGCTGATTAGCCAAATTTCATCGTTTGTGCCGCATTATTACGCGAGATATTTGCATGTCAATTAATTATGACAAAAATTGATATAACTTCTCATATTTTGAATTTTTTCAAAATTTCTTTTTGCCAATCTCTTTAGCCTCGTATCTGCTAGCGATTCGCCAAATTTCATCGTTTGTGCCGCATTATTACGCGCGATATTCGCATGTCAAGTTGGTATGGCCACTTTCTATTTTTGAGTTTTTTCAAAATTTCTTTTTACCATCCTTTTAGGCTTCGATTGTGCCGGCGATTCGCCAAATTTCATCGTTTGTGCCGCTTTTTTACGCGAGATATTCGCATGTCAATTTGGTATGGCCACTTTTTATTTTTGAGTTTTTTCAAAATTTCTTTTTACCATTCTTTTAGGCTTCGTTTGTGCCGGCGATTCACCAAGTTTCATCGTTTGTGCCGCATTTTTAGGCAAGATATTCGCATGTCATTTTGGAATGGCCACTTTTTATTTTTTGAGTTTTTTGAAAATTTCTTTTTACTATTCGTTTGTGCCGCGTATGTGCCGCTCATTCGCCAAATTTCAGCCATTTAGCTCAAAAATTGAAAAAGTTATTAAGGATTTAAAGTGGCCATACCAACTTGACGGAAGTTGGACGTACGATTTCGCTTGCCTTTAAGATTTTTCAAAATTTCATTTTACCATCCTTTTAGGCTTCGTTTGTGCCGGCGATTCGCCAAATTTCATCGTTTGTGCCGCATTATTACGCGAGATATTCGCATGTCAATTTGGTATGGCCACTTTTTATTTTTGAGTTTTTTCAAAATTTCTTTTTACCATTCTTTTAGGCTTCGTTTGTGCCGGCGATTCACCAAGTTTCATCGTTTGTGCCGCATTTTTAGGCAAGATATTCGCATGTCAAGTTGGAATGGCCACTTTTTATTTTTTGAGTTTTTTGAAAATTTCTTTTTACTATTCGTTTGTGCCGCGTATGTGCCGCTCATTCGCCAAATTTCAGCCATTTAGCTCAAAAATTGAAAACGTTATTAAGGATTTAAAGTGGCCATACCAACTTGACGGAAATTGGACGTACGATTTCGCTTGCCTTTAAGATTTTTCAAAATTTCTTTTTGTTAATCTCTTTGGCCTCGTTTGTGCCGCTGATTAGCCAAATTTCATCGTTTGTGCCGCATTATTACGCGAGATATTTGCATGTCAATTAATTATGACAAAAATTGATATAAATTTTTATTTTTTGAACATTTTTCAAAATTTCTTTTTGCCAATCTCTTTGGCCTCGTTTGTGTCGCTGATTCACCAAATTTCATCGTTTGTGCCGTATTATTACGCGAGATATTCGCATGTCAAGTTGTTATGGCCACTTTTTATTTTTGAGTTTTTTCAAAATTTCTTTTTACCATTCTTTTATGCTTCGTTTTTGCCGGCGATTCACCAAGTTTCATCGTTTGTGCCTCATTTTTAGGCGAGATATTCGCATGTCAAGTTGGAATGGCCACTTTTTATATTTTGAGTTTTTTCAAAATTTCTTTTTACCATTCGTTTGTGCCGCGTTTGTGCCGTCCTTTCCCAAAATTTCAGCCATTTAGCTCAAAAATTGAAAAAGTTATTAAGGATTTAAAGAGGCCATACCAACTTGACGGAAGTTGGACGTACGATTTCGCTTGCCTTTAAGATTTTTCAAAATTTTTTTTTGCTATTCCTTTTGGCGTCGTTTGTGCCGGCGATTCACCAAGTTTCATCGTTTGTGCCGCAATATTAAAGAAGTTATGAAAGAAAAACTGTTACTGACATACTGACGCCAGCAGCGCATCTCTACGTCAAGTAAAGTAACTAACTGCCAGCATACACCAGCGGTTGATGGGTTGATAATTTATCTATAAATACATATCTATTACAGCAAATAATAGTATTTTTCTTTTACCTACAACTTAACAAATAACTATTTTAGTAATATAAAAAGTTTTTTTCGTTTTTACCGCCATACCAAGCGAGATATTAGCGTGTCAAGTAAATATGAGAAAAATTGATATAACTTTTCATATTTTGAATTTTTTCAAAATTTCTTTTTGCCAATCTATTTGGCCTCATTTCTGATAGCGATTCGCTAAATTTCATCGTTTGTGCCGCATTATTACGCGAGATATTCGCATATCAAGTTGGTATGGCCACTTTTTATTTTTGAGTTTTTTCAAAATTTCTTTTTACCATTCTTTTAGGCTTCGTTTGTGCCGGCGATTCACCAAGTTTCATCGTTTGTGCCGCATTTTTAGGCAAGATATTCGCATGTCATGTTGGAATGGCCACTTTTTATTTTTTGAGTTTTTTGAAAATTTCTTTTTACTATTCGTTTGTGCCGCGTATGTGCCGCTCATTCGCCAAATTTCAGCCATTTAGCTCAAAAATTGAAAAAGTTATTAAGGATTTAAAGTGGCCATACCAACTAGACGGAAGTTGGACGTACGATTTCGCTTGCCTTTAAGATTTGTCAAAATTTCATTTTACCATCCTTTTAGGCTTCGTTTGTGCCGGCGATTCGCCAAATTTCATCGTTTGTGCCGCATTATTACGCGAGATATTCGCATGTAAATTTGGTATGGCCACTTTTTATTTTTGAGTTTTTTCAAAATTTCTTTTTACCATTCTTTTAGGCTTCGTTTGTGCCGGCGATTCACCAAGTTTCATCGTTTGTGCCGCATTTTTAGGCAAGATATTCGCATGTCAAGTTGGAATGGCCACTTTTTATTTTTTGAGTTTTTTGAAAATTTCTTTTTACTATTCGTTTGTGCCGCGTATGTGCCGCTCATTCGCCAAATTTCGGCCATTTAGCTCAAAAATTGAAAACGTTATTAAGGATTTAAAGTGGCCATACCAACTTGACGGAAGTTGGACGTACGATTTCGCTTGCCTTTAAGATTTTTCAAAATTTCTTTTTGCCAATCTCTTTGGCCTCGTTTGTGCCGCTGATTAGCCAAATTTCATCGTTTGTGCCGCATTATTACGCGAGATATTTGCATGTCAATTAATTATGACAAAAATTGAAATAACTTTTTATTTTTTGAACATTTTTCAAAATTTCTTTTTGCCAATCTCTTTGGCCTCGTTTGTGCCGCTGATTCGCCAAATTTCATCGTTTGTGCCGTATTATTGCGCGAGATATTCGCATGTCAAGTTGGTATGGCCACTTTTTATTTTTGAGTTTTTTCAAAATTTCTTTTTACCATTCTTTTATGCTTCGTTTTTGCCGGCGATTCACCAAGTTTCATCGTTTGTGCCTCATTTTTAGGCGAGATATTCGCATGTCAAGTTGGAATGGCCATTTTTTATAATTTGAGTTTTTTCAAAATTTCTTTTTACCATTCGTTTGTGCCGCGTTTGTGCCGTCCTTTCCCAAAATTTCAGCCATTTAGCTCAAAAATTGAAAAAGTTATTAAGGATTTAAAGAGGCCATACCAACTTGACGGAAGTAGGACGTACGATTTCGCTTGCCTTTAAGATTTTTCAAAATTTCTTTTTGCCAATCTTTTTGGCCTCGTATGTGCCGGCGATTCGCCAAATTTCATCGTTTGTGCCGCATTATTACGCGAGATATTCGCATGTCAATTTGGTATGGCCACTTTTTATTTTTGAGTTTTTTCAAAATTTCTTTTTACCATTCTTTTAGGCTTCGTTTGTGCCGGCGATTCACCAAGTTTCATCGTTTGTGCCGCATTTTTAGGCAAGATATTCGCATGTCAAGTTGGAATGGCCACTTTTTATTTTTTGAGTTTTTTGAAAATTTCTTTTTACTATTCGTTTGTGCCGCGTATGTGCCGCTCATTCGCCAAATTTCAGCTATTTAGCTCAAAAATTGAAAACGTTATTAAGGATTTAAAGTGGCCATACCAACTTGACGGAAGTTGGACGTACGATTTCGCTTGCCTTTAAGATTTTTCAAAATTTCTTTTTGCCAATCTCTTTGGCCTCGTTTGTGCCGCTGATTAGCCAAATTTCATCGTTTGTGCCGCATTATTACGCGAGATATTTGCATGTCAATTAATTATGACAAAAATTGAAATAACTTTTTATTTTTTGAACATTTTTCAAAATTTCTTTTTGCCAATCTCTTTGGCCTCGTTTGTGCCGCTAATTCGCCAAATTTCATCGTTTGTGCCGTATTATTACGCGAGATATTCGCATGTCAAGTTGGTATGGCCACTTTTTATTTTTGAGTTTTTTCAAAATTTCTTTTTACCACTCTTTTATGCTTTGTTTTTGCCGGCGATTCACCAAGTTTCATCGTTTGTGCCTCATTTTTAGGCGAGATATTCGCATGTCAAGTTGGAATGGCCATTTTTTATATTTTGAGTTTTTTCAAAATTTCTTTTTACCATTCGTTTGTGCCGCGTTTGTGCCGTCCTTTCCCAAAATTTCAGCCATTTAGCTCAAAAATTGAAAAAGTTATTAAGGATTTAAAGAGGCCATACCAACTTGACGGAAGTTGGACGTACGATTTCGCTTGCCTTTAAGATTTTTCAAAATTTCTTTTTGCCAATCTTTTTGGCCTCGTTTGTGCCGCTGATTAGCCAAATTCCATCGTTTGTGCCGCAATATTAAAGAAGTTATGAAAGAAAAACTGTTACTGACATACTGACGCCAGCAGCGCATCTCTACGTCAAGTAAAGTAACTAACTGCCAGCATACACCAGCGGTTGATGGGTTGATAATTTATCTATAAATACATATCTATTACAGCAAATAATAGTATTTTTCTTTTACCTACAACTTTACAAATAACTATTTTAGTAATATAAAAAGATTTTTTCGTTTTTACCGCCATACCAAGCGAGATATTAGCGTGTCAAGTAAATATGAGAAAAATTGATATAACTTTTCATATTTTGAATTTTTTCAAAATTTCTTTTTGCCAATCTATTTGGCCTCCTTTCTGCTAGCGATTCGCTAAATTTCATCGTTTGTGCCGCATTATTACGCGAGATATTCGCATATCAAGTTGGTATGTCCACTTTTTATTTTTGAGTCTTTTCAAAATTTCTTTTTACCATTCTTTTATGCTTCGTTTTTGCCGGCGATTCACCAAGTTTCATCGTTTGTGCCTCATTTTTAGGCGAGATATTCGCATGTCTAGTTGGAATGGCCACTTTTTATATTTTGAGTTTTTTCAAAATTTCTTTTTACCATTCGTTTGTGCCGCGTTTGTGCCGTCCTTTCCCAAAATTTCAGCCATTTAGCTCAAAAATTGAAAAAGTTATTAAGGATTTAATGAGGCCATACCAACTTGACGGAAGTTGGACGTACGATTTCGCTTGCCTTTAAGATTTTTCAAAATTTCTTTTTGCCAATCTTTTTGGCCTCGTTTGTGCCGCTGATTAGCCAAATTTCATCGTTTGTGTCGGAATATTAAAGAAGTTATGAAAGAAAAACTGTTACTGACATACTGACGCCAGCAGCGCATCTCTACGTCAAGTAAAGTAACTAACTGCCAGCATACACCAGCGGTTGATGGGTTGATAATTTATCTATAAATACATATCTATTACAACAAATAATAGTATTTTTCTTTTACCTACAACTTTACAAATAACTATGTTAGTAATATAAAAAGATTTTTTCGTTTTTACCGCCATACCAAGCGAGATATTAGCGTGTCAAGTAAATATGAGAAAAATTGATATAACTTTTCATATTTTGAATTTTTTCAAAATTTCTTTTTGCCAATCTATTTGGCCTCCTTTCTGCTAGCGATTCGCTAAATTTCATCGTTTGTGCCGCATTATTACGCGAGATATTCGCATATCAAGTTGGTATGTCCACTTTTTATTTTTGAGTTTTTTCAAAATTTCTTTTTACCATTCTTTTAGGATTCGTTTGTGCCGGCGATTCACCAAGTTTCATCGTTTGTGCCGCATTTTTAGGCAAGATATTCGCATGTCATGTTGGAATGGCCACTTTTTATTTTTTGAGTTTTTTGAAAATTTCTTTTTACTATTCGTTTGTGCCGCGTATGTGCCGCTCATTCGCCAAATTTCAGCCATTTAGCTCAAAAATTGAAAAAGTTATTAAGGATTTAAAGTGGCCATACCAACTTGACGGAAGTTGGACGTACGATTTCGCTTGCCTTTAAGATTTTTCAAAATTTCATTTTACCATCCTTTTAGGCTTCGTTTGTGCCGGCGATTCGCCAAATTTCATCGTTTGTGCCGCATTATTACGCGAGATATTCGCATGTCAATTTGGTATGGCCACTTTTTATTTTTGAGTTTTTTCAAAATTTCTTTTTACCATTCTTTTAGGCTTCGTTTGTGCCGGCGATTCACCAAGTTTCATCGTTTGTGCCGCATTTTTAGGCAAGATATTCGCATGTCAAGTTGGAATGTCCACTTTTTATTTTTTGAGTTTTTTGAAAATTTCTTTTTACTATTCGTTTGTGCCGCGTATGTGCCGCTCATTCGCCAAATTTCAGCCATTTAGCTCAAAAATTGAAAACGTTATTAAGGATTTAAAGTGGCCATACCAACTTGACGGAAGTTGGACGTACGATTTCGCTTGCCTTTAAGATTTTTCAAAATTTCTTTTTGCCAATCTCTTTGGCCTCGTTTGTGCCGCTGATTAGCCAAATTTCATCGTTTGTGCCGCATTATTACGCGAGATATTTGCATGTCAATTAATTATGACAAAAATTGAAATAACTTTTTATTTTTTGAACATTTTTCAAAATTTCTTTTTGCCAATCTCTTTGGCCTCGTTTGTGCCGCTGATTCGCCAAATTTCATCGTTTGTGCCGTATTATTACGCGAGATATTCGCATGTCAAGTTGGTATGGCCACTTTTTATTTTTGAGTTTTTTCAAAATTTCTTTTTACCATTCTTTTATGCTTCGTTTTTGCCGGCGATTCACCAAGTTTCATCGTTTGTGCCTCATTTTTAGGCGAGATATTCGCATGTCAAGTTGGAATGGCCATTTTTTATATTTTGAGTTTTTTCAAAATTTCTTTTTACCATTCGTTTGTGCCGCGTTTGTGCCGTCCTTTCCCAAAATTTCAGCCATTTAGCTCAAAAATTGAAAAAGTTATTAAGGATTTAAAGAGGCCATACCAACTTGACGGAAGTTGGACGTACGATTTCGCTTGCCTTTAAGATTTTTCAAAATTTCATTTTGCCAATCTTTTTGGCCTCGTTTGTGCCGCTGATTAGCCAAATTTCATCGTTTGTGCCGCAATATTAAAGAAGTTATGAAAGAAAAACTGTTACTGACATACTGACGCCAGCAGCGCATCTCTACGTCAAGTAAAGTAACTAACTGCCAGCATACACCAGCGGTTGATGGGTTGATAATTTATCTATAAATACATATCTATTACAGCAAATAATAGTATTTTTCTTTTACCTACAACTTTACAAATAACTATTTTAGTAATATAAAAAGATTTTTTCGTTTTTACCGCCATACCAAGCGAGATATTAGCGTGTCAAGTAAATATGAGAAAAATTGATATAACTTTTCATATTTTGAATTTTTTCAAAATTTCGTTTTGCCAATCTATTTGGCCTCCTTTCTGCTAGCGATTCGCTAAATTTCATCGTTTGTGCCGCATTATTACGCGAGATATTCGCATATCAAGTTGGTATGTCCACTTTTTATTTTTGAGTCTTTTCAAAATTTCTTTTTACTATTCTTTTAGGCTTCGTTTGTGCCGGCGATTCACCAAGTTTCATCGTTTGTGCCGCATTTTTAGGCGAGATATTCGCATGTCAAGTTGGAATGGCCACTTTTTATTTTTTGAGTTTTTTCAAAATTTCTTTTTACCATTCGTTTGTGCCGCGTTTGTGCCGTCCTTTCCCAAAACTTCATCCATTTAGCTCAAAAATTGAAAAAGTTTTTAAGGATTTAAAGTGGCCATACCAACTTGACGGAAGTTGGACACGCGATTTCGCTTGTCTTTGAGATTTTTTAAAATTTTTTTTTGCTATTCCTTTTGGCGTCGTTTGTGCCGGCGATTCACCAAGTTTCATCGTTTGTGCCGCAATATTAAAGAAGTTATGAAAGAAAAACTGTTACTGACATACTGACGCCAGCAGCGCATCTCTACGTCAAGTAAAGTAACTAACTGCCAGCATACACCAGCGGTTGATGGGTTGATAATTTATCTATAAATACATATCTATTACAGCAAATAATAGTATTTTTCTTTTACCTACAACTTAACAAATAACTATTTTAGTAATATAAAAAGTTTTTTTCGTTTTTACCGCCATACCAAGCGAGATATTCGCATGTCAATTTAATATGACAAAAATTGATATAACTTTTTATTTTTTGAACTTTTTCCAAATTTCTTTTTGCCAATCTCTTTGGCCTCGTTTGTGCCGCTGATTTGCCAAATTTCCTCGTTTGTGCCGCATTATTACGCGAGATATTCGCATGTCAAGTTGGTATGGCCACTTTTTATTTTTGAGTTTTTTCAAAATTTCTTTTTACCATTCTTTAAGGCTTCGTTTGTGCCGGCGATTCACCAAGTTTCATCGTTTGTGCCGCATTTTTAAGCGAGATTTTTGCATGTCAAGTTGGAATGGCCATTTTTTATATTTTGAGTTTTTTCAAAATTTCTTTTTACCATTCGTTTGTGCCGCGTTTGTGCCGTCCTTTCCCAAAATTTCAGCCATTTAGCTCAAAAATTGAAAAAGTTATTAAGGATTTAAAGAGGCCATACCAACTTGACGGAAGTTGGACGTACGATTTCGCTTGCCTTTAAGATTTTTCAAAATTTCTTTTTGCCAATCTTTTTGGCCTCGTTTGTGCCGCTGATTAGCCAAATTTCATCGTTTGTGCCGCAATATTAAAGAAGTTATGAAAGAAAAACTGTTACTGACATACTGACGCCAGCAGCGCATCTCTACGTCAAGTAAAGTAACTAACTGCCAGCATACAGCAGCGGTTGATGGGTTGATAATTTATCTATAAATACATATCTATTACAGCAAATAATAGTATTTTTCTTTTACCTACAACTTAACAAATAACTATTTTAGTAATATAAAAAGTTTTTTTCGTTTTTACCGCCATACCAAGCGAGATATTAGCGTGTCAAGTAAATATGAGAAAAATTGATATAACTTTTCATATTTTGAATTTTTTCAAAATTTCTTTTTGCCAATCTATTTGGCCTCGTTTCTGCTAGCGATTCGCTAAATTTCATCGTTTGTGCCGCATTATTACGCGAGATATTCGCATATCAAGTTGGTATGGCCACTTTTTATTTTTGAGTTTTTTCAAAATTTCTTTTTACCATTCTTTTAGGCTTCGTTTGTGCCGGCGATTCACCAAGTTTCATCGTTTGTGCCGCATTTTTAGGCAAGATATTCGCATGTCATGTTGGAATGGCCACTTTTTATTTTTTGAGTTTTTTGAAAATTTCTTTTTACTATTCGTTTGTGCCGCGTATGTGCCGCTCATTCGCCAAATTTCAGCCATTTAGCTCAAAAATTGAAAAAGTTATTAAGGATTTAAAGTGGCCATACCAACTTGACGGAAGTTGGACGTACGATTTCGCTTGCCTTTAAGATTTTTCAAAATTTCATTTTACCATCCTTTTAGGCTTCGTTTGTGCCGGCGATTCGCCAAATTTCATCGTTTGTGCCGCATTATTACGCGAGATATTCGCATGTCAATTTGGTATGGCCACTTTTTATTTTTGAGTTTTTTCAAAATTTCTTTTTACCATTCTTTTAGGCTTCGTTTGTGCCGGCGATTCACCAAGTTTCATCGTTTGTGCCGCATTTTTAGGCAAGATATTCGCATGTCAAGTTGGAATGGCCACTTTTTATTTTTTGAGTTTTTTGAAAATTTCTTTTTACTATTCGTTTGTGCCGCGTATGTGCCGCTCATTCGCCAAATTTCGGCCATTTAGCTCAAAAATTGAAAACGTTATTAAGGATTTAAAGTGGCCATACCAACTTGACGGAAGTTGGACGTACGATTTCGCTTGCCTTTAAGATTTTTCAAAATTTCTTTTTGCCAATCTCTTTGGCCTCGTTTGTGCCGCTGATTAGCCAAATTTCATCGTTTGTGCCGCATTATTACGCGAGATATTTGCATGTCAATTAATTATGACAAAAATTGAAATAACTTTTTATTTTTTGAACATTTTTCAAAATTTCTTTTTGCCAATCTCTTTGGCCTCGTTTGTGCCGCTGATTCGCCAAATTTCATCGTTTGTGCCGTATTATTACGCGAGATATTCGCATGTCAAGTTGGTATGGCCACTTTTTATTTTTGAGTTTTTTCAAAATTTCTTTTTACCATTCTTTTATGCTTCGTTTTTGCCGGCGATTCACCAAGTTTCATCGTTTGTGCCTCATTTTTAGGCGAGATATTCGCATGTCAAGTTGGAATGGCCATTTTTTATATTTTGAGTTTTTTCAAAATTTCTTTTTACCATTCGTTTGTGCCGCGTTTGTGCCGTCCTTTCCCAAAATTTCAGCCATTTAGCTCAAAAATTGAAAAAGTTATTAAGGATTTAAAGAGGCCATACCAACTTGACGGAAGTAGGACGTACGATTTCGCTTGCCTTTAAGATTTTTCAAAATTTCTTTTTGCCAATCTTTTTGGCCTCGTATGTGCCGGCGATTCGCCAAATTTCATCGTTTGTGCCGCATTATTACGCGAGATATTCGCATGTCAATTTGGTATGGCCACTTTTTATTTTTGAGTTTTTTCAAAATTTCTTTTTACCATTCTTTTAGGCTTCGTTTGTGCCGGCGATTCACCAAGTTTCATCGTTTGTGCCGCATTTTTAGGCAAGATATTCGCATGTCAAGTTGGAATGGCCACTTTTTATTTTTTGAGTTTTTTGAAAATTTCTTTTTACTATTCGTTTGTGCCGCGTATGTGCCGCTCATTCGCCAAATTTCAGCTATTTAGCTCAAAAATTGAAAACGTTATTAAGGATTTAAAGTGGCCATACCAACTTGACGGAAGTTGGACGTACGATTTCGCTTGCCTTTAAGATTTTTCAAAATTTCTTTTTGCCAATCTCTTTGGCCTCGTTTGTGCCGCTGATTAGCCAAATTTCATCGTTTGTGCCGCATTATTACGCGAGATATTTGCATGTCAATTAATTATGACAAAAATTGAAATAACTTTTTATTTTTTGAACATTTTTCAAAATTTCTTTTTGCCAATCTCTTTGGCCTCGTTTGTGCCGCTAATTCGCCAAATTTCATCGTTTGTGCCGTATTATTACGCGAGATATTCGCATGTCAAGTTGGTATGGCCACTTTTTATTTTTGAGTTTTTTCAAAATTTCTTTTTACCATTCTTTTATGCTTTGTTTTTGCCGGCGATTCACCAAGTTTCATCGTTTGTGCCTCATTTTTAGGCGAGATATTCGCATGTCAAGTTGGAATGGCCATTTTTTATATTTTGAGTTTTTTCAAAATTTCTTTTTACCATTCGTTTGTGCCGCGTTTGTGCCGTCCTTTCCCAAAATTTCAGCCATTTAGCTCAAAAATTGAAAAAGTTATTAAGGATTTAAAGAGGCCATACCAACTTGACGGAAGTTGGACGTACGATTTCGCTTGCCTTTAAGATTTTTCAAAATTTCTTTTTGCCAATCTTTTTGGCCTCGTTTGTGCCGCTGATTAGCCAAATTTCATCGTTTGTGCCGCAATATTAAAGAAGTTATGAAAGAAAAACTGTTACTGACATACTGACGCCAGCAGCGCATCTCTACGTCAAGTAAAGTAACTAACTGCCAGCATACACCAGCGGTTGATGGGTTGATAATTTATCTATAAATACATATCTATTACAGCAAATAATAGTATTTTTCTTTTACCTACAACTTTACAAATAACTATTTTAGTAATATAAAAAGATTTTTTCGTTTTTACCGCCATACCAAGCGAGATATTAGCGTGTCAAGTAAATATGAGAAAAATTGATATAACTTTTCATATTTTGAATTTTTTCAAAATTTCTTTTTGCCAATCTATTTGGCCTCCTTTCTGCTAGCGATTCGCTAAATTTCATCGTTTGTGCCGCATTATTACGCGAGATATTCGCATATCAAGTTGGTATGTCCACTTTTTATTTTTGAGTCTTTTCAAAATTTCTTTTTACCATTCTTTTATGCTTCGTTTTTGCCGGCGATTCACCAAGTTTCATCGTTTGTGCCTCATTTTTAGGCGAGATATTCGCATGTCAAGTTGGAATGGCCACTTTTTATATTTTGAGTTTTTTCAAAATTTCTTTTTACCATTCGTTTGTGCCGCGTTTGTGCCGTCCTTTCCCAAAATTTCAGCCATTTAGCTCAAAAATTGAAAAAGTTATTAAGGATTTAAAGAGGCCATACCAACTTGACGGAAGTTGGACGTACGATTTCGCTTGCCTTTAAGATTTTTCAAAATTTCTTTTTGCCAATCTTTTTGGCCTCGTTTGTGCCGCTGATTAGCCAAACTTCATCGTTTGTGTCGGAATATTAAAGAAGTTATGAAAGAAAAACTGTTACTGACATACTGACGCCAGCAGCGCATCTCTACGTCAAGTAAAGTAACTAACTGCCAGCATACACCAGCGGTTGATGGGTTGATAATTTATCTATAAATACATATCTATTACAACAAATAATAGTATTTTTCTTTTACCTACAACTTTACAAATAACTATGTTAGTAATATAAAAAGATTTTTTCGTTTTTACCGCCATACCAAGCGAGATATTAGCGTGTCAAGTAAATATGAGAAAAATTGATATAACTTTTCATATTTTGAATTTTTTCAAAATTTCTTTTTGCCAATCTATTTGGCCTCCTTTCTGCTAGCGATTCGCTAAATTTCATCGTTTGTGCCGCATTATTACGCGAGATATTCGCATATCAAGTTGGTATGTCCAGTTTTTATTTTTGAGTTTTTTCAAAATTTCTTTTTACCATTCTTTTAGGATTCGTTTGTGCCGGCGATTCACCAAGTTTCATCGTTTGTGCCGCATTTTTAGGCAAGATATTCGCATGTCATGTTGGAATGGCCACTTTTTATTTTTTGAGTTTTTTGAAAATTTCTTTTTACTATTCGTTTGTGCCGCGTATGTGCCGCTCATTCGCCAAATTTCAGCCATTTAGCTCAAAAATTGAAAAAGTTATTAAGGATTTAAAGTGGCCATACCAACTTGACGGAAGTTGGACGTACGATTTCGCTTGCCTTTAAGATTTTTCAAAATTTCATTTTACCATCCTTTTAGGCTTCGTTTGTGCCGGCGATTCGCCAAATTTCATCGTTTGTGCCGCATTATTACGCGAGATATTCGCATGTCAATTTGGTATGGCCACTTTTTATTTTTGAGTTTTTTCAAAATTTCTTTTTACCATTCTTTTAGGCTTCGTTTGTGCCGGCGATTCACCAAGTTTCATCGTTTGTGCCGCATTTTTAGGCAAGATATTCGCATGTCAAGTTGGAATGTCCACTTTTTATTTTTTGAGTTTTTTGAAAATTTCTTTTTACTATTCGTTTGTGCCGCGTATGTGCCGCTCATTCGCCAAATTTCAGCCATTTAGCTCAAAAATTGAAAACGTTATTAAGGATTTAAAGTGGCCATACCAACTTGACGGAAGTTGGACGTACGATTTCGCTTGCCTTTAAGATTTTTCAAAATTTCTTTTTGCCAATCTCTTTGGCCTCGTTTGTGCCGCTGATTAGCCAAATTTCATCGTTTGTGCCGCATTATTACGCGAGATATTTGCATGTCAATTAATTATGACAAAAATTGAAATAACTTTTTATTTTTTGAACATTTTTCAAAATTTCTTTTTGCCAATCTCTTTGGCCTCGTTTGTGCCGCTGATTCGCCAAATTTCATCGTTTGTGCCGTATTATTACGCGAGATATTCGCATGTCAAGTTGGTATGGCCACTTTTTATTTTTGAGTTTTTTCAAAATTTCTTTTTACCATTCTTTTATGCTTCGTTTTTGCCGGCGATTCACCAAGTTTCATCGTTTGTGCCTCATTTTTAGGCGAGATATTCGCATGTCAAGTTGGAATGGCCATTTTTTATATTTTGAGTTTTTTCAAAATTTCTTTTTACCATTCGTTTGTGCCGCGTTTGTGCCGTCCTTTCCCAAAACTTCAGCCATTTAGCTCAAAAATTGAAAAAGTTATTAAGGATTTAAAGAGGCCATACCAACTTGACGGAAGTTGGACGTACGATTTCGCTTGCCTTTAAGATTTTTCAAAATTTCATTTTGCCAATCTTTTTGGCCTCGTTTGTGCCGCTGATTAGCCAAATTTCATCGTTTGTGCCGCAATATTAAAGAAGTTATGAAAGAAAAACTGTTACTGACATACTGACGCCAGCAGCGCATCTCTACGTCAAGTAAAGTAACTAACTGCCAGCATACACCAGCGGTTGATGGGTTGATAATTTATCTATAAATACATATCTATTACAGCAAATAATAGTATTTTTCTTTTACCTACAACTTTACAAATAACTATTTTAGTAATATAAAAAGATTTTTTCGTTTTTACCGCCATACCAAGCGAGATATTAGCGTGTCAAGTAAATATGAGAAAAATTGATATAACTTTTCATATTTTGAATTTTTTCAAAATTTCTTTTTGCCAATCTATTTGGCCTCCTTTCTGCTAGCGATTCGCTAAATTTCATCGTTTGTGCCGCATTATTACGCGAGATATTCGCATATCAAGTTGGTATGCCCACTTTTTATTTTTGAGTCTTTTCAAAATTTCTTTTTACTATTCTTTTAGGCTTCGTTTGTGCCGGCGATTCACCAAGTTTCATCGTTTGTGCCGCATTTTTAGGCGAGATATTCGCATGTCAAGTTGGAACGGCCACTTTTTATTTTTTGAGTTTTTTCAAAATTTCTTTTTACCATTCGTTTGTGCCGCGTTTGTGCCGTCCTTTCCCAAAACTTCATCCATTTAGCTCAAAAATTGAAAAAGTTTTTAAGGATTTAAAGTGGCCATACCAACTTGACGGAAGTTGGACACGCGATTTCGCTTGTCTTTGAGATTTTTTAAAATTTTTTTTTGCTATTCCTTTTGGCGTCGTTTGTGCCGGCGATTCACCAAGTTTCATCGTTTGTGCCGCAATATTAAAGAAGTTATGAAAGAAAAACTGTTACTGACATACTGACGCCAGCAGCGCATCTCTACGTCAAGTAAAGTAACTAACTGCCAGCATACACCAGCGGTTGATGGGTTGATAATTTATCTATAAATACATATCTATTACAGCAAATAATAGTATTTTTCTTTTACCTACAACTTAACAAATAACTATTTTAGTAATATAAAAAGTTTTTTTCGTTTTTACCGCCATACCAAGCGAGATATTCGCATGTCAATTTAATATGACAAAAATTGATATAACTTTTTATTTTTTGAACTTTTTCCAAATTTCTTTTTGCCAATCTCTTTGGCCTCGTTTGTGCCGCTGATTTGCCAAATTTCCTCGTTTGTGCCGCATTATTACGCGAGATATTCGCATGTCAAGTTGGTATGGCCACTTTTTATTTTTGAGTTTTTTCAAAATTTCTTTTTACCATTCTTTAAGGCTTCGTTTGTGCCGGCGATTCACTAAGTTTCATCGTTTGTGCCGCATTTTTAAGCGAGATTTTTGCATGTCAATTAATTATAACAAAAATTGATATAACTTTTTATTTTTTGAGTTTTTTCAAAATTTCTTTTTACCATTCTTTTAGGCTTCGTTTGTGCCGGCGATTCACCAAGTTTCATCGTTTGTGCCGCATTTTTAGGCGAGATATTCGCAGGTCAAGTTGGAATGGCCACTTTTTATTTTTTGAGGTTTTTGAAAATATCTTTTTACTATTCGTTTGTGCCGCTCATTCGCCAAATTTCAGCCATTTAGCTCACAAATTGAAAAAGTTATTAAGGATTTAAAGAGGCCATACCAACTTGACGGAAGTTGGACGTACGATTTCGCTTGCCTTTAAGATTTTTCAAAATTTCATTTTGCCAATCTTTTTGGCCTCGTTTGTGCCGCTGATTAGCCAAATTTCATCGTTTGTGCCGCAATATTAAAGAAGTTATGAAAGAAAAACTGTTACTGACATACTGACGCCAGCAGCGCATCTCTACGTCAAGTAAAGTAACTAACTGCCAGCATACACCAGCGGTTGATGGGTTGATAATTTATCTATAAATACATATCTATTACAGCAAATAATAGTATTTTTCTTTTACCTACAACTTTACAAATAACTATTTTAGTAATATAAAAAGATTTTTTCGTTTTTACCGCCATACCAAGCGAGATATTAGCGTGTCAAGTAAATATGAGAAAAATTGATATAACTTTTCATATTTTGAATTTTTTCAAAATTTCTTTTTGCCAATCTATTTGGCCTCCTTTCTGCTAGCGATTCGCTAAATTTCATCGTTTGTGCCGCATTATTACGCGAGATATTCGCATATCAAGTTGGTATGTCCACTTTTTATTTTTGAGTCTTTTCAAAATTTCTTTTTACTATTCTTTTAGGCTTCGTTTGTGCCGGCGATTCACCAAGTTTCATCGTTTGTGCCGCATTTTTAGGCGAGATATTCGCATGTCAAGTTGGAATGGCCACTTTTTATTTTTTGAGTTTTTTCAAAATTTCTTTTTACCATTCGTTTGTGCCGCGTTTGTGCCGTCCTTTCCCAAAACTTCATCCATTTAGCTCAAAAATTGAAAAAGTTTTTAAGGATTTAAAGTGGCCATACCAACTTGACGGAAGTTGGACACGCGATTTCGCTTGTCTTTGAGATTTTTTAAAATTTTTTTTTGCTATTCCTTTTGGCGTCGTTTGTGCCGGCGATTCACCAAGTTTCATCGTTTGTGCCGCAATATTAAAGAAGTTATGAAAGAAAAACTGTTACTGACATACTGACGCCAGCAGCGCATCTCTATGTCAAGTAAAGTAACTAACTGCCAGCATACACCAGCGGTTGATGGGTTGATAATTTATCTATAAATACATATCTATTACAGCAAATAATAGTATTTTTCTTTTACCTACAACTTAACAAATAACTATTTTAGTAATATAAAAAGTTTTTTTCGTTTTTACCGCCATACCAAGCGAGATATTCGCATGTCAATTTAATATGACAAAAATTGATATAACTTTTTATTTTTTGAACTTTTTCCAAATTTCTTTTTGCCAATCTCTTTGGCCTCGTTTGTGCCGCTGATTTGCCAAATTTCCTCGTTTGTGCCGCATTATTACGCGAGATATTCGCATGTCAAGTTGGTATGGCCACTTTTTATTTTTGAGTTTTTTCAAAATTTCTTTTTACCATTCTTTAAGGCTTCGTTTGTGCCGGCGATTCACCAAGTTTCATCGTTTGTGCCGCATTTTTAAGCGAGATTTTTGCATGTCAATTAATTATAACAAAAATTGATATAACTTTTTATTTTTTGAGTTTTTTCAAAATTTCTTTTTACCATTCTTTTATGCTTCGTTTTTGCCGGCGATTCACCAAGTTTCATCGTTTGTGCCTCATTTTTAGGCGAGATATTCGCATGTCAAGTTGGAATGGCCACTTTTTATATTTTGAGTTTTTTCAAAATTTCTTTTTACCATTCGTTTGTGCCGCGTTTGTGCCGTCCTTTCCCAAAATTTCAGCCATTTAGCTCTAAAATTGAAAAAGTTATTAAGGATTTAAAGAGGCCATACCAACTTGACGGAAGTTGGACGTACGATTTCACTTGCCTTTAAGATTTTTCAAAATTTCTTTTTGCCAATCTTTTTGGCCTCGTTTGTGCCGCTGATTAGCCAAATTTCATCGTTTGTGCCGGAATATTAAAGAAGTTATGAAAGAAAAACTGTTACTGACATACTGACGCCAGCAGCGCATCTCTACGTCAAGTAAAGTAACTAACTGCCAGCATACACCAGCGGTTGATGGGTTGATAATTTATCTATAAATACATATCTATTACAGCAAATAATAGTATTTTTCTTTTACCTACAACTTTACAAATAACTATGTTAGTAATATAAAAAGATTTTTTCGTTTTTACCGCCATACCAAGCGAGATATTAGCGTGTCAAGTAAATATGAGAAAAATTGATATAACTTTTCATATTTTGAATTTTTTCAAAATTTCTTTTTGCCAATCTATTTGGCCTCCTTTCTGCTAGCGATTCGCTAAATTTCATCGTTTGTGCCGCATTATTACGCGAGATATTCGCATATCAAGTTGGTATGTCCACTTTTTATTTTTGAGTCTTTTCAAAATTTCTTTTTACCATTCTTTTATGCTTCGTTTTTGCCGGCGATTCACCAAGTTTCATCGTTTGTGCCTCATTTTTAGGCGAGATATTCGCATGTCAAGTTGGAATGGCCACTTTTTATATTTTGAGTTTTTTCAAAATTTCTTTTTACCATTCGTTTGTGCCGCGTTTGTGCCGTCCTTTCCCAAAATTTCAGCCATTTAGCTCAAAAATTGAAAAAGTTATTAAGGATTTAAAGAGGCCATACCAACTTGACGGAAGTTGGACGTACGATTTCGCTTGCCTTTAAGATTTTTCAAAATTTCTTTTTGCCAATCTTTTTGGCCTCGTTTGTGCCGCTGATTAGCCAAATTTCATCGTTTGTGTCGGAATATTAAAGAAGTTATGAAAGAAAAACTGTTACTGACATACTGACGCCAGCAGCGCATCTCTACGTCAAGTAAAGTAACTAACTGCCAGCATACACCAGCGGTTGATGGGTTGATAATTTATCTATAAATACATATCTATTACAACAAATAATAGTATTTTTCTTTTACCTACAACTTTACAAATAACTATGTTAGTAATATAAAAAGATTTTTTCGTTTTTACCGCCATACCAAGCGAGATATTAGCGTTTCAAGTAAATATGAGAAAAATTGATATAACTTTTCATATTTTGAATTTTTTCAAAATTTCTTTTTGCCAATCTATTTGGCCTCCTTTCTGCTAGCGATTCGCTAAATTTCATCGTTTGTGCCGCATTATTACGCGAGATATTCGCATATCAAGTTGGTATGTCCAGTTTTTATTTTTGAGTTTTTTCAAAATTTCTTTTTACCATTCTTTTAGGATTCGTTTGTGCCGGCGATTCACCAAGTTTCATCGTTTGTGCCGCATTTTTAGGCAAGATATTCGCATGTCATGTTGGAATGGCCACTTTTTATTTTTTGAGTTTTTTGAAAATTTCTTTTTACTATTCGTTTGTGCCGCGTATGTGCCGCTCATTCGCCAAATTTCAGCCATTTAGCTCAAAAATTGAAAAAGTTATTAAGGATTTAAAGTGGCCATACCAACTTGACGGAAGTTGGACGTACGATTTCGCTTGCCTTTAAGATTTTTCAAAATTTCATTTTACCATCCTTTTAGGCTTCGTTTGTGCCGGCGATTCGCCAAATTTCATCGTTTGTGCCGCATTATTACGCGAGATATTCGCATGTCAATTTGGTATGGCCACTTTTTATTTTTGAGTTTTTTCAAAATTTCTTTTTACCATTCTTTTAGGCTTCGTTTGTGCCGGCGATTCACCAAGTTTCATCGTTTGTGCCGCATTTTTAGGCAAGATATTCGCATGTCAAGTTGGAATGTCCACTTTTTATTTTTTGAGTTTTTTGAAAATTTCTTTTTACTATTCGTTTGTGCCGCGTATGTGCCGCTCATTCGCCAAATTTCAGCCATTTAGCTCAAAAATTGAAAACGTTATTAAGGATTTAAAGTGGCCATACCAACTTGACGGAAGTTGGACGTACGATTTCGCTTGCCTTTAAGATTTTTCAAAATTTCTTTTTGCCAATCTCTTTGGCCTCGTTTGTGCCGCTGATTAGCCAAATTTCATCGTTTGTGCCGCATTATTACGCGAGATATTTGCATGTCAATTAATTATGACAAAAATTGAAATAACTTTTTATTTTTTGAACATTTTTCAAAATTTCTTTTTGCCAATCTCTTTGGCCTCGTTTGTGCCGCTGATTCGCCAAATTTCATCGTTTGTGCCGTATTATTACGCGAGATATTCGCATGTCAAGTTGGTATGGCCACTTTTTATTTTTGAGTTTTTTCAAAATTTCTTTTTACCATTCTTTTATGCTTCGTTTTTGCCGGCGATTCACCAAGTTTCATCGTTTGTGCCTCATTTTTAGGCGAGATATTCGCATGTCAAGTTGGAATGGCCATTTTTTATATTTTGAGTTTTTTCAAAATTTCTTTTTACCATTCGTTTGTGCCGCGTTTGTGCCGTCCTTTCCCAAAATTTCAGCCATTTAGCTCAAAAATTGAAAAAGTTATTAAGGATTTAAAGAGGCCATACCAACTTGACGGAAGTTGGACGTACGATTTCGCTTGCCTTTAAGATTTTTCAAAATTTCATTTTGCCAATCTTTTTGGCCTCGTTTGTGCCGCTGATTAGCCAAATTTCATCGTTTGTGCCGCAATATTAAAGAAGTTATGAAAGAAAAACTGTTACTGACATACTGACGCCAGCAGCGCATCTCTACGTCAAGTAAAGTAACTAACTGCCAGCATACACCAGCGGTTGATGGGTTGATAATTTATCTATAAATACATATCTATTACAGCAAATAATAGTATTTTTCTTTTACCTACAACTTAACAAATAACTATTTTAGTAATATAAAAAGTTTTTTTCGTTTTTACCGCCATACCAAGCGAGATATTCGCATGTCAATTTAATATGACAAAAATTGATATAACTTTTTATTTTTTGAACTTTTTCCAAATTTCTTTTTGCCAATCTCTTTGGCCTCGTTTGTGCCGCTGATTTGCCAAATTTCCTCGTTTGTGCCGCATTATTACGCGAGATATTCGCATGTCAAGTTGGTATGGCCACTTTTTATTTTTGAGTTTTTTCAAAATTTCTTTTTACTATTCGTTTGTGCCGCTCATTCGCCAAATTTCAGCCATTTAGCTCACAAATTGAAAAAGTTATTAAGGATTTAAAGAGGCCATACCAACTTGACGGAAGTTGGACGTACGATTTCGCTTGCCTTTAAGATTTTTCAAAATTTCATTTTGCCAATCTTTTTGGCCTCGTTTGTGCCGCTGATTAGCCAAATTTCATCGTTTGTGCCGCAATATTAAAGAAGTTATGAAAGAAAAACTGTTACTGACATACTGACGCCAGCAGCGCATCTCTACGTCAAGTAAAGTAACTAACTGCCAGCATACACCAGCGGTTGATGGGTTGATAATTTATCTATAAATACATATCTATTACAGCAAATAATAGTATTTTTCTTTTACCTACAACTTTACAAATAACTATTTTAGTAATATAAAAAGATTTTTTCGTTTTTACCGCCATACCAAGCGAGATATTAGCGTGTCAAGTAAATATGAGAAAAATTGATATAACTTTTCATATTTTGAATTTTTTCAAAATTTCTTTTTGCCAATCTATTTGGCCTCCTTTCTGCTAGCGATTCGCTAAATTTCATCGTTTGTGCCGCATTATTACGCGAGATATTCGCATATCAAGTTGGTATGTCCACTTTTTATTTTTGAGTCTTTTCAAAATTTCTTTTTACTATTCTTTTAGGCTTCGTTTGTGCCGGCGATTCACCAAGTTTCATCGTTTGTGCCGCATTTTTAGGCGAGATATTCGCATGTCAAGTTGGAATGGCCACTTTTTATTTTTTGAGTTTTTTCAAAATTTCTTTTTACCATTCGTTTGTGCCGCGTTTGTGCCGTCCTTTCCCAAAACTTCATCCATTTAGCTCAAAAATTGAAAAAGTTTTTAAGGATTTAAAGTGGCCATACCAACTTGACGGAAGTTGGACACGCGATTTCGCTTGTCTTTGAGATTTTTTAAAATTTTTTTTTGCTATTCCTTTTGGCGTCGTTTGTGCCGGCGATTCACCAAGTTTCATCGTTTGTGCCGCAATATTAAAGAAGTTATGAAAGAAAAACTGTTACTGACATACTGACGCCAGCAGCGCATCTCTACGTCAAGTAAAGTAACTAACTGCCAGCATACACCAGCGGTTGATGGGTTGATAATTTATCTATAAATACATATCTATTACAGCAAATAATAGTATTTTTCTTTTACCTACAACTTAACAAATAACTATTTTAGTAATATAAAAAGTTTTTTTCGTTTTTACCGCCATACCAAGCGAGATATTCGCATGTCAATTTAATATGACAAAAATTGATATAACTTTTTATTTTTTGAACTTTTTCCAAATTTCTTTTTGCCAATCTCTTTGGCCTCGTTTGTGCCGCTGATTTGCCAAATTTCCTCGTTTGTGCCGCATTATTACGCGAGATATTCGCATGTCAAGTTGGTATGGCCACTTTTTATTTTTGAGTTTTTTCAAAATTTCTTTTTACCATTCTTTAAGGCTTCGTTTGTGCCGGCGATTCACCAAGTTTCATCGTTTGTGCCGCATTTTTAAGCGAGATTTTTGCATGTCAATTAATTATAACAAAAATTGATATAACTTTTTATTTTTTGAGTTTTTTCAAAATTTCTTTTTACCATTCTTTTATGCTTCGTTTTTGCCGGCGATTCACCAAGTTTCATCGTTTGTGCCTCATTTTTAGGCGAGATATTCGCATGTCAAGTTGGAATGGCCACTTTTTATATTTTGAGTTTTTTCAAAATTTCTTTTTACCATTCGTTTGTGCCGCGTTTGTGCCGTCCTTTCCCAAAATTTCAGCCATTTAGCTCAAAAATTGAAAAAGTTATTAAGGATTTAAAGAGGCCATACCAACTTGACGGAAGTTGGACGTACGATTTCACTTGCCTTTAAGATTTTTCAAAATTTCTTTTTGCCAATCTTTTTGGCCTCGTTTGTGCCGCTGATTAGCCAAATTTCATCGTTTGTGCCGGAATATTAAAGAAGTTATGAAAGAAAATCTGTTACTGACATACTGACGCCAGCAGCGCATCTCTACGTCAAGTAAAGTAACTAACTGCCAGCATACACCAGCGGTTGATGGGTTGATAATTTATCTATAAATACATATCTATTACAGCAAATAATAGTATTTTTCTTTTACCTACAACTTTACAAATAACTATGTTAGTAATATAAAAAGATTTTTTCGTTTTTACCGCCATACCAAGCGAGATATTAGCGTGTCAAGTAAATATGAGAAAAATTGATATAACTTTTCATATTTTGAATTTTTTCAAAATTTCTTTTTGCCAATCTATTTGGCCTCCTTTCTGCTAGCGATTCGCTAAATTTCATCGTTTGTGCCGCATTATTACGCGAGATATTCGCATATCAAGTTGGTATGTCCACTTTTTATTTTTGAGTCTTTTCAAAATTTCTTTTTACCATTCTTTTATGCTTCGTTTTTGCCGGCGATTCACCAAGTTTCATCGTTTGTGCCTCATTTTTAGGCGAGATATTCGCATGTCAAGTTGGAATGGCCACTTTTTATATTTTGAGTTTTTTCAAAATTTCTTTTTACCATTCGTTTGTGCCGCGTTTGTGCCGTCCTTTCCCAAAATTTCAGCCATTTAGCTCAAAAATTGAAAAAGTTATTAAGGATTTAAAGAGGCCATACCAACTTGACGGAAGTTGGACGTACGATTTCGCTTGCCTTTAAGATTTTTCAAAATTTCTTTTTGCCAATCTTTTTGGCCTCGTTTGTGCCGCTGATTAGCCAAATTTCATCGTTTGTGTCGGAATATTAAAGAAGTTATGAAAGAAAAACTGTTACTGACATACTGACGCCAGCAGCGCATCTCTACGTCAAGTAAAGTAACTAACTGCCAGCATACACCAGCGGTTGATGGGTTGATAATTTATCTATAAATACATATCTATTACAACAAATAATAGTATTTTTCTTTTACCTACAACTTTACAAATAACTATGTTAGTAATATAAAAAGATTTTTTCGTTTTTACCGCCATACCAAGCGAGATATTAGCGTGTCAAGTAAATATGAGAAAAATTGATATAACTTTTCATATTTTGAATTTTTTCAAAATTTCTTTTTGCCAATCTATTTGGCCTCCTTTCTGCTAGCGATTCGCTAAATTTCATCGTTTGTGCCGCATTATTACGCGAGATATTCGCATATCAAGTTGGTATGTCCACTTTTTATTTTTGAGTTTTTTCAAAATTTCTTTTTACCATTCTTTTAGGATTCGTTTGTGCCGGCGATTCACCAAGTTTCATCGTTTGTGCCGCATTTTTAGGCAAGATATTCGCATGTCATGTTGGAATGGCCACTTTTTATTTTTTGAGTTTTTTGAAAATTTCTTTTTACTATTCGTTTGTGCCGCGTATGTGCCGCTCATTCGCCAAATTTCAGCCATTTAGCTCAAAAATTGAAAAAGTTATTAAGGATTTAAAGTGGCCATACCAACTTGACGGAAGTTGGACGTACGATTTCGCTTGCCTTTAAGATTTTTCAAAATTTCATTTTACCATCCTTTTAGGCTTCGTTTGTGCCGGCGATTCGCCAAATTTCATCGTTTGTGCCGCATTATTACGCGAGATATTCGCATGTCAATTTGGTATGGCCACTTTTTATTTTTGAGTTTTTTTCAAAATTTCTTTTTACCATTCTTTTAGGCTTCGTTTGTGCCGGCGATTCACCAAGTTTCATCGTTTGTGCCGCATTTTTAGGCAAGATATTCGCATGTCAAGTTGGAATGTCCACTTTTTATTTTTTGAGTTTTTTGAAAATTTCTTTTTACTATTCGTTTGTGCCGCGTATGTGCCGCTCATTCGCCAAATTTCAGCCATTTAGCTCAAAAATTGAAAACGTTATTAAGGATTTAAAGTGGCCATACCAACTTGACGGAAGTTGGACGTACGATTTCGCTTGCCTTTAAGATTTTTCAAAATTTCTTTTTGCCAATCTCTTTGGCCTCGTTTGTGCCGCTGATTAGCCAAATTTCATCGTTTGTGCCGCATTATTACGCGAGATATTTGCATGTCAATTAATTATGACAAAAATTGAAATAACTTTTTATTTTTTGAACATTTTTCAAAATTTCTTTTTGCCAATCTCTTTGGCCTCGTTTGTGCCGCTGATTCGCCAAATTTCATCGTTTGTGCCGTATTATTACGCGAGATATTCGCATGTCAAGTTGGTATGGCCACTTTTTATTTTTGAGTTTTTTCAAAATTTCTTTTTACCATTCTTTTATGCTTCGTTTTTGCCGGCGATTCACCAAGTTTCATCGTTTGTGCCTCATTTTTAGGCGAGATATTCGCATGTCAAGTTGGAATGGCCATTTTTTATATTTTGAGTTTTTTCAAAATTTCTTTTTACCATTCGTTTGTGCCGCGTTTGTGCCGTCCTTTCCCAAAATTTCAGCCATTTAGCTCAAAAATTGAAAAAGTTATTAAGGATTTAAAGAGGCCATACCAACTTGACGGAAGTTGGACACGCGATTTCGCTTGTCTTTGAGATTTTTTAAAATTTTTTTTTGCTATTCCTTTTGGCGTCGTTTGTGCCGGCGATTCACCAAGTTTCATCGTTTGTGCCGCAATATTAAAGAAGTTATGAAAGAAAAACTGTTACTGACATACTGACGCCAGCAGCGCATCTCTACGTCAAGTAAAGTAACTAACTGCCAGCATACACCAGCGGTTGATGGGTTGATAATTTATCTATAAATACATATCTATTACAGCAAATAATAGTATTTTTCTTTTACCTACAACTTAACAAATAACTATTTTAGTAATATAAAAAGTTTTTTTCGTTTTTACCGCCATACCAAGCGAGATATTCGCATGTCAATTTAATATGACAAAAATTGATATAACTTTTTATTTTTTGAACTTTTTCCAAATTTCTTTTTGCCAATCTCTTTGGCCTCGTTTGTGCCGCTGATTTGCCAAATTTCCTCGTTTGTGCCGCATTATTACGCGAGATATTCGCATGTCAAGTTGGTATGGCCACTTTTTATTTTTGAGTTTTTTCAAAATTTCTTTTTACCATTCTTTAAGGCTTCGTTTGTGCCGGCGATTCACCAAGTTTCATCGTTTGTGCCGCATTTTTAAGCGAGATTTTTGCATGTCAATTAATTATAACAAAAATTGATATAACTTTTTATTTTTTGAGTTTTTTCAAAATTTCTTTTTACCATTCTTTTATGCTTCGTTTTTGCCGGCGATTCACCAAGTTTCATCGTTTGTGCCTCATTTTTAGGCGAGATATTCGCATGTCAAGTTGGAATGGCCACTTTTTATATTTTGAGTTTTTTCAAAATTTCTTTTTACCATTCGTTTGTGCCGCGTTTGTGCCGTCCTTTCCCAAAATTTCAGCCATTTAGCTCAAAAATTGAAAAAGTTATTAAGGATTTAAAGAGGCCATACCAACTTGACGGAAGTTGGACGTACGATTTCGCTTGCCTTTAAGATTTTTCAAAATTTCTTTTTGCCAATCTTTTTGGCCTCGTTTGTGCCGCTGATTAGCCAAATTTCATCGTTTGTGCCGGAATATTAAAGAAGTTATGAAAGAAAAACTGTTACTGACATACTGACGCCAGCAGCGCATCTCTACGTCAAGTAAAGTAACTAACTGCCAGCATACACCAGCGGTTGATGGGTTGATAATTTATCTATAAATACATATCTATTACAGCAAATAATAGTATTTTTCTTTTACCTACAACTTTACAAATAACTATGTTAGTAATATAAAAAGATTTTTTCGTTTTTACCGCCATACCAAGCGAGATATTAGCGTGTCAAGTAAATATGAGAAAAATTGATATAACTTTTCATATTTTGAATTTTTTCAAAATTTCTTTTTGCCAATCTATTTGGCCTCCTTTCTGCTAGCGATTCGCTAAATTTCATCGTTTGTGCCGCATTATTACGCGAGATATTCGCATATCAAGTTGGTATGTCCACTTTTTATTTTTGAGTCTTTTCAAAATTTCTTTTTACTATTCTTTTAGGCTTCGTTTGTGCCGGCGATTCACCAAGTTTCATCGTTTGTGCCGCATTTTTAGGCGAGATATTCGCATGTCAAGTTGGAATGGCCACTTTTTATTTTTTGAGTTTTTTCAAAATTTCTTTTTACCATTCGTTTGTGCCGCGTTTGTGCCGTCCTTTCCCAAAACTTCATCCATTTAGCTCAAAAATTGAAAAAGTTTTTAAGGATTTAAAGTGGCCATACCAACTTGACGGAAGTTGGACACGCGATTTCGCTTGTCTTTGAGATTTTTTAAAATTTTTTTTTGCTATTCCTTTTGGCGTCGTTTGTGCCGGCGATTCACCAAGTTTCATCGTTTGTGCCGCAATATTAAAGAAGTTATGAAAGAAAAACTGTTACTGACATACTGACGCCAGCAGCGCATCTCTACGTCAAGTAAAGTAACTAACTGCCAGCATACACCAGCGGTTGATGGGTTGATAATTTATCTATAAATACATATCTATTACAGCAAATAATAGTATTTTTCTTTTACCTACAACTTAACAAATAACTATTTTAGTAATATAAAAAGTTTTTTTCGTTTTTACCGCCATACCAAGCGAGATATTAGCGTGTCAAGTAAATATGAGAAAAATTGATATAACTTTTCATATTTTGAATTTTTTCAAAATTTCTTTTTGCCAATCTATTTGGCCTCGTTTCTGCTAGCGATTCGCTAAATTTCATCGTTTGCGCCGCATTATTACGCGAGATATTCGCATATCAAGTTGGTATGGCCACTTTTTATTTTTGAGTTTTTTCAAAATTTCTTTTTACCATTCTTTTAGGCTTCGTTTGTGCCGGCTATTCACCAAGTTTCATCGTTTGTGCCGCATTTTTAGGCAAGATATTCGCATGTCATGTTGGAATGGCCACTTTTTATTTTTTGAGTTTTTTGAAAATTTCTTTTTACTATTCCTTTGTGCCGCGTATGTGCCGCTCATTCGCCAAATTTCAGCCATTTAGCTCAAAAATTGAAAAAGTTATTAAGGATTTAAAGTGGCCATACCAACTTGACGGAAGTTGGACGTACGATTTCGCTTGCCTTTAAGATTTTTCAAAATTTCATTTTACCATCTTTTTAGGCTTCGTTTGTGCCGGCGATTCGCCAAATTTCATCGTTTGTGCCGCATTATTACGCGAGATATTCGCATGTCAATTTGGTATGGCCACTTTTTATTTTTGAGTTTTTTCAAAATTTCTTTTTACCATTCTTTTAGGCTTCGTTTGTGCCGGCGATTCACCAAGTTTCATTGTTTGTGCCGCATTTTTAGGCAAGATATTCGCATGTCAAGTTGGAATGGCCACTTTTTATTTTTTGAGTTTTTTGAAAATTTCTTTTTACTATTCGTTTGTGCCGCGTATGTGCCGCTCATTCGCCAAATTTCAGCCATTTAGCTCAAAAATTGAAAACGTTATTAAGGATTTAAAGTGGCCATACCAACTTGACGGAAGTTGGACGTACGATTTCGCTTGCCTTTAAGATTTTTCAAAATTTCTTTTTGCCAATCTCTTTGGCCTCGTTTGTGCCGCTGATTAGCCAAATTTCATCGTTTGTGCCGCATTATTACGCGAGATAATTGCATGTCAATTAATTATGACAAAAATTGAAATAACTTTTTATTTTTTGAGTTTTTTCAAAATTTCTTTTTACCATTCGTTTGTGCCGCGTTTGTGCCGTCCTTTCCCAAAACTTCATCCATTTAGCTCAAAAATTGAAAAAGTTTTTAAGGATTTAAAGTGGCCATACCAACTTGACGGAAGTTGGACACGCGATTTCGCTTGTCTTTGAGATTTTTTAAAATTTTTTTTTGCTATTCCTTTTGGCGTCGTTTGTGCCGGCGATTCACCAAGTTTCATCGTTTGTGCCGCAATATTAAAGAAGTTATGAAAGAAAAACTGTTACTGACATACTGACGCCAGCAGCGCATCTCTACGTCAAGTAAAGTAACTAACTGCCAGCATACACCAGCGGTTGATGGGTTGATAATTTATCTATAAATACATATCTATTACAGCAAATAATAGTATTTTTCTTTTACCTACAACTTAACAAATAACTATTTTAGTAATATAAAAAGTTTTTTTCGTTTTTACCGCCATACCAAGCGAGATATTAGCGTGTCAAGTAAATATGAGAAAAATTGATATAACTTTTCATATTTTGAATTTTTTCAAAATTTCTTTTTGCCAATCTATTTGGCCTCGTTTCTGCTAGCGATTCGCTAAATTTCATCGTTTGTGCCGCATTATTACGCGAGATATTCGCATATCAAGTTGGTATGGCCACTTTTTATTTTTGAGTTTTTTCAAAATTTCTTTTTACCATTCTTTTAGGCTTCGTTTGTGCCGGCGATTCACCAAGTTTCATCGTTTGTGCCGCATTTTTAGGCAAGATATTCGCATGTCATGTTGGAATGGCCACTTTTTATTTTTTGAGTTTTTTGGAAATTTCTTTTTACTATTCGTTTGTGCCGCGTATGTGCCGCTCATTCGCCAAATTTCAGCCATTTAGCTCAAAAATTGAAAAAGTTATTAAGGATTTAAAGTGGTCATACCAACTTGACGGAAGTTGGACGTACGATTTCGCTTGCCTTTAAGATTTTTCAAAATTTCATTTTACCATCCTTTTAGGCTTCGTTTGTGCCGGCGATTCGCCAAATTTCATCGTTTGTGCCGCATTATTACGCGAGATATTCGCATGTCAATTTGGTATGGCCACTTTTTATTTTTGAGTTTTTTCAAAATTTCTTTTTACCATTCTTTTAGGCTTCGTTTGTGCCGGCGATTCACCAAGTTTCATCGTTTGTGCCGCATTTTTAGGCAAGATATTCGCATGTCAAGTTGGAATGGCCACTTTTTATTTTTTGAGTTTTTTGAAAATTTCTTTTTACTATTCGTTTGTGCCGCGTATGTGCCGCTCATTCGCCAAATTTCAGCCATTTAGCTCAAAAATTGAAAACGTTATTAAGGATTTAAAGTGGCCATACCAACTTGACGGAAGTTGGACGTACGATTTCGCTTGCCTTTAAGATTTTTCAAAATTTCTTTTTGCCAATCTCTTTGGCCTCGTTTGTGCCGCTGATTAGCCAAATTTCATCGTTTGTGCCGCAATATTAAAGAAGTTATGAAAGAAAAACTGTTACTGACATACTGACGCCAGCAGCGCATCTCTACGTCAAGTAAAGTAACTAACTGCCAGCATACACCAGCGGTTGATGGGTTGATAATTTATCTATAAATACATATCTATTACAGCAAATAATAGTATTTTTCTTTTACCTACAACTTAACAAATAACTATTTTAGTAATATAAAAAGTTTTTTTCGTTTTTACCGCCATACCAAGCGAGATATTAGCGTGTCAATTAAATATGAGAAAAATTGATATAACTTTTCATATTTTGAATTTTTTCAAAATTTCTTTTTGCCAATCTATTTGGCCTCGTTTCTGCTAGCGATTCGCTAAATTTCATCGTTTGTGCCGCATTATTACGCGAGATATTCGCATATCAAGTTGGTATGGCCACTTTTTATTTTTGAGTTTTTTCAAAATTTCTTTTTACCATTCTTTTAGGCTTCGTTTGTGCCGGCGATTCACCAAGTTTCATCGTTTGTGCCGCATTTTTAGGCAAGATATTCGCATGTCATGTTGGAATGGCCACTTTTTATTTTTTGAGTTTTTTGAAAATTTCTTTTTACTATTCGTTTGTGCCGCGTATGTGCCGCTCATTCGCCAAATTTCAGCCATTTAGCTCAAAAATTGAAAAAGTTATTAAGGATTTAAAGTGGCCATACCAACTTGACGGAAGTTGGACGTACGATTTCGCTTGCCTTTAAGATTTTTCAAAATTTCATTTTACCATCCTTTTAGGCTTCGTTTGTGCCGGCGATTCGCCAAATTTCATCGTTTGTGCCGCATTATTACGCGAGATATTCGCATGTCAATTTGGTATGGCCACTTTTTATTTTTGAGTTTTTTCAAAATTTCTTTTTACCATTCTTTTAGGCTTCGTTTGTGCCGGCGATTCACCAAGTTTCATCGTTTGTGCCGCATTTTTAGGCAATATATTCGCATGTCAAGTTGGAATGGCCACTTTTTATTTTTTGAGTTTTTTCAAAATTTCTTTTTACTATTCGTTTGTGCCGCGTATGTGCCGCTCATTCGCCAAATTTCAGCCATTTAGCTCAAAAATTGAAAACGTTATTAAGGATTTAAAGTGGCCATACCAACTTGACGGAAGTTGGACGTACGATTTCGCTTGCCTTTAAGATTTTTCAAAATTTCTTTTTGCTAATCTCTTTGGCCTCGTTTGTGCCGCTGATTAGCCAAATTTCATCGTTTGTGCCGCATTATTACGCGAGATATTTGCATGTCAATTAATTATGACAAAAATTGAAATAACTTTTTATTTTTTGAACATTTTTCAAAATTTCTTTTTGCCAATCTCTTTGGCCTCGTTTGTGCCGCTGATTCGCCAAATTTCATCGTTTGTGCCGGAATATTAAAGAAGTTATGAAAGAAAAACTGTTACTGACATACTGACGCCAGCAGCGCATCTCTACGTCAAGTAAAGTAACTAACTGCCAGCATACACCAGCGGTTGATGGGTTGATAATTTATCTATAAATACATATCTATTACAGCAAATAATAGTATTTTTCTTTTACCTACAACTTTACAAATAACTATTTTAGTAATATAAAAAGATTTTTTCGTTTTTACCGCCATACCAAGCGAGATATTAGCGTGTCAAGTAAATATGAGAAAAATTGATATAACTTTTCATATTTTGAATTTTTTCGAAATTTCTTTTTGCCAATCTATTTGGCCTCCTTTCTGCTAGCGATTCGCTAAATTTCATCGTTTGTGCCGCATTATTACGCGAGATATTCGCATATCAAGTTGGTATGTCCACTTTTTATTTTTGAGTCTTTTCAAAATTTCTTTTTACTATTCTTTTAGGCTTCGTTTGTGCCGGCGATTCACCAAGTTTCATCGTTTGTGCCGCATTTTTAGGCGAGATATTCGCATGTCAAGTTGGAATGGCCACTTTTTATTTTTTGAGTTTTTTCAAAATTTCTTTTTACTATTCGTTTGTGCCGCGTATGTGCCGCTCATTCGCCAAATTTCAGCCATTTAGCTCAAAAATTGAAAAAGTTATTAAGGATTTAAAGTGGCCATACCAACTTGACGGAAGTTGGACGTACGATTTCGCTTGCCTTTAAGATTTTTCAAAATTTCATTTTACCATCCTTTTAGGCTTCGTTTGTGCCGGCGATTCGCCAAATTTCATCGTTTGTGCCGCATTATTACGCGAGATATTCGCATGTCAATTAATTATGACAAAAATTGATATAACTTTTTATTTTTTGAACATTTTTCAAAATTTCTTTTTGCCAATCTCTTTGGCCTCGTTTGTGTCGCTGATTCGCCAAATTTCGTCGTTTGTGTCGTATTATTACGCGAGATATTCGCATGTCAAGTTGGTATGGCCACTTTTTATTTTTGAGTTTTTTCAAAATTTCTTTTTACCATTCTTTTATGCTTCGTTTTTGCCGGCGATTCACCAAGTTTCATCGTTTGTGCCTCATTTTTAGGCGAGATATTCGCATGTCAAGTTGGAATGGCCACTTTTTATATTTTGAGTTTTTTCAAAATTTCTTTTTACCATTCGTTTGTGCCGCGTTTGTGCCGTCCTTTCCCAAAATTTCAGCCATTTAGCTCAAAAATTGAAAAAGTTATTAAGGATTTAAAGAGGCCATACCAACTTGACGGAAGTAAGACGTACGATTTCGCTTGCCTTTAAGATTTTTCAAAATTTCTTTTTGCCAATCTTTTTGGCCTCGTTTGTGCCGCTGATTAGCCAAATTTCATCGTTTGTGCCGCAATATTAAAGAAGTTATGAAAGAAAAACTGTTACTGACATACTGACGCCAGCAGCGCATCTCTACGTCAAGTAAAGTAACTAACTGCCAGCATACACCAGCGGTTGATGGGTTGATAATTTATCTATTAATACATATCTATTACAGCAAATAATAGTATTTTTCTTTTACCTACAACTTTACAAATAACTATTTTAGTAATATAAAAAGATTTTTTCGTTTTTACCGCCATACCAAGCGAGATATTAGCGTGTCAAGTAAATATGAGAAAAATTGATATAACTTTTCATATTTTGAATTTTTTCAAAATTTCTTTTTGCCAATCTATTTGGCCTCGTTTCTGCTAGCGATTCGCTAAATTTCATCGTTTGTGCCGCATTATTACGCGAGATATTCGCATATCAAGTTGGTATGTCCACTTTTTATTTTTGAGTCTTTTCAAAATTTCTTTTTACTATTCTTTTAGGCTTCGTTTGTGCCGGCGATTCACCAAGTTTCATCGTTTGTGCCGCATTTTTAGGCGAGATATTCGCATGTCAAGTTGGAATGGCCACTTTTTATTTTTTGAGTTTTTTCAAAATTTCTTTTTACCATTCGTTTGTGCCGCGTTTGTGCCGTCCTTTCCCAAAACTTCATCCATTTAGCTCAAAAATTGAAAAAGTTTTTAAGGATTTAAAGTGGCCATACCAACTTGACGGAAGTTGGACACGCGATTTCGCTTGTCTTTGAGATTTTTTAAAATTTTTTTTTGCTATTCCTTTTGGCGTCGTTTGTGCCGGCGATTCACCAAGTTTCATCGTTTGTGCCGCAATATTAAAGAAGTTATGAAAGAAAAACTGTTACTGACATACTGACGCCAGCAGCGCATCTCTACGTCAAGTAAAGTAACTAACTGCCAGCATACACCAGCGGTTGATGGGTTGATAATTTATCTATAAATACATATCTATTACAGCAAATAATAGTATTTTTCTTTTACCTACAACTTAACAAATAACTATTTTAGTAATATAAAAAGTTTTTTTCGTTTTTACCGCCATACCAAGCGAGATATTAGCGTGTCAAGTAAATATGAGAAAAATTGATATAACTTTTCATATTTTGAATTTTTTCAAAATTTCTTTTTGCCAATCTATTTGGCCTCGTTTCTGCTAGCGATTCGCTAAATTTCATTGTTTGTGCCGCATTATTACGCGAGATATTCGCATATCAAGTTGGTATGGCCACTTTTTATTTTTGAGTTTTTTCAAAATTTCTTTTTACCATTCTTTTAGGCTTCGTTTGTGCCGGCGATTCACCAAGTTTCATCGTTTGTGCCGCATTTTTAGGCAAGATATTCGCATGTCATGTTGGAATGGCCACTTTTTATTTTTTGAGTTTTTTGAAAATTTCTTTTTACTATTCGTTTGTGCCGCGTATGTGCCGCTCATTCGCCAAATTTCAGCCATTTAGCTCAAAAATTGAAAAAGTTATTAAGGATTTAAAGTGGCCATACCAACTTGACGGAAGTTGGACGTACGATTTCGCTTGCCTTTAAGATTTTTCAAAATTTCATTTTACCATCCTTTTAGGCTTCGTTTGTGCCGGCGATTCGCCAAATTTCATCGTTTGTGCCGCATTATTACGCGAGATATTCGCATGTCAATTTGGTATGGCCACTTTTTATTTTTGAGTTTTTTCAAAATTTCTTTTTACCATTCTTTTAGGCTTCGTTTGTGCCGGCGATTCACCAAGTTTCATCGTTTGTGCCGCATTTTTAGGCAAGATATTCGCATGTCAAGTTGGAATGGCCACTTTTTATTTTTTGAGTTTTTTGAAAATTTCTTTTTACTATTCGTTTGTGCCGCGTATGTGCCGCTCATTCGCCAAATTTCAGCCATTTAGCTCAAAAATTGAAAACGTTATTAAGGATTTAAAGTGGCCATACCAACTTGACGGAAGTTGGACACGCGATTTCGCTTGTCTTTGAGATTTTTTAAAATTTTTTTTGCTATTCCTTTTGGCGTCGTTTGTGCCGGCGATTCACCAAGTTTCATCGTTTGTGCCGCAATATTAAAGAAGTTATGAAAGAAAAACTGTTACTGACATACTGACGCCAGCAGCGCATCTCTACGTCAAGTAAAGTAACTAACTGCCAGCATACACCAGCGGTTGATGGGTTGATAATTTATCTATAAATACATATCTATTACAGCAAATAATAGTATTTTTCTTTTACCTACAACTTAACAAATAACTAATTTAGTAATATAAAAAGTTTTTTTCGTTTTTACCGCCATACCAAGCGAGATATTCGCATGTCAATTTAATATGACAAAAATTGATATAACTTTTTATTTTTTGAACTTTTTCCAAATTTCTTTTTGCCAATCTCTTTGGCCTCGTTTGTGCCGCTGATTAGCCAAATTTCCTCGTTTGTGCCGCATTATTACGCGAGATATTCGCATGTCAAGTTGGTATGGCCACTTTTTATTTTTGAGTTTTTTCAAAATTTCTTTTTACCATTCTTTAAGGCTTCGTTTGTGCCGGCGATTCACCAAGTTTCATCGTTTGTGCCGCATTTTTAAGCGAGATTTTTGCATGTCAATTAATTATAACAAAAATTGATATAACTTTTTATTTTTTGAACATTTTTCAAAATTTCTTTTTGCCAATCTCTTTGGCCTCGTTTGTGCCGGCGATTCACCAAGTTTCATGGTTTGTGCCGCATTTTTAGGCGAGATATTCGCATGTCATGTTGGAATAGCCACTTTTTATTTTTTGAGTTTTTTCAAAATTTCTTTTTACCATTCGTTTGTGCCGCGTTTGTGCCGTTCTTTCCCAAAACTTCATCCATTTAGCTCAAAAATTGAAAAAGTTTTTAAGGATTTAAAGTGGCCATACCAACTTGACGGAAGTTGGACACGCGATTTCGCTTGTCTTTGAGATTTTTTAAAATTTTTTTTTGCTATTCCTTTTGGCGTCGTTAGAGCCGGCGATTCTCCAAGTTTCATCGTTTGTGCTGCAATATTAAAGAAGTTATTAAAGAAAAACTGTTACTGACATACTGACGCCAGCAGCGCATCTCTACTTCAAGTAAAGTAACTAACTGCCAGCATACACCAGCGGTTGATGGGTTGATAATTTATCTATAAATACATATCTATTACAGCAAATAATAGTATTTTTCTTTTACCTACAACTTTACAAATAACTATTTTAGTAATATAAAAAGATTTTTTCGTTTTTACCGCCATACCAAGCGAGATATTAGCGTGTCAAGTAAATATGAGAAAAATTGATATAACTTTTCATATTTTGAATTTTTTCAAAATTTCTTTTTGCCAATCTATTTGGCCTCGTTTGTGTCGCTGATTCGCCAAATTTCGTCGTTTGTGCCGTATTATTACGCGAGATATTCGCATGTCAAGTTGGTATGGCCACTTTTTATTTTTGAGTTTTTTCAAAATTTCTTTTTACCATTCTTTTATGCTTCGTTTTTGCCGGCGATTCACCAAGTTTCATCGTTTGTGCCTCATTTTTAGGCGAGATATTCGCATGTCAAGTTGGAATGGCCACTTTTTATATTTTGAGTTTTTTCAAAATTTCTTTTTACCATTCGTTTGTGCCGCGTTTGTGCCGTCCTTTCCCAAAATTTCAGCCATTTAGCTCAAAAATTGAAAAAGTTATTAAGGATTTAAAGAGGCCATACCAACTTGACGGAAGTAAGACGTACGATTTCGCTTGTCTTTGAGATTTTTTAAAATTTTTTTTTGCTATTCCTTTTGGCGTCGTTAGAGCCGGCGATTCTCCAAGTTTCATCGTTTGTGCTGCAATATTAAAGAAGTTATGAAAGAAAAACTGTTACTGACATACTGACGCCAGCAGCGCATCTCTACTTCAAGTAAAGTAACTAACTGCCAGCATACACCATCGGTTGATGGGTTGATAATTTATCTATAAATACATATCTATTACAGCAAATAATAGTATTTTTCTTTTACCTACAACTTTACAAATAACTATTTTAGTAATATAAAAAGATTTTTTCGTTTTTACCGCCATACCAAGCGAGATATTAGCGTGTCAAGTAAATATGAGAAAAATTGATATAACTTTTCATATTTTGAATTTTTTCAAAATTTCTTTTTGCCAATCTATTTGGCCTCCTTTCTGCTAGAGATTCGCTAAATTTCATCGTTTGTGCCGCATTATTGCGCGAGATATTCGCATATCAAGTTGGTATGTCCACTTTTTATTTTTGAGTCTTTTCAAAATTTCTTTTTACTATTCTTTTAGGCTTCGTTTGTGCCGGCGATTCACCAAGTTTCATCGTTTGTGCCGCATTTTTAGGCGAGATATTCGCATGTCAAGTTGGAATGGCCACTTTTTATTTTTTGAGTTTTTTCAAAATTTCTTTTTACCATTCGTTTGTGCCGCGTTTGTGCCGTCCTTTCCCAAAACTTCATCCATTTAGCTCAAAAATTGAAAAAGTTTTTAAGGATTTAAAGTGGCCATACCAACTTGACGGAAGTTGGACACGTGATTTCGCTTGTCTTTGAGATTTTTTAAAATTTTTTTTTGCTATTCCTTTTGGCGTCGTTTGTGCCGGCGATTCACCAAGTTTCATCGTTTGTGCCGCAATATTAAAGAAGTTATGAAAGAAAAACTGTTACTGACATACTGACGCCAGCAGCGCATCTCTACGTCAAGTAAAGTAACTAACTGCCAGCATACACCAGCGGTTGATGGGTTGATAATTTATCTATAAATACATATCTATTACAGCAAATAATAGTATTTTTCTTTTACCTACAACTTAACAAATAACTATTTTAGTAATATAAAAAGTTTTTTTCGTTTTTACAGCCATACCAAGCGAGATATTAGCGTGTCAAGTAAATATGAGAAAAATTGATATAACTTTTCATATTTTGAATTTTTTCAAAATTTCTTTTTGCCAATCTATTTGGCCTCGTTTCTGCTAGCGATTCGCTAAATTTCATCGTTTGTGCCGCATTATTACGCGAGATATTCGCATATCAAGTTGGTATGGCCACTTTTTATTTTTGAGTTTTTTCAAAATTTCTTTTTACCATTCTTTTAGGCTTCGTTTGTGCCGGCGATTCACCAAGTTTCATCGTTTGTGCCGCATTTTTAGGCAAGATATTCGCATGTCATGTTGGAATGGCCACTTTTTATTTTTTGAGTTTTTTGAAAATTTCTTTTTACTATTCGTTTGTGCCGCGTATGTGCCGCTCATTCGCCAAATTTCAGCCATTTAGCTCAAAAATTGAAAGAGGTTATTAAGGATTTAAAGTGGCCATACCAACTTGACGGAAGTTGGACGTACGATTTCGCTTGCCTTTAAGATTTTTCAAAATTTCTTTTTGCCAATCTCTTTGGCCTCGTTTGTGCCGCTGATTAGCCAAATTTCATCGTTTGTGCCGCATTATTACGCGAGATATTTGCATGTCAATTAATTATGACAAAAATTGAAATAACTTTTTATTTTTTGAACATTTTTCAAAATTTCTTTTTGCCAATCTCTTTGGCCTCGTTTGTGCCGCTGATTCGCCAAATTTCATCGTTTGTGCTGTATTATTACGCGAGATATTCGCATGTCAAGTTGGTATGGCCACTTTTTATTTTTGAGTTTTTTCAAAATTTCTTTTTACCATTCTTTTATGCTTCGTTTTTGCCGGCGATTCACCAAGTTTCATCGTTTGTGCCTCATTTTTAGGCGAGATATTCGCATGTCAAGTTGGAATGGCCACTTTTTATATTTTGAGTTTTTTCAAAATTTCTTTTTACCATTCGTTTGTGCCGCGTTTCTGCCGTCCTTTCCCAAAATTTCAGCCATTTAGCTCAAAAATTGAAAAAGTTATTAAGGATTTAAAGAGGTCATACCAACTTGACGGAAGTTGGACGTACGATTTCGCTTGCCTTTAAGATTTTTCAAAATTTCTTTTTGCCAATCTTTTTGGCCTCGTTTGTGCCGCTGATTAGCCAAATTTCATCGTTTGTGCCGCAATATTAAAGAAGTTATGAAAGAAAAACTGTTACTGACATACTGACGCCAGCAGCGCATCTCTACGTCAAGTAAAGTAACTAACTGCCAGCATTAACCAGCGGTTGATGGGTTGATAATTTATCTATAAATACATATCTATTACAGCAAATAATAGTATTTTTCTTTTACCTACAACTTTACAAATAACTATTTTAGTAATATAAAAACATTTTTTCGTTTTTACCGCCATACCAAGCGAGATATTAGCGTGTCAAGTAAATATGAGAAAAATTGATATAACTTTTCATATTTTGAATTTTATCAAAATTTCTTTTTGCCAATCTATTTGGCCTCCTTTCTGCTAGCGATTCGCTAAATTTCATCGTTTGTGCCGCATTATTACGCGAGATATTCGCATATCAAGTTGGTATGGCTACTTTTTATTTTTGAGTTTTTTCAAAATTTCTTTTTACCATTCTTTTAGGCTTCGTTTATGCCGGCGATTCACCAAGTTTCATCGTTTGTGCCGCATTTTTAGGCGAGATATTCGAATGTCATATAATTATGACAAAAATTGATATAACTTTTTATTTTTTGAACTTTTTCAAAATTCCTTTTTGCCAATCTCTTTGGCCTCGTTTGTGCCGCTGATTCGCCAAATTTCATCGTTTGTGCCGCATTTTTAGGCGAGATATTCCCATGTCAATTTAATATGACAAAAATTGATATAACTTTTTATTTTTTGAACTTTTTCCAAATTTCTTTTTGCCAATCTCTTTGGACTCGTTTGTGCCGCTGATTAGCCAAATTTCCTCGTTTGTGCCGCATTTTTACGCGAGATATTCGCATGTCAAGTTGGTATGGCCACTTTTTATTTTTGAGTTTTTTCAAAATTTCTTTTTACCATTCTTTAAGGCTTCGTTTGTGCCGGAGATTCACCAAGTTTCATCGTTTGTGCCGCATTTTTAAGCGAGATTTTTGCATGTCAATTAATTATAACAAAAATTGATATAACTTTTTATTTTTTGAACATTTTTCAAAATTTCTTTTTGCCAATCTCTTAGGCCTCGTTTGTGCCGACGATTCACCAAGTTTCATCGTTTGTGCCGCATTTTTAGGCGAGATATTCGCATGTCAAGTTGGAATGGCCACTTTTTATTTTTTGAGTTTTTTCAAAATTTCTTTTTACCATTCGTTTGTGCCGCGTTTGTGCCGTCCTTTCCCAAAACTTCATCCATTTAGCTCAAAAATTGAAAAAGTTTTTAAGGATTTAAAGTGGCCATATTAACTTGACGGAAGTTGGACACGCGATTTCGCTTGTCTTTGAGATTTTTTAAAAATTTTTTGTGCTATTCCTTTTGGCGTCGTTTGTGCCGGCGATTCACCAAGTTTCATCGTTTGTGCCGCAATATTAAAGAAGTTATGAAAGAAAAACTGTTACTGACATACTGACGCCAGCAGCGCATCTCTACGTCAAGTAAAGTAACTAACTGCCAGCATACACCAGCGGTTGATGGGTTGATAATTTATCTATAAATACATATCTATTACAGCAAATAATAGTATTTTTCTTTTACCTACAACTCTACAAATAACTATTTTAGTAATATAAAAAGTTTTTTTCGTTTTTACCGCCATACCAAGCGAGATATTAGCGTGTCAAGTAAATATGAGAAAAATTGATATAACTTTTCATATTTTGAATTATTTCAAAATTTCTTTTTGCCAATCTCTTTGGCCTCGTTTCTGCTAGCGATTCGCCAAATTTCATCGTTTGTGCCGCATTATTACGCGCGATATTCGCATGTCAAGTTGGTATGGCCACATTTATTTTTGAGTTTTTTCAAAATTTCCTTTTACCATTCTTTTAGGCTTCGTTTGTGCCGGAGATTCACCAAGTTTCATCGTTTGTGCCGCATTTTTAGGCGAGATATTCGCATGTCAATTAATAATGACAAAAATTGATATAACTTTTTATTTTTTGAACTTTTTCAAAATTCCTTTTTGCTAATCTCTTTGGCCTCATTTGTGCCGCTGATTCGCCAAATTTCATCGTTTGTGCCGCATTATTACGCGAGATATTCGCATGTCAACTTGGTGTGGCCACTTTTTATTTTTGAGTTTTTTCAAAATTTTTTTTTACCATCTTTTTGGCGTCGTTTGTGCCGGCGATTCACAAAGTTTTATCGTTTGTGCCGCAATATTAAAGAAGTTATTAAAGAAAAACTGTTACTGACATACTGACGCCAGCAGCGCATCTCTACGTCAACTAATGTAACTAACTGCCAGCATACACCAGCGGTTAATGTGTTGATAATTTATCTCTAAATACATATCTATTACAGCAAATAATAGTATTTTTCTTTTACCTATAACTTTACAAATAACTATTTTAGTAATATAAAAAGTTTTTTTCGTTTTTGCCGCCATAACAAGCGAGATATTAGCGTGTCAAGTAAATATGAGAAAAATTGATATAACTTTTCATATTTAGAATTTCATCAAAATTTCTTTTTGCCAATCTCTTTGGCCTCGTTTCTGCTAGCGATTCGCCAAATTTCATCGTTTGTGCCGCATTATTACGCGCAATATTCGCATGCCAAGTTGGTATGGCCTCATTTTATTTTTGAGTTTTTTCAAAATTTCTTTTTACCATTCTTTTAGGCTTCGTTTGTGCCAGCGATTCACCAAGTTTCATCGTTTGTGCCGCATTTTTAGGCGAGATATTCGCATGTCAATTTAATATGGCAAAAATTGATATAACTTTTTATTTTTTGAACTTTTTCAAAATTTCTTTTTACCAATCTCTTTGGCCTCGTTGGTGCCGCTGATTCGCCAAATTTCATCGTTTGTGCCGCATTATTAAGCGAGATATTCGCATGTCAAGTTGGTATGACCACTTTTTATTTTTGAGTTTTTTCAAAATTTCTTTTTACTATTCGTTTGTGCCGCGTTTGTGCCGCTCATTCGCCAAATTTCAGCCATTTAGCTCAAAAATTGAAAAGTTATTAAGGATTTAAAGTGGCCATACCAACTTGACGGAAGTTGGACGTACGATTTCGCTTGCCTTTAAGATTTTTCAAAATTTCATTTAGCCAATCTCTTTGGCCTCGTTTCTGCTAGCGATTCGCCGAATTTCATCGTTTGTGCCGCATTATTACGCGCGATATTCGCATGTCAAGTTGGTATGGCCACTTTTTATTTTTGAGTTTTTTCAAAATTTCTTTTTACCATTCTTTTAGGGTTCGTTTGTGCCGGCGATTCACCAAGTTTCATCGTTTGTGCCGCATTTTTAGGCGAGTTATTCGCATGTCATATAATTATGACAAAAATTGATATAACTTTTTATTTTTTGAACTTTATCAAAATTTCTTTTTGCCAATCTCTTTGGCCTCGTTTGTGGCGCTGATTTGCCAAATTTCATCGTTTGTGCCGCATTTTTAGGCGAGATATTCGCATGTCATGTTGGAATGGCCACTTTTTATTTTTTGAGTTTTTTCAAAATTTCTTTTTACCATTCGTTTGTGCCGCGTTTGTGCCGTCCTTTCCCAAAACTTCATCCATTTAGCTCAAAAAGTGAAAAAGTTTTTAAGGATTGAAAGTGGCCATACCAACTTGACGGAAGTTGGACACGCGATTTCGCTTGTCTTTGAGATTTTTTAAAATTTTTTTTTGCTATTCCTTTTGGCGTCGTTTGAGCCGGCGATTCACCAAGTTTCATCGTTTGTGCTGCAATATTAAAGAAGTTATGAAAGAAAAACTGTTACTGACATACTGACGCCAGCAGCGCATCTCTACGTCAAGTAAAGTAACTAACTGTCAGCATACACCAGCGGTTGATGGGTTGATAATTTATCTATAAATACATATCTATTACAGCAAATAATAGTATTTTTCTTTTACCTACAACTTTACAAATAACTATTTTAGTAATATAAAAAGATTTTTTCGTTTTTACCGCCATACCAAGCGAGATATTAGCGTGTCAAGTAAATATGAGAAAAATTGATATAACTTTTCATATTTTCAATTTTATCAAAATTTCTTTTTGCCAATCTATTTGGCCTCGTTTCTGCTAGCGATTCGCTAAATTTCATCGTTTGTGCCGCATTATTACGCGAGATATTCGCATATCAAGTTGGTATGGCCACTTTTTATTTTTGAGTTTTTTCAAAATTTCTTTTTACCATTCTTTTAGGCTTCGTTTGTGCCGGCGATTCACCAAGTTTCATCGTTTGTGCCGCATTTTTAGGCGAGATATTCGCATGTCATATAATTATCACAAAAATTGATATAACTTTTTATTTTTTGAACTTTTTCAAAATTCCTTTTTGCCAATCTCTTTGGCCTCGTTTGTGCCGCTGATTCGCCAAATTTCATCGTTTGTGCCGCATTTTTAGGCGAGATATTCCCATGTCAATTTAATATGACAAAAATTGATATAACTTTTTATTTTCTGAACTTTTTCCAAATTTCTTTTTGCCAATCTCTTTGGACTCGTTTGTGCCGCTGATTAGCCAAATTTCCTCGTTTGTGCCGCATTATTACGCGAGATATTCGCATGTCAAGTTGGTATGGCCACTTTTTATTTTTGAGTTTTTCAAAATTTCTTTTTACCATTCTTTAAGGCTTCGTTTGTGCCGGAGATTCACCAAGTTTCATCGTTTGTGCCGCATTTTTAAGCGAGATTTTTGCATGACAATTAATTATAACAAAAATTGATATAACTTTTTATTTTTTGAACATTTTTCAAAATTTCTTTTTGCCAATCTCTTAGGCCTCGTTTGTGCCGGCGATTCACCAAGTTTCATCGTTTGTGCCGCATTTTTAGGCGAGATATTCGCATGTCAAGTTGGAATGGCCACTTTTTATTTTTTGAGTTTTTTCAAAATTTCTTTTTACCATTCGTTTGTGCCGTCCTTTCCCTAAACTTCATCCATTTAGCTCAAAAATTGAAAAAGTTTTTAAGGATTTAATGTGGCCATATTAACTTGACGGAAGTTGGACACGCGATTTCGCTTGTCTTTGAGATTTTTTAAAATTTATTTTGCTATTCCTTTTGGCGTCGTTTGTGCCGGCGATTCACCAAGTTTCATCGTTTGTGCCGCAATATTAAAGAAGTTATGAAAGAAAAACTGTTACTGACATACTGACGCCAGCAGCGCATCTCTACGTCAAGTAAAGTAACTAACTGCCGGCATACACCAGCGGTTGATGGGTTGATAATTTATCTATAAATACATATCTATTACAGCAAATAATAGTATTTTTCTTTTACCTACAACTTTACAAATAACTATTTTAGTAATATAAAAAGTTCTTTCGTTTTTACCGCCATACCAAGCGAGATATTAGCGTGTCAAGTAAATATGAAAAAAATTGATATAACTTTTCATATTTTGAATTTTTTCAAAATTTCTTTTTGCCAATCTATTTGGCCTCGTTTCTGCTAGCAATTCGCTAAATTTCATCGTTGGTGCCGCATTATTACGCGAGATATTCGCATATCAATTTGGTATGGCCACTTTTTATTTTTGAGTTTTGTCAAAATTTCTTTTTACCATTCTTTTAGGCTTCGTTTGTGCCGGAGATTCACCAAGTTTCATCTTTTGTGCCGCATTTTTAGGCGAGATATTCGCATGTCAATTTAATATGACAAAAATTGATAACTTTTTATTTTTTGAACTTTTTCAAAATTTCTTTTTGCCAATCTCTTTGGCCTCGTTTGTGCCGCTGATTCGCCAAATTTCATCGTTTGTGCCGTATTATTACGCGAGATATTCGCATGTCAAGTTGGTATGGCCACTTTTTATTTTTGAGTTTTTTCAAAATTTCTTTCTACCATTCTTTTAGGCTTCGTTTGTGCCGGCGATTCACCAAGTTTCATCGTTTGTGCCGCATTTTTAGGCGAGTTATTCGCATGTCAAGTTGGAATAGCCACTTTTTATTTTTTCAGTTTTTTCAAAATTTCTTTTTACCATTCGTTTGTGCCGCGTTTGTGCCGTCCTTTCCCAAAATTTCATCCATTTAGCTCAAAAATTGAAAAAGTTTTTAAGGATTTTAAGTGGCCATACCAACTTGACGGAAGTTGGACACGCGATTTCGCTTGTCTTTGAGATGTTTTAAAATTTTTTTTTGCTATTCCTTTTGGCGTCGTTTGTGCCGGCGATTCACCAAGTTTCATCGTTTGTGCCGCAATATTAAAGAAGTTATGAAAGAAAAACTGTTACTGACATACTGACGCCAGCAGCGCATCTCTACGTCAAGTAAAGTAACTAACTGCCAGCATACACCAGCGGTTGTTGGGTTGATAATTTATCTATAAATACATATCTATTACAGCAAATAATAGTATTTTTCTTTTACCTACAACTTTACAAATAACTATTTTAGTAATATAAAAAGTTTTTTTCGTTTTTACCGCCATACCAAGCGAGATAGCGTGTCAAGTAAAGATGAGAAAAATTGATATAACTTTTCATATTTGGAATTTTTTCAAAATTTCTTTTTGCCAATCTCTTTGGCCTGGTTTCTGCTAGCGATTCGCCAAATTTCATCGTTTGTGCCGCATTATTACGCGCGATATTCGCATGTCAAGTTGGTAAGGCCACTTTTTATTTTTGAGTTTTTTCAAAATTTCTTTTTACCATCCTTTTAGGCTTTGTTTGTGCCGGCGATTCGCCAAATTTCATCGTTTGTGCCGCATTATTACGCGAGATATTCGCATGTCAATTTGGTATGGCCACTTTTTATTTTTGAGTTTTTTCAAAATTTCTTTTTACCATCCTTTTAGGCTTCGTTTGTGCCGGCGATTCACCAAGTTTCATCGTTTGTGCCGCATTTTTAGGCGAGATATTCGCATGTCAAGTTGGAATGGTCACTTTTTATTTTTTGAGTTTTTTGAAAATTTCTTTTTACTATTCGTTTGTGCCGCGTTTGTGCCGCTCATTCGCCAAATTTCAGCCATTTAGCTCAAAAATTGAAAAGTTATTAAGGATTTAAAGTGGCCATACCAACTTGACGGAAGTTGGACGTACGATTTCGCTTGCCTTTAAGATTTTTCAAAATTTCATTTAGCCAATCTCTTTGGCCTCGTTTCTGCTAGCGATTCGCCGAATTTCATCGTTTGTGCCGCAATATTAAAGAAGTTATGAAAGAAAAACTGTTACTGACATACTGACGCCAGCAGCGCATCTCTACGTCATTTAAAGTAACTAACTGCCAGCATACACCAGCGGTTGATGGGTTGATAATTTATCTATAAATACATATCTATTACAGCAAATAATAGAATTTTTCTTTTACCTACAACTTTACAAATAACTATTTTAGTAATATAAAAAGTTCTTTCGTTTTTACCGCCATACCAAGCGAGATATTAGCGTGTCAAGTAAATATGAAAAAAATTGATATAACTTTTCATATTTTGAATTTTTTCAAAATTTCTTTTTGCCAATCTATTTGGCCTCGTTTCTGTTAGCGATTCGCTAAATTTCATCGTTTGTGCCGCATTATTACGCGAGATATTCGCATATCAATTAGGTATGGCCACTTTTTATTTTTGAGTTTTGTCAAAATTTCTTTTTACCATTCTTTTAGGCTTCGTTTGTGCCGGAGATTCACCAAGTTTCATCTTTTGTGCCGCATTTTTAGGCGAGATATTCGCATGTCAATTTAATATGACAAAAATTGATAACTTTTTATTTTTTGAACTTTTTCAAAATTTCTTTTTGCCAATCTCTTTGGCCTCGTTTGTGCCGCTGATTCACCAAATTTCATCGTTTGTGCCGTATTATTACGCGAGATATTCGCATGTCAAGTTGGTATGGCCACTTTTTATTTTTGAGTTTTTTCAAAATTTCTTTCTACCATTCTTTTAGGCTTCGTTTGTGCCGGCGATTCACCAAGTTTCATCGTTTGTGCCGCATTTTTAGGCGAGTTATTCGCATGTCAAGTTGGAATAGCCACTTTTTATTTTTTGAGTTTTTTCAAAATTTCTTTTTACCATTCGTTTGTGCCGCGTTTGTGCCGTCCTTTCCCAAAATTTCATCCATTTAGCTCAAAAATTGAAAAAGTTTTTAAGGATTTTAAGTGGCCATACCAACTTGACGGAAGTTGGACAAGCGATTTCGCTTGTCTTTGAGATGTTTTAAAATTTTTTTTTGCTATTCCTTTTGGCGTCGTTTGTGCCGGCGATTCACCAAGTTTCATCGTTTGCGCCGCAATATTAAAGAAGTTATGAAAGAAAAACTGTTACTGACATACTGACGCCAGCAGCGCATCTCTACGTCAAGTAAAGTAACTAACTGCCAGCATACACCAGCGGTTGTTGGGTTGATAATTTATCTATAAATACATATCTATTACAGCAAATAATAGTATTTTTCTTTTACCTACAACTTTACAAATAACTATTTTAGTAATATAAAAAGTTTTTTCGTTTTTACCGCCATACCAAGCGAGATAGCGTGTCAAGTAAAGATGAGAAAAATTGATATAACTTTTCATATTTTGAATTTTTTCAAAATTTCTTTTTGCCAATCTCTTTGGCCTGGTTTCTGCTAGCGATTCGCCAAATTTCATCGTTTGTGCCGCATTATTACGCGCGATATTCGCATGTCAAGTTGGTATGGCCACTTTTTATTTTTGAGTTTTTTCAAAATTTCTTTTTACCATCCTTTTAGGCTTTGTTTGTGCCGGCGATTCGCCAAATTTCATCGTTTGTGCCGCATTATTACGCGAGATATTCGCATGTCAATTTGGTATGGCCACTTTTTATTTTTGAGTTTTTTCAAAATTTCTTTTTACCATCCTTTTAGGCTTCGTTTGTGCCGGCGATTCACCAAGTTTCATCGTTTGTGCCGCATTTTTAGGCGAGATATTCGCATGTCAAGTTGGAATGGTCACTTTTTATTTTTTGAGTTTTTTGAAAATTTCTTTTTACTATTCGTTTGTGCCGCGTTTGTGCCGCTCATTCGCCAAATTTCAGCCATTTAGCTCAAAAATTGAAAAGTTATTAAGGATTTAAAGTGGCCATACCAACTTGACGGAAGTTGGACGTACGATTTCGCTTGCCTTTAAGATTTTTCAAAATTTCATTTAGCCAATCTCTTTGGCCTCGTTTCTGCTAGCGATTCGCCGAATTTCATCGTTTGTGCCGCATTATTACGCGCGATATTCGCATGTCAAGTTGGTATGGCCACTTTTTATTTTTGAGTTTTTCCAAAATTTCTTTTTACCATTCTTTTAGGGTTCGTTTGTGCCGGCGATTCACCAAGTTTCATCGTTTGTGCCGCATTTTTAGGCGAGTTATTCGCATGTCATATAATTATGACAAAAATTGATATAACTTTTTATTTTTTGAACTTTATCAAAATTTCTTTTTGCCAATCTCTTTGGCCTCGTTTGTGGCGCTGATTTGCCAAATTTCATCGTTTGTGCCGCATTTTTAGGCGAGATATTCGCATGTCATGTTGGAATGGCCACTTTTTATTTTTTGAGTTTTTTCAAAATTTCTTTTTACCATTCGTTTGTGCCGCGTTTGTGCCGTCCTTTCCCAAAACTTCATCCATTTAGCTCAAAAATTGAAAATGTTTTTAAGGATTTAAAGTGGCCATACCAACTTGACGGAAGTTGGACACGCGATTTCGCTTGTCTTTGAGATTTTTTAAAATTTTTTTTTGCTATTCCTTTTGGCGTCGTTTGAGCCGGCGATTCACCAAGTTTCATCGTTTGTGCTGCAATATTAAAGAAGTTATGAAAGAAAAACTGTTACTGACATACTGACGCCAGCAGCGCATCTCTACGTCAAGTAAAGTAACTAACTGCCAGCATACACCAGCGGTTGATGGGTTGATAATTTATCTATAAATACATATCTATTACAGCAAATAATAGTATTTTTCTTTTACCTACAACTTTACAAATAACTATTTTAGTAATATAAAAAGTTTTTTTCGTTTTTACCGCCATACCAAGCGAGATATTAGCGTGTCAAGTAAATATGAGAAAAATTGATATAACTTTTCATATTTTGAATTTTATCAAAATTTCTTTTTGCCAATCTATTTGGCCTCGTTTCTGCTAGCGATTCGCTAAATTTCATCGTTTGTGCCGCATTATTACGCGAGATATTCGCATATCAAGTTGGTATGGCCACTTTTTATTTTTGAGTTTTTTCAAAATTTCTTTTTACCATTCTTTTAGGCTTCGTTTGTGCCGGCGATTCACCAAGTTTCATCGTTTGTGCCGCATTTTTAGGCGAGATATTCGCATGTCATATAATTATCACAAAAATTGATATAACTTTTTATTTTTTGAACTTATTCAAAATTCCTTTTTGCCAATCTCTTTGGCCTCGTTTGTGCCGCTGATTCGCCAAATTTCATCGTTTGTGCCGCATTTTTAGGCGAGATATTCCCATGTCAATTTAATATGACAAAAATTGATATAACTTTTTATGTTTTGAACTTTTTCCAAATTTCTTTTTGCCAATCTCTTTGGACTCGTTTGTGCCGCTGATTAGCCAAATTTCCTCGTTTGTGCCGCATTATTACGCGAGATATTCGCATGTCAAGTTGGTATGGCCACTTTTTATTTTTGAGTTTTTTCAAAATTTCTTTTTACCATTCTTTAAGGCTTCGTTTGTGCCGGAGATTCACCAAGTTTCATCGTTTGTGCCGCATTTTTAAGCGAGATTTTTGCATGTCAATTAATTATAACAAAAATTTATATAACTTTTTATTTTTTGAACATTTTTCAAAATTTCTTTTTGCCAATCTCTTAGGCCTCGTTTGTGCCGGCGATTCACCAAGTTTCATCGTTTGTGCCGCATTTTTAGGCGAGATATTCGCATGTCAAGTTGGAATGGCCACTTTTTATTTTTTGAGTTTTTTCAAAATTTCTTTTTACCATTCGTTTGTGCCGCGTTTGTGCCGTCCTTTCCCAAAACTTCATCCATTTAGCTCAAAAATTGAAAAAGTTTTTAAGGATTTAAAGTGGCCATATTAACTTGACGGAAGTTGGACACGCGATTTCGCTTGTCTTTGAGATTTTTTAAAATTTATTTTGCTATTCCTTTTGGCGTCGTTTGTGCCGGCGATTCACCAAGTTTCATCGTTTGTGCCGCAATATTAAAGAAGTTATGAAAGAAAAACTGTTACTGACATACTGACGCCAGCAGCGCATCTCTACGTCAAGTAAAGTAACTAACTGCCGGCATACACCAGCGGTTGATGGGTTGATAATTTATCTATAAATACATATCTATTACAGCAAATAATAGTATTTTTCTTTTACCTACAACTTTACAAATAACTATTTTAGTAATATAATAAGTTCTTTCGTTTTTACCGCCATACCAAGCGAGATATTAGCGTGTCAAGTAAATATGAAAAAAATTGATATAACTTTTCATATTTTGAATTTTTTCAAAATTTCTTTTTGCCAATCTATTTGGCCTCGTTTCTGCTAGCAATTCGCTAAATTTCATCGTTGGTGCCGCATTATTACGCGAGATATTCGCATATCAATTTGGTATGGCCACTTTTTATTTTTGAGTTTTGTCAAAATTTCTTTTTACCATTCTTTTAGGCTTCGTTTGTGCCGGAGATTCACCAAGTTTCATCTTTTGTGCCGCATTTTTAGGCGAGATATTCGCATGTCAATTTAATATGACAAAAATTGATAACTTTTTATTTTTTGAACTTTTTCAAAATTTCTTTTTGCCAATCTCTTTGGCCTCGTTTGTGCCGCTGATTCGCCAAATTTCATCGTTTGTGCCGTATTATTACGCGAGATATTCGCATGTCAAGTTGGTATGGCCACTTTTTATTTTTGAGTTTTTTCAAAATTTCTTTCTACCATTCTTTTAGGCTTCGTTTGTGCCGGCGATTCACCAAGTTTCATCGTTTGTGCCGCATTTTTAGGCGAGTTATTCGCATGTCAAGTTGGAATAGCCACTTTTTATTTTTTTAGTTTTTTCAAAATTTCTTTTTACCATTCGTTTGTGCCGCGTTTGTGCCGTCCTTTCCCAAAATTTCATCCATTTAGCTCAAAAATTGAAAAAGTTTTTAAGGATTTTAAGTGGCCATACCAACTTGACGGAAGTTGGTCACGCGATTTCGCTTGTCTTTGAGATGTTTTAAAATTTTTTTTTGCTATTCCTTTTGGCGTCGTTTGTGCCGGCGATTCACCAAGTTTCATCGTTTGTGCCGCATTATTACGCGAGATATTCGCATGTCAATTTGTTATGGCCACTTTTTATTTTTGAGTTTTTTCAAAATTTCTTTTTACCATCCTTTTAGGCTTCGTTTGTGCCGGCGATTCACCAAGTTTCATCGTTTGTGCCGCATTTTTAGGCGAGATATTCGCATGTCAATTTGGAATGGTCACTTTTTATTTTTTGAGTTTTTTGAAAATTTCTTTTTACTATTCGTTTGTGCCGTCCTTTCCCTAAACTTCATCCATTTAGCTCAAAAATTGAAAAAGTTTTTAAGGATTTAATGTGGCCATATTAACTTGACGGAAGTTGGACACGCGATTTCGCTTGTCTTTGAGATTTTTTAAAATTTATTTTGCTATTCCTTTTGGCGTCGTTTGTGCCGGCGATTCACCAAGTTTCATCGTTTGTGCCGCAATATTAAAGAAGTTATGAAAGAAAAACTGTTACTGACATACTGACGCCAGCAGCGCATCTCTACGTCAAGTAAAGTAACTAACTGCCGGCATACACCAGCGGTTGATGGGTTGATAATTTATCTATAAATACATATCTATTACAGCAAATAATAGTATTTTTCTTTTACCTACAACTTTACAAATAACTATTTTAGTAATATAAAAAGTTCTTTCGTTTTTACCGCCATACCAAGCGAGATATTAGCGTGTCAAGTAAATATGAAAAAAATTGATATAACTTTTCATATTTTGAATTTTTTCAAAATTTCTTTTTGCCAATCTATTTGGCCTCGTTTCTGCTAGCAATTCGCTAAATTTCATCGTTGGTGCCGCATTATTACGCGAGATATTCGCATATCAATTTGGTATGGCCACTTTTTATTTTTGAGTTTTGTCAAAATTTCTTTTTACCATTCTTTTAGGCTTCGTTTGTGCCGGAGATTCACCAAGTTTCATCTTTTGTGCCGCATTTTTAGGCGAGATATTCGCATGTCAATTTAATATGACAAAAATTGATAACTTTTTATTTTTTGAACTTTTTCAAAATTTCTTTTTGCCAATCTCTTTGGCCTCGTTTGTGCCGCTGATTCGCCAAATTTCATCGTTTGTGCCGTATTATTACGCGAGATATTCGCATGTCAAGTTGGTATGGCCACTTTTTATTTTTGAGTTTTTTCAAAATTTCTTTCTACCATTCTTTTAGGCTTCGTTTGTGCCGGCGATTCACCAAGTTTCATCGTTTGTGCCGCATTTTTAGGCGAGTTATTCGCATGTCAAGTTGGAATAGCCACTTTTTATTTTTTCAGTTTTTTCAAAATTTCTTTTTACCATTCGTTTGTGCCGCGTTTGTGCCGTCCTTTCCCAAAATTTCATCCATTTAGCTCAAAAATTGAAAAAGTTTTTAAGGATTTTAAGTGGCCATACCAACTTGACGGAAGTTGGACACGCGATTTCGCTTGTCTTTGAGATGTTTTAAAATTTTTTTTTGCTATTCCTTTTGGCGTCGTTTGTGCCGGCGATTCACCAAGTTTCATCGTTTGTGCCGCAATATTAAAGAAGTTATGAAAGAAAAACTGTTACTGACATACTGACGCCAGCAGCGCATCTCTACGTCAAGTAAAGTAACTAACTGCCAGCATACACCAGCGGTTGTTGGGTTGATAATTTATCTATAAATACATATCTATTACAGCAAATAATAGTATTTTTCTTTTACCTACAACTTTACAAATAACTATTTTAGTAATATAAAAAGTTTTTTTCGTTTTTACCGCCATACCAAGCGAGATAGCGTGTCAAGTAAAGATGAGAAAAATTGATATAACTTTTCATATTTGGAATTTTTTCAAAATTTCTTTTTGCCAATCTCTTTGGCCTGGTTTCTGCTAGCGATTCGCCAAATTTCATCGTTTGTGCCGCATTATTACGCGCGATATTCGCATGTCAAGTTGGTAAGGCCACTTTTTATTTTTGAGTTTTTTCAAAATTTCTTTTTACCATCCTTTTAGGCTTTGTTTGTGCCGGCGATTCGCCAAATTTCATCGTTTGTGCCGCATTATTACGCGAGATATTCGCATGTCAATTTGGTATGGCCACTTTTTATTTTTGAGTTTTTTCAAAATTTCTTTTTACCATCCTTTTAGGCTTCGTTTGTGCCGGCGATTCACCAAGTTTCATCGTTTGTGCCGCATTTTTAGGCGAGATATTCGCATGTCAAGTTGGAATGGTCACTTTTTATTTTTTGAGTTTTTTGAAAATTTCTTTTTACTATTCGTTTGTGCCGCGTTTGTGCCGCTCATTCGCCAAATTTCAGCCATTTAGCTCAAAAATTGAAAAGTTATTAAGGATTTAAAGTGGCCATACCAACTTGACGGAAGTTGGACGTACGATTTCGCTTGCCTTTAAGATTTTTCAAAATTTCATTTAGCCAATCTCTTTGGCCTCGTTTCTGCTAGCGATTCGCCGAATTTCATCGTTTGTGCCGCAATATTAAAGAAGTTATGAAAGAAAAACTGTTACTGACATACTGACGCCAGCAGCGCATCTCTACGTCATTTAAAGTAACTAACTGCCAGCATACACCAGCGGTTGATGGGTTGATAATTTATCTATAAATACATATCTATTACAGCAAATAATAGAATTTTTCTTTTACCTACAACTTTACAAATAACTATTTTAGTAATATAAAAAGTTCTTTCGTTTTTACCGCCATACCAAGCGAGATATTAGCGTGTCAAGTAAATATGAAAAAAATTGATATAACTTTTCATATTTTGAATTTTTTCAAAATTTCTTTTTGCCAATCTATTTGGCCTCGTTTCTGTTAGCGATTCGCTAAATTTCATCGTTTGTGCCGCATTATTACGCGAGATATTCGCATATCAATTAGGTATGGCCACTTTTTATTTTTGAGTTTTGTCAAAATTTCTTTTTACCATTCTTTTAGGCTTCGTTTGTGCCGGAGATTCACCAAGTTTCATCTTTTGTGCCGCATTTTTAGGCGAGATATTCGCATGTCAATTTAATATGACAAAAATTGATAACTTTTTATTTTTTGAACTTTTTCAAAATTTCTTTTTGCCAATCTCTTTGGCCTCGTTTGTGCCGCTGATTCACCAAATTTCATCGTTTGTGCCGTATTATTACGCGAGATATTCGCATGTCAAGTTGGTATGGCCACTTTTTATTTTTGAGTTTTTTCAAAATTTCTTTCTACCATTCTTTTAGGCTTCGTTTGTGCCGGCGATTCACCAAGTTTCATCGTTTGTGCCGCATTTTTAGGCGAGTTATTCGCATGTCAAGTTGGAATAGCCACTTTTTATTTTTTGAGTTTTTTCAAAATTTCTTTTTACCATTCGTTTGTGCCGCGTTTGTGCCGTCCTTTCCCAAAATTTCATCCATTTAGCTCAAAAATTGAAAAAGTTTTTAAGGATTTTAAGTGGCCATACCAACTTGACGGAAGTTGGACAAGCGATTTCGCTTGTCTTTGAGATGTTTTAAAATTTTTTTTTGCTATTCCTTTTGGCGTCGTTTGTGCCGGCGATTCACCAAGTTTCATCGTTTGCGCCGCAATATTAAAGAAGTTATGAAAGAAAAACTGTTACTGACATACTGACGCCAGCAGCGCATCTCTACGTCAAGTAAAGTAACTAACTGCCAGCATACACCAGCGGTTGTTGGGTTGATAATTTATCTATAAATACATATCTATTACAGCAAATAATAGTATTTTTCTTTTACCTACAACTTTACAAATAACTATTTTAGTAATATAAAAAGTTTTTTCGTTTTTACCGCCTTACCAAGCGAGATAGCGTGTCAAGTAAAGATGAGAAAAATTGATATAACTTTTCATATTTTGAATTTTTTCAAAATTTCTTTTTGCCAATCTCTTTGGCCTGGTTTCTGCTAGCGATTCGCCAAATTTCATCGTTTGTGCCGCATTATTACGCGCGATATTCGCATGTCAAGTTGGTATGGCCACTTTTTATTTTTGAGTTTTTTCAAAATTTCTTTTTACCATCCTTTTAGGCTTTGTTTGTGCCGGCGATTCGCCAAATTTCATCGTTTGTGCCGCATTATTACGCGAGATATTCGCATGTCAATTTGGTATGGCCACTTTTTATTTTTGAGTTTTTTCAAAATTTCTTTTTACCATCCTTTTAGGCTTCGTTTGTGCCGGCGATTCACCAAGTTTCATCGTTTGTGCCGCATTTTTAGGCGAGATATTCGCATGTCAAGTTGGAATGGTCACTTTTTATTTTTTGAGTTTTTTGAAAATTTCTTTTTACTATTCGTTTGTGCCGCGTTTGTGCCGCTCATTCGCCAAATTTCAGCCATTTAGCTCAAAAATTGAAAAGTTATTAAGGATTTAAAGTGGCCATACCAACTTGACGGAAGTTGGACGTACGATTTCGCTTGCCTTTAAGATTTTTCAAAATTTCATTTAGCCAATCTCTTTGGCCTCGTTTCTGCTAGCGATTCGCCGAATTTCATCGTTTGTGCCGCATTATTACGCGCGATATTCGCATGTCAAGTTGGTATGGCCACTTTTTATTTTTGAGTTTTTCCAAAATTTCTTTTTACCATTCTTTTAGGGTTCGTTTGTGCCGGCGATTCACCAAGTTTCATCGTTTGTGCCGCATTTTTAGGCGAGTTATTCGCATGTCATATAATTATGACAAAAATTGATATAACTTTTTATTTTTTGAACTTTATCAAAATTTCTTTTTGCCAATCTCTTTGGCCTCGTTTGTGGCGCTGATTTGCCAAATTTCATCGTTTGTGCCGCATTTTTAGGCGAGATATTCGCATGTCATGTTGGAATGGCCACTTTTTATTTTTTGAGTTTTTTCAAAATTTCTTTTTACCATTCGTTTGTGCCGCGTTTGTGCCGTCCTTTCCCAAAACTTCATCCATTTAGCTCAAAAATTGAAAATGTTTTTAAGGATTTAAAGTGGCCATACCAACTTGACGGAAGTTGGACACGCGATTTCGCTTGTCTTTGAGATTTTTTAAAATTTTTTTTTGCTATTCCTTTTGGCGTCGTTTGAGCCGGCGATTCACCAAGTTTCATCGTTTGTGCTGCAATATTAAAGAAGTTATGAAAGAAAAACTGTTACTGACATACTGACGCCAGCAGCGCATCTCTACGTCAAGTAAAGTAACTAACTGCCAGCATACACCAGCGGTTGATGGGTTGATAATTTATCTATAAATACATATCTATTACAGCAAATAATAGTATTTTTCTTTTACCTACAACTTTACAAATAACTATTTTAGTAATATAAAAAGTTTTTTTCGTTTTTATCGCCATACCAAGCGAGATATTAGCGTGTCAAGTAAATATGAGAAAAATTGATATAACTTTTCATATTTTGAATTTTATCAAAATTTCTTTTTGCCAATCTATTTGGCCTCGTTTCTGCTAGCGATTCGCTAAATTTCATCGTTTGTGCCGCATTATTACGCGAGATATTCGCATATCAAGTTGGTATGGCCACTTTTTATTTTTGAGTTTTTTCAAAATTTCTTTTTACCATTCTTTTAGGCTTCGTTTGTGCCGGCGATTCACCAAGTTTCATCGTTTGTGCCGCATTTTTAGGCGAGATATTCGCATGTCATATAATTATCACAAAAATTGATATAACTTTTTATTTTTTGAACTTATTCAAAATTCCTTTTTGCCAATCTCTTTGGCCTCGTTTGTGCCGCTGATTCGCCAAATTTCATCGTTTGTGCCGCATTTTTAGGCGAGATATTCCCATGTCAATTTAATATGACAAAAATTGATATAACTTTTTATGTTTTGAACTTTTTCCAAATTTCTTTTTGCCAATCTCTTTGGACTCGTTTGTGCCGCTGATTAGCCAAATTTCCTCGTTTGTGCCGCATTATTACGCGAGATATTCGCATGTCAAGTTGGTATGGCCACTTTTTATTTTTGAGTTTTTTCAAAATTTCTTTTTACCATTCTTTAAGGCTTCGTTTGTGCCGGAGATTCACCAAGTTTCATCGTTTGTGCCGCATTTTTAAGCGAGATTTTTGCATGTCAATTAATTATAACAAAAATTTATATAACTTTTTATTTTTTGAACATTTTTCAAAATTTCTTTTTGCCAATCTCTTAGGCCTCGTTTGTGCCGGCGATTCACCAAGTTTCATCGTTTGTGCCGCATTTTTAGGCGAGATATTCGCATGTCAAGTTGGAATGGCCACTTTTTATTTTTTGAGTTTTTTCAAAATTTCTTTTTACCATTCGTTTGTGCCGCGTTTGTGCCGTCCTTTCCCAAAACTTCATCCATTTAGCTCAAAAATTGAAAAAGTTTTTAAGGATTTAAAGTGGCCATATTAACTTGACGGAAGTTGGACACGCGATTTCGCTTGTCTTTGAGATTTTTTAAAATTTATTTTGCTATTCCTTTTGGCGTCGTTTGTGCCGGCGATTCACCAAGTTTCATCGTTTGTGCCGCAATATTAAAGAAGTTATGAAAGAAAAACTGTTACTGACATACTGACGCCAGCAGCGCATCTCTACGTCAAGTAAAGTAACTAACTGCCGGCATACACCAGCGGTTGATGGGTTGATAATTTATCTATAAATACATATCTATTACAGCAAATAATAGTATTTTTCTTTTACCTACAACTTTACAAATAACTATTTTAGTAATATAATAAGTTCTTTCGTTTTTACCGCCATACCAAGCGAGATATTAGCGTGTCAAGTAAATATGAAAAAAATTGATATAACTTTTCATATTTTGAATTTTTTCAAAATTTCTTTTTGCCAATCTATTTGGCCTCGTTTCTGCTAGCAATTCGCTAAATTTCATCGTTGGTGCCGCATTATTACGCGAGATATTCGCATATCAATTTGGTATGGCCACTTTTTATTTTTGAGTTTTGTCAAAATTTCTTTTTACCATTCTTTTAGGCTTCGTTTGTGCCGGAGATTCACCAAGTTTCATCTTTTGTGCCGCATTTTTAGGCGAGATATTCGCATGTCAATTTAATATGACAAAAATTGATAACTTTTTATTTTTTGAACTTTTTCAAAATTTCTTTTTGCCAATCTCTTTGGCCTCGTTTGTGCCGCTGATTCGCCAAATTTCATCGTTTGTGCCGTATTATTACGCGAGATATTCGCATGTCAAGTTGGTATGGCCACTTTTTATTTTTGAGTTTTTTCAAAATTTCTTTCTACCATTCTTTTAGGCTTCGTTTGTGCCGGCGATTCACCAAGTTTCATCGTTTGTGCCGCATTTTTAGGCGAGTTATTCGCATGTCAAGTTGGAATAGCCACTTTTTATTTTTTTAGTTTTTTCAAAATTTCTTTTTACCATTCGTTTGTGCCGCGTTTGTGCCGTCCTTTCCCAAAATTTCATCCATTTAGCTCAAAAATTGAAAAAGTTTTTAAGGATTTTAAGTGGCCATACCAACTTGACGGAAGTTGGACACGCGATTTCGCTTGTCTTTGAGATGTTTTAAAATTTTTTTTTGCTATTCCTTTTGGCGTCGTTTGTGCCGGCGATTCACCAAGTTTCATCGTTTGTGCCGCATTATTACGCGAGATATTCGCATGTCAATTTGTTATGGCCACTTTTTATTTTTGAGTTTTTTCAAAATTTCTTTTTACCATCCTTTTAGGCTTCGTTTGTGCCGGCGATTCACCAAGTTTCATCGTTTGTGCCGCATTTTTAGGCGAGATATTCGCATGTCAATTTGGAATGGTCACTTTTTATTTTTTGAGTTTTTTGAAAATTTCTTTTTACTATTCGTTTGTGCCGCGTTTGTGCCGCTCATTCGCCAAATTTCAGCCATTTAGTTCAAAAATTGAAAAGTTATTAAGGATTTAAAGTGGCCATACCAACTTGACGGAAGTTGGACGTACGATTTCGCTTGCCTTTAAGATTTTTCAAAATTTCATTTAGCCAATCTCTTTGGCCTCGTTTCTGCTAGCGATTCGCCGAATTTCATCGTTTGTGCCGCAATATTAAAGAAGTTATGAAAGAAAAACTGTTACTGACATACTGACGCCAGCAGCGCATCTCTACGTCATTTAAAGTAACTAACTGCCAGCATACACCAGCGGTTGATGGGTTGATAATTTATCTATAAATACATATCTATTACAGCAAATAATAGTATTTTTCTTTTACCTACAACTTTACAAATAACTATTTTAGTAATATAAAAAGTTCTTTCGTTTTTACCGCCATACCAAGCGAGATATTAGCGTGTCAAGTAAATATGAAAAAAATTGATATAACTTTTCATATTTTGAATTTTTTCAAAATTTCTTTTTGCCAATCTATTAGGCCTCGTTTCTGTTAGCGATTCGCTAAATTTCATCGTTTGTGCCGCATTATTACGCGAGATATTCGCATATCAATTAGGTATGGCCACTTTTTATTTTTGAGTTTTGTCAAAATTTCTTTTTACCATTCTTTTAGGCTTCGTTTGTGCCGGAGATTCACCAAGTTTCATCTTTTGTGCCGCATTTTTAGGCGAGATATTCGCATGTCAATTTAATATGACAAAAATTGATAACTTTTTATTTTTTGAACTTTTTCAAAATTTCTTTTTGCCAATCTCTTTGGCCTCGTTTGTGCCGCTGATTCACCAAATTTCATCGTTTGTGCCGTATTATTACGCGAGATATTCGCATGTCAAGTTGGTATGGCCACTTTTTATTTTTGAGTTTTTTCAAAATTTCTTTCTACCATTCTTTTAGGCTTCGTTTGTGCCGGCGATTCACCAAGTTTCATCGTTTGTGCCGCATTTTTAGGCGAGTTATTCGCATGTCAAGTTGGAATAGCCACTTTTTATTTTTTGAGTTTTTTCAAAATTTCTTTTTACCATTCGTTTGTGCCGCGTTTGTGCCGTCCTTTCCCAAAATTTCATCCATTTAGCTCAAAAATTGAAAAAGTTTTTAAGGATTTTAAGTGGCCATACCAACTTGACGGAAGTTGGACAAGCGATTTCGCTTGTCTTTGAGATGTTTTAAAATTTTTTTTTGCTATTCCTTTTGGCGTCGTTTGTGCCGGCGATTCACCAAGTTTCATCGTTTGTGCCGCAATATTAAAGAAGTTATGAAAGAAAAACTGTTACTGACATACTGACGCCAGCAGCGCATCTCTACGTCAAGTAAAGTAACTAACTGCCAGCATACACCAGCGGTTGTTGGGTTGATAATTTATCTATAAATACATATCTATTACAGCAAATAATAGTATTTTTCTTTTACCTACAACTTTACAAATAACTATTTTAGTAATATAAAAAGTTTTTTCGTTTTTACCGCCATACCAAGCGAGATAGCGTGTCAAGTAAAGATGAGAAAAATTGATATAACTTTTCATATTTTGAATTTTTTCAAAATTTCTTTTTGCCAATCTCTTTGGCCTGGTTTCTGCTAGCGATTCGCCAAATTTCATCGTTTGTGCCGCATTATTACGCGCGATATTCGCATGTCAAGTTGGTATGGCCACTTTTTATTTTTGAGTTTTTTCAAAATTTCTTTTTACCATCCTTTTAGGCTTTGTTTGTGCCGGCGATTCGCCAAATTTCATCGTTTGTGCCGCATTATTACGCGACATATTCGCATGTCAATTTGGTATGGCCACTTTTTATTTTTGAGTTTTTTCAAAATTTCTTTTTACCATCCTTTTAGGCTTCGTTTGTGCCGGCGATTCACCAAGTTTCATCGTTTGTGCCGCATTTTTAGGCGAGATATTCGCATGTCAAGTTGGAATGGTCACTTTTTATTTTTTGAGTTTTTTGAAAATTTCTTTTTACTATTCGTTTGTGCCGCGTTTGTGCCGCTCATTCGCCAAATTTCAGCCATTTAGCTCAAAAATTGAAAAGTTATTAAGGATTTAAAGTGGCCATACCAACTTGACGGAAGTTGGACGTACGATTTCGCTTGCCTTTAAGATTTTTCAAAATTTCATTTAGCCAATCTCTTTGGCCTCGTTTCTGCTAGCGATTCGCCGAATTTCATCGTTTGTGCCGCATTATTACGCGCGATATTCGCATGTCAAGTTGGTATGGCCACTTTTTATTTTTGAGTTTTTCCAAAATTTCTTTTTACCATTCTTTTAGGGTTCGTTTGTGCCGGCGATTCACCAAGTTTCATCGTTTGTGCCGCATTTTTAGGCGAGTTATTCGCATGTCATATAATTATGACAAAAATTGATATAACTTTTTATTTTTTGAACTTTTTCAAAATTTCTTTTTGCCAATCTCTTTGGCCTCGTTTGTGGCGCTGATTTGCCAAATTTCATCGTTTGTGCCGCATTTTTAGGCGAGATATTCGCATGTCATGTTGGAATGGCCACTTTTTATTTTTTGAGTTTTTTCAAAATTTCTTTTTACCATTCGTTTGTGCAGCGTTTGTGCCGTCCTTTCCCAAAACTTCATCCATTTAGCTCAAAAATTGAAAATGTTTTTAAGGATTTAAAGTGGCCATACCAACTTGACGGAAGTTGGACACGCGATTTCGCTTGTCTTTGAGATTTTTTAAAATTTTTTTTTGCTATTCCTTTTGGCGTCGTTTGAGCCGGCGATTCACCAAGTTTCATCGTTTGTGCTGCAATATTAAAGAAGTTATGAAAGAAAAACTGTTACTGACATACTGACGCCAGCAGCGCATCTCTACGTCAAGTAAAGTAACTAACTGCCAGCATACACCAGCGGTTGATGGGTTGATAATTTATCTATAAATACATATCTATTACAGCAAATAATAGTATTTTTCTTTTACCTACAACTTTACAAATAACTATTTTAGTAATATAAAAAGTTTTTTTCGTTTTTACCGCCATACCAAGCGAGATATTAGCGTGTCAAGTAAATATGAGAAAAATTGATATAACTTTTCATATTTTGAATTTTATCAAAATTTCTTTTTGCCAATCTATTTGGCCTCGTTTCTGCTAGCGATTCGCTAAATTTCATCGTTTGTGCCGCATTATTACGCGAGATATTCGCATATCAAGTTGGTATGGCCACTTTTTATTTTTGAGTTTTTTCAAAATTTCTTTTTACCATTCTTTTAGGCTTCGTTTGTGCCGGCGATTCACCAAGTTTCATCGTTTGTGCCGCATTTTTAGGCGAGATATTCGCATGTCATATAATTATCACAAAAATTGATATAACTTTTTATTTTTTGAACTTATTCAAAATTCCTTTTTGCCAATCTCTTTGGCCTCGTTTGTGCCGCTGATTCGCCAAATTTCATCGTTTGTGCCGCATTTTTAGGCGAGATATTCCCATGTCAATTTAATATGACAAAAATTGATATAACTTTTTATGTTTTGAACTTTTTCCAAATTTCTTTTTGCCAATCTCTTTGGACTCGTTTGTGCCGCTGATTAGCCAAATTTCCTCGTTTGTGCCGCATTATTACGCGAGATATTCGCATGTCAAGTTGGTATGGCCACTTTTTATTTTTGAGTTTTTTCAAAATTTCTTTTTACCATTCTTTAAGGCTTCGTTTGTGCCGGAGATTCACCAAGTTTCATCGTTTGTGCCGCATTTTTAAGCGAGATTTTTGCATGTCAATTAATTATAACAAAAATTGATATAACTTTTTATTTTTTGAACATTTTTCAAAATTTCTTTTTGCCAATCTCTTAGGCCTCGTTTGTGCCGGCGATTCACCAAGTTTCATCGTTTGTCCGCATTTTTAGGCGAGATATTCGCATGTCAAGTTGGAATGGCCACTTTTTATTTTTTGAGTTTTTTCAAAATTTCTTTTTACCATTCGTTTGTGCCGCGTTTGTGCCGTCCTTTCCCAAAACTTCATCCATTTAGCTCAAAAATTGAAAAAGTTTTTAAGGATTTAAAGTGGCCATATTAACTTGACGGAAGTTGGACACGCGATTTCGCTTGTCTTTGAGATTTTTTAAAATTTTTTTTTGCTATTCCTTTTGGCGTCGTTTGTGCCGGCGATTCACCAAGTTTCATCGTTTGTGCCGCAATATTAAAGAAGTTATGAAAGAAAAACTGTTACTGACATACTGACGCCAGCAGCGCATCTCTACGTCAAGTAAAGAAACTAACTGCCAGCATACACCAGCGGTTGATGGGTTGATAATTTATCTATAAATACATATCTATTACAGCAAATAATAGTATTTTTCTTTTACCTACAACTTTACAAATAACTATTTTAGTAATATAAAAAGTTTTTTTCGTTTTTACCGCCATACCAAGCGAGATAGCGTGTCAAGTATAGATGAGAAAAATTGATATAACTTTTCATATTTTGAATTTTTTCAAAATTTCTTTTTGCCAATCTCTTTGGCCTGGTTTCTGCTAACGATTCGCCAAATTTCATCGTTTGTGCCGCATTATTACGCGCGATATTCGCATGTCAAGTTGGTATGGCCACTTTTTATTTTTGAGTTTTTTCAAAATTTTTTTTTACCATCCTTTTAGGCTTTGTTTGTGCCGGCGATTCGCCAAATTTCATCGTTTGTGCCGCATTATTACGCGAGATATTCGCATGACAATTTGGTATGGCCACTTTTTATTTTTGAGTTTTTTCAAAATTTCTTTTTACCATCCTTTTAGGCTTCGTTTGTGCCGGCGATTCACCAAGTTTCATCGTTTGTGCCGCATTTTTAGGCGAGATATTCGCATGTCAATTTGGAATGGCCACTTTTTATTTTTTGAGTTTTTTGAAAATTTCTTTTTACTATTCGTTTGTGCCGCGTATGTGGCGCTCATTCGCCAAATTTCAGCCATTTAGCTCAAAAATTGAAAAAGTTATTAAGGATTTAAAGTGGCCATAACAACTTGACGGAAGTTGGACACGCGATTTCGCTTGCCTTTAAGATTTTTCAAAATTTCTTTTTGCCAATCTCTTTGGCCTCGTTTGTGCCGCTGATTAGCCAAATTTCATCGTTTGTGCCGCATTATTACGCGAGATATTTGCATGTCAATTAATTATGACAAAAATTGATATAACTTTTTATTTTTTGAACATTTTTCAAAATTTCTTTTTGCCAATCTTTTTGGCCTCGTTTGTGCCGCTGATTCGCCAAATTTCATCGTTTGTGCCGTATTATTACGCGAGATATTCGCATGCCAAGTTGGTATGGCCACTTTTCATTTTTGAGTTTTTTCTAAATTTCTTTTTACCATTCCTTTAGGCTTCTATTGTGCCGGCGATTCACCAAGTTTCATCGTTTGTGCCGCATTTTTAGGCGAGATATTCGCATGTGAAGTTGGAATGGCCACTTTTTATTTTTTGAGTTTTTTCAAAATTTCTTTTTACCATTCGTTTGTGCCGCGTTTGTGCCGTCCTTTCCCAAAATTTCATCCATTTAGCTCAAAAATTGAAAAAGTTTTTAAGAATTGAAAGTGGCCATACCAACTTGACGGAAGTTGGACACGCGATTTCGCTTGTCTTTGAGATTTTTTAAAATTTTTTTTGCTATTCCTTTTGGCGTCGTTTGTGCCGGCGATTCACCAAGTTTCATCGTTTGTGCCGCAATATTAAAGAAGTTATGAAAGAAAAACTGATACTGACATACTGACGCCAGCAGCGCATCTCTACGTCAAGTAAAGTAACTAACTGCCAGCATACACCAGCGGTTGATGGGTTGATAATTTATCTATAAATACATATCTATTACAGCAAATAATAGTATTTTTCTTTTACCTACAACTTTACAAATAACTATTTTAGTAATATAAAAAGTTTTTTTCGTTTTTACCGCCATACCAAGCGAGATATTAGCGTGTCAATTTGGTATGGCCACTTTTTATTTTTGAGTTTTTTCAAAATTTCTTTTTACCATTCTTTTAGGCTTCGTTTGTGCCGGCGATTCACCAAGATTCATCGTTTGTGCCGCATTTTTAGGCGAGATATTCGCATGTCAAGTTGGAATGGCCACTTTTTATTTTTTGAGTTTTTTGAAAATTTCTTTTTACTATTCGTTTGTGCCGCGTATGTGCCGCTCATTCGCCAAATTTCAGCCATTTAGCTCAAAAATTGAAAAAGTTATTAAGGATTTAAAGTGGCCATACCAACTTGACGGAAGTTGGACGTACGATTTCGCTTCCCTTTAAGATTTTTCAAAATTTCTTTTTGCCAATCTCTTTGGCCTCGTTTGTGCCGCTGATTAGCCAAATTTCATCGTTTGTGCCGCATTATTACGCGAGATATTTGCATGTCAATTAATTATGACAAAAATTGATATAACTTTTTATTTTTTGAACATTTTTCAAAATTTCTTTTTGCCAATCTTTTTGGCCTCGTTTGTGCCGCTGATTCGCCAAATTTCATCGTTTGTGCCGTATTATTACGCGAGATATTCGCATGTCAAGTTGGTATGGCCACTTTTTATTTTTGAGTTTTTTCAAAATTTCTTTTTACCATTCTTTTAGGCTTCGTTTGTGCCGGCGATTCAACAAGTTTCATCGTTTGTGCCGCATTTTTAGGCGAGATATTCGCATGTCAAGTTGGAATGGCCACTTTTTATTTTTTGAGTTTTTTCAAAATTTCTTTTTACCATTCGTTTGTGCCGCGTTTGTGCCGTCCTTTCCCAAAATTTCATCCATTTAGCTCAAAAATTGAAAAAGTTTTTAAGGATTGAAAGTGGCCATACCAACTTGACGGAAGTTGGACACGCGATTTCGCTTGTCTTTGAGATTTTTTAAAATTTTTTTTTGCTATTCCTTTTGGCGTCGTTTGTGCTGGCGATTCACCAAGTTTCATCGTTTGTGCCGCAATATTAAAGAAGTTATGAAAGAAAAACTGTTACTGACATACTGACGCCAGCAGCGCATCTCTACGTCAAGTAAAGTAACTAACTGCCAGCATACACCAGCGGTTGATGGGTTGATAATTTATCTATAAATACATATCTATTACAGCAAATAATAGTATTTTTCTTTTACCTACAACTTTACAAATAACTATTTTAGTAATATAAAAAGTTTTTTTCGTTTTTACCGCCATACCAAGCGAGATATTAGCGTGTCAAGTAAATATGAGAAAAATTGATATAACTTTTCATATTTTGAATTTTTTCAAAATTTCTTTTTGCCAATCTATTTGGCCTCCTTTCTGCTAGCGATTCGCTAAATTTCATCGTTTGTGCCGTATTATTACTCGAGATATTCGCATGTCAAGTTGGTATGGCCACTTTTTATTTTTGAGTTTTTTCAAAATTTCTTTTTACCATCCTTTTAGGCTTTGTTTGTGCCGGCGATTCGCCAAATTTCATCGTTTGTGCCGCATTATTACGCGAGATATTCGCATGTCAATTTGGTATGGCCACTTTTTATTTTTGAGTTTTTTCAAAATTTCTTTTTACCATCCTTTTAGGCTTCGTTTGTGCCGGCGATTCACCAAGTTTCATCGTTTGTGCCGCATTTTTAGGCGAGATATTCGCATGTCAAGTTGGAATGGTCACTTTTTATTTTTTGAGTTTTTTGAAAATTTCTTTTTACTATTCGTTTGTGCCGCGTTTGTGCCGCTCATTCGCCAAATTTCAGCCATTTAGCTCAAAAATTGAAAAGTTATTAAGGATTTAAAGTGGCCATACCAACTTGACGGAAGTTGGACGTACGATTTCGCTTGCCTTTAAGATTTTTCAAAATTTCATTTAGCCAATCTCTTTGGCCTCGTTTCTGCTAGCGATTCGCCGAATTTCATCGTTTGTGCCGCATTATTACGCGCGATATTCGCATGTCAAGTTGGTATGGCCACTTTTTATTTTTGAGTTTTTCCAAAATTTCTTTTTACCATTCTTTTAGGGTTCGTTTGTGCCGGCGATTCACCAAGTTTCATCGTTTGTACCGCAATATTAAAGAAGTTATGAAAGAAAAACTGTTACTGACATACTGACGCCAGCAGCGCATCTCTACGTCAAGTAAAGTAACTAACTGCCAGCATACACCAGCGGTTGATGGGTTGATAATTTATCTATAAATACATATCTATTACAGCAAATAATAGTATTTTTCTTTTACCTACAACTTTACAAATAACTATTTTAGTAATATAAAAAGTTTTTTTCGTTTTTACCGCCATACCAAGCGAGATATTAGCGTGTCAAGTAAATATGAGAAAAATTGATATAACTTTTCATATTTTGAATTTTATCAAAATTTCTTTTTGCCAATCTATTTGGCCTCGTTTCTGCTAGCGATTCGCTAAATTTCATCGTTTGTGCCGCATTATTACGCGAGATATTCGCATATCAAGTTGGTATGGCCACTTTTTATTTTTGAGTTTTTTCAAAATTTCTTTTTACCATTCTTTTAGGCTTCGTTTGTGCCGGCGATTCACCAAGTTTCATCGTTTGTGCCGCATTTTTAGGCGAGATATTCGCTTGTCATATAATTATCACAAAAATTGATATAACTTTTTATTTTTTGAACTTATTCAAAATTCCTTTTTGCCAATCTCTTTGGCCTCGTTTGTGCCGCTGATTCGCCAAATTTCATCGTTTGTGCCGCATTTTTAGGCGAGATATTCCCATGTCAATTTAATATGACAAAAATTGATATAACTTTTTATGTTTTGAACTTTTTCCAAATTTCTTTTTGCCAATCTCTTTGGACTCGTTTGTGCCGCTGATTAGCCAAATTTCCTCGTTTGGGCCGCATTATTACGCGAGATATTCGCATGTCAAGTTGGTATGGCCACTTTTTATTTTTGAGTTTTTTCAAAATTTCTTTTTACCATTCTTTAAGGCTTCGTTTGTGCCGGAGATTCACCAAGTTTCATCGTTTGTGCCGCATTTTTAAGCGAGATTTTTGCATGTCAATTAATTATAACAAAAATTGATATAACTTTTTATTTTTTGAACATTTTTCAAAATTTCTTTTTGCCAATCTCTTAGGCCTCGTTTGTGCCGGCGATTCACCAAGTTTCATCGTTTGTGCCGCATTTTTAGGCGAGATATTCGCATGTCAAGTTGGAATGGCCACTTTTTATTTTTTGAGTTTTTTCAAAATTTCTTTTTACCATTCGTTTGTGCCGCGTTTGTGCCGTCCTTTCCCAAAACTTCATCCATTTAGCTCAAAAATTGAAAAAGTTTTTAAGGATTTAAAGTGGCCATATTAACTTGACGGAAGTTGGACACGCGATTTCGCTTGTCTTTGAGATTTTTTAAAATTCTTTTTTGCTATTCCTTTTGGCGTCGTTTGTGCCGGCGATTCACCAAGTTTCATCGTTTGTGCCGCAATATTAAAGAAGTTATGAAAGAAAAACTGTTACTGACATACTGACGCCAGCAGCGCATCTCTACGTCAAGTAAAGTAACTAACTGCCAGCATACACCAGCGGTTGATGGGTTGATAATTTATCTATAAATACATATCTATTACAGCAAATAATAGTATTTTTCTTTTACCTACAACTTTACAAATAACTATTTTAGTAATATAAAAAGTACTTTCGTTTTTACCGCCATACCAAGCGAGATATTAGCGTGTCAAGTAAATATGAAAAAAATTGATATAACTTTTCATATTTTGAATTTTTTCAAAATTTCTTTTTGCCAATCTATTTGGCCTCGTTTCTGCTAGCGATTCGCTAAATTTCATCGTTTGTGCCGCATTATTACGCGAGATATTCGCATATCAATTTGGTATGGCCACTTTTTATTTTTGAGTTTTGTCAAAATTTCTTTTTACCATTCTTTTAGGCTTCGTTTGTGCCGGAGATTCACCAAGTTTCATCTTTTGTGCCGCATTTTTAGGCGAGATATTCGCATGTCAATTTAATATGACAAAAATTGATAACTTTTTATTTTTTGAACTTTTTCAAATTTTCTTTTTGCCAATCTCTTTGGCCTCGTTTGTGCCGCTGATTCGCCAATATTCATCGTTTGTGCCGTATTATTACTCGAGATATTCGCATGTCAAGTTGGTATGGCCACTTTTTATTTTTGAGTTTTTTCAAAATTTCTTTCTACCATTCTTTTATGCTTCGTTTGTGCCGGCGATTCACCAAGTTTCATCGTTTGTGCCGCATATTTAGGCGAGATATTCGCATGTCAAGTTGGAATGGCCACTTTTTATTTTTTGAGTTTTTTCAAAATTTCTTTTTACCATTCGTTTGTGCCGCGTTTGTGCCGTCCTTTCCCAAAATTTCATCCATTTAGCTCAAAAATTGAAAAGTTTATAAGGATTTAAAGTGGCCATACCAACTTGACGGAAGTTGGACACGCGATTTCGCTTGTCTTTGAGATGTTTTAAAATTTTTTTTTGCTATTCCTTTTGGCGTCGTTTGTGCCGGCGATTCACCAAGCTTCATCGTTTGTGCCGCAATATTAAAGAAGTTATGAAAGAAAAACTGTTACTGACATACTGACGCCAGCAGCGCATCTCTACGTCAAGTAAAGTAACTAACTGCCAGCATACACCAGCGGTTGTTGGGTTGATAATTTATCTATAAATACATATCTATTACAGCAAATAATAGTATTTTTCTTTTACCTACAACTTTACAAATAACTATTTTAGTAATATAAAAAGTTTTTTTCGTTTTTACCGCCATACCAAGCGAGATAGCGTGTCAAGTATAGATGAGAAAAATTGATATAACTTTTCATATTTTGAATTTTTTCAAAATTTCTTTTTGCCAATCTCTTTGGCCTGGTTTCTGCTAACGATTCGCCAAATTTCATCGTTTGTGCCGCATTATTACGCGCGATATTCGCATGTCAAGTTGGTATGGCCACTTTTTATTTTTGAGTTTTTTCAAAAATTTTTTTTACCATCCTTTTAGGCTTTGTTTGTGCCGGCGATTCGCCAAATTTCATCGTTTGTGCCGCATTATTACGCGAGATATTCGCATGTCAATTTGGTATGGCCACTTTTTATTTTTGAGTTTTTTCAAAATTTCTTTTTACCATCCTTTTAGGCTTCGTTTGTGCCGGCGATTCACCAAGTTTCATCGTTTGTGCCGCATTTTTAGGCGAGATATTCGCATGTCAATTTGGAATGGCCACTTTTTATTTTTTGAGTTTTTTGAAAATTTCTTTTTACTATTCGTTTGTGCCGCGTATGTGCCGCTCATTCGCCAAATTTCAGCCATTTAGCTCAAAAATTGAAAAAGTTATTAAGGATTTAAAGTGGCCATAACAACTTGACGGAAGTTGGACGTACGATTTCGCTTGCCTTTAAGATTTTTCCAAATTTCTTTTTGCCAATCTCTTTGGCCTCGTTTGTGCCGCTGATTAGCCAAATTTCATCGTTTGTGCCGCATTATTACGCGAGATATTTGCATGTCAATTAATTATGACAAAAATTGATATAACTTTTTATTTTTTGAACATTTTTCAAAATTTCTTTTTGCCAATCTTTTTGGCCTCGTTTGTGCCGCTGATTCGCCAAATTTCATCGTTTGTGCCGTATTATTACGCGAGATATTCGCATGCCAAGTTGGTATGGCCACTTTTTATTTTTGAGTTTTTTCTAAATTTCTTTTTGCCAATCTATTTGGCCTCCTTTCTGCTAGCGATTCGCTAAATTTCATCGTTTGTGCCGCATTATTACGCGAGATATTCGCATATCAAGTTGGTATGGCCACTTTTTATTTTTGAGTTTTTTCAAAATTTCTTTTTACCATTCGTTTGTGCCGCGTTTGTGCCGTCCTTTCCCAAAATTTCATCCATTTAGCTCAAAAATTGAAAAAGTTTTTAAGAATTGAAAGTGGCCATACCAACTTGACGGAAGTTGGACACGCGATTTCGCTTGTCTTTGAGATTTTTTAAAATTTTTTTTGCTATTCCTTTTGGCGTCGTTTGTGCCGGCGATTCACCAAGTTTCATCGTTTGTGCCGCAATATTAAAGAAGTTATGAAAGAAAAACTGATACTGACATACTGACGCCAGCAGCGCATCTCTACGTCAAGTAAAGTAACTAACTGCCAGCATACACCAGCGGTTGATGGGTTGATAATTTATCTATAAATACATATCTATTACAGCAAATAATAGTATTTTTCTTTTACCTACAACTTTACAAATAACTATTTTAGTAATATAAAAAGTTTTTTTCGTTTTTACCGCCATACCAAGCGAGATATTAGCGTGTCAATTTGGTATGGCCACTTTTTATTTTTGAGTTTTTTCAAAATTTCTTTTTATCATTCTTTTAGGCTTCGTTTGTGCCGGCGATTCACCAAGATTCATCGTTTGTGCCGCATTTTTAGGCGAGATATTCGCATGTCAAGTTGGAATGGCCACTTTTTATTTTTTGAGTTTTTTGAAAATTTCTTTTTACTATTCGTTTGTGCCGCGTATGTGCCGCTCATTCGCCAAATTTCAGCCATTTAGCTCAAAAATTGAAAAAGTTATTAAGGATTTAAAGTGGCCATACCAACTTGACGGAAGTTGGACGTACGATTTCGCTTGCCTTTAAGATTTTTCAAAATTTCTTTTTGCCAATCTCTTTGGCCTCGTTTGTGCCGCTGATTAGCCAAATTTCATCGTTTGTGCCGCATTATTACGCGAGATATTTGCATGTCAATTAATTATGACAAAAATTGATATAACTTTTTATTTTTTGAACATTTTTCAAAATTTTTTTTTGCCAATCTTTTTGGCCTCGTTTGTGCCGCAGATTCGCCAAACTTCATCGTTTGTGCCGTATTATTACGCGAGATATTCGCATGTCAAGTTGGTATGGCCACTTTTTATTTTTGAGTTTTTTCAAAATTTCTTTTTACCATTCTTTTAGGCTTCGTTTGTGCCGGCGATTCACCAAGTTTCATCGTTTGTGCCGCATTTTTAGGCGAGATATTCGCATGTCAAGTTGGAATGGCCACTTTTTATTTTTTGAGTTTTTTCAAAATTTCTTTTTACCTTTCGTTTGTGCCGCGTTTGTGCCGTCCTTTCCCAAAATTTCATCCATTTAGCTCAAAAATTGAAAAGTTTATAAGGATTTAAAGTGGCCATACCAACTTGACGGAAGTTGGACACGCGATTTCGCTTGTCTTTGAGATGTTTTAAAATTTTTTTTTGCTATTCCTTTTGGCGTCGTTTGTGCCGGCGATTCACCAAGTTTCATCGTTTGTGCCGCAATATTAAAGAAGTTATGAAAGAAAAACTGTTACTGACATACTGACGCCAGCAGCGCATCTCTACGTCAAGTAAAGTAACTAACTGCCAGCATACACCAGCGGTTGATGGGTTGATAATTTATCTATAAATACATATCTATTACAGCAAATAATAGTATTTTTCTTTTACCTACAACTTTACAAATAACTATTTTAGTAATATAAAAAGTTTTTTTCGTTTTTACCGCCATACCAAGCGAGATATTAGCGTGTCAAGTAAATATGAGAAAAATTGATATAACTTTTCATGTTTTGAATTTTTTCAAAATTTCTTTTTGCCAATCTATTTGGCCTCCTTTCTGCTAGCGATTCGCTAAATTTCATCGTTTGTGCCGCATTATTACGCGAGATATTCGCATATCAAGTTGGTATGGCCACTTTTTATTTTTTGAGTTTTTTCAAAATTTATTTTTACCATTCGTTTGTGCCGCGTTTGTGCCGTCCTTTCCCAAAATTTCATCCATTTAGCTCAAAAATTGAAAAAGTTTTTAAGGATTGAAAGTGGCCATACCAACTTGACGGAAGTTGAACACGCGATTTCGCTTGTCTTTGAGATTTTTTAAAATTTTTTTTTGCTATTCCTTTTGGCGTCGTTTGTGCTGGCGATTCACCAAGTTTCATCGTTTGTGCCGCAATATTAAAGAAGTTATGAAAGAAAAACTGTTACTGACATACTGACGCCAGCAGCGCATCTCTACGTCAAGTAAAGTAACTAACTGCCAGCATACACCAGCGGTTGATGGGTTGATAATTTATCTATAAATACATATCTATTACAGCAAATAATAGTATTTTTCTTTTACCTACAACTTTACAAATAACTATTTTAGTAATATAAAAAGTTTTTTTCGTTTTTACCGCCATACCAAGCGAGATATTAGCGTATCAAGTAAATATGAGAAAAACTGATATAACTTTTCATATTTTGAATTTTTTCAAAATTTCTTTTTGCCAATCTATTTGGCCTCCTTTCTGCTAGCGATTCGCTAAATTTCATCGTTTGTGCCGCATTATTACGCGAGATATTCGCATATCAAGTTGGTATGGCCACTTTTTATTTTTGAGTTTTTTCAAAATTTCTTTTTACCATTCGTTTGTGCCGCGTTTGTGCCGTCCTTTCCCAAAATTTCATCCATTTAGCTCAAAAATTGAAAAAGTTTTTAAGAATTGAAAGTGGCCATACCAACTTGACGGAAGTTGGACACGCGATTTCGCTTGTCTTTGAGATTTTTTAAAATTTTTTTTGCTATTCCTTTTGGCGTCGTTTGTGCCGGCGATTCACCAAGTTTCATCGTTTGTGCCGCAATATTAAAGAAGTTATGAAAGAAAAACTGATACTGACATACTGACGCCAGCAGCGCATCTCTACGTCAAGTAAAGTAACTAACTGCCAGCATACACCAGCGGTTGATGGGTTGATAATTTATCTATAAATACATATCTATTACAGCAAATAATAGTATTTTTCTTTTACCTACAACTTTACAAATAACTATTTTAGTAATATAAAAAGTTTTTTTCGTTTTTACCGCCATACCAAGCGAGATATTAGCGTGTCAATTTGGTATGGCCACTTTTTATTTTTGAGTTTTTTCAAAATTTCTTTTTATCATTCTTTTAGGCTTCGTTTGTGCCGGCGATTCACCAAGATTCATCGTTTGTGCCCCATTTTTAGGCGAGATATTCGCATGTCAAGTTGGAATGGCCACTTTTTATTTTTTGAGTTTTTTGAAAATTTCTTTTTACTATTCGTTTGTGCCGCGTATGTGCCGCTCATTCGCCAAATTTCAGCCATTTAGCTCAAAAATTGAAAAAGTTATTAAGGATTTAAAGTGGCCATACCAACTTGACGGAAGTTGGACGTACGATTTCGCTTGCCTTTAAGATTTTTCAAAATTTCTTTTTGCCAATCTCTTTGGCCTCGTTTGTGCCGCTGATTAGCCAAATTTCATCGTTTGTGCCGCATTATTACGCGAGATATTTGCATGTCAATTAATTATGACAAAAATTGATATAACTTTTTATTTTTTGAACATTTTTCAAAATTTCTTTTTGCCAATCTTTTTGGCCTCGTTTGTGCCGCTGATTCGCCAAATTTCATCGTTTGTGCCGTATTATTACGCGAGATATTCGCATGTCAAGTTGGTATGGCCACTTTTTATTTTTGAGTTTTTTCAAAATTTCTTTTTACCATTCTTTTAGGCTTCGTTTGTGCCGGCGATTCAACAAGTTTCATCGTTTGTGCCGCATTTTTAGGCGAGATATTCGCATGTCAAGTTGGAATGGCCACTTTTTTTTTTGAGTTTTTTCAAAATTTCTTTTTACCATTCGTTTGTGCCGCGTTTGTGCCGTCCTTTCCCAAAATTTCATCCATTTAGCTCAAAAATTGAAAAAGTTTTTAAGGATTGAAAGTGGCCATACCAACTTGACGGAAGTTGGACACGCGATTTCGCTTGTCTTTGAGATTTTTTAAAATTTTTTTTTGCTATTCCTTTTGGCGTCGTTTGTGCTGGCGATTCACCAAGTTTCATCGTTTGTGCCGCAATATTAAAGAAGTTATGAAAGAAAAACTGTTACTGACATACTGACGCCAGCAGCGCATCTCTACGTCAAGTAAAGTAACTAACTGCCAGCATACACCAGCGGTTGATGGGTTGATAATTTATCTATAAATACATATCTATTACAGCAAATAATAGTATTTTTCTTTTACCTACAACTTTACAAATAACTATTTTAGTAATATAAAAAGTTTTTTTCGTTTTTACCGCCATACCAAGCGAGATATTAGCGTGTCAAGTAAATATGAGAAAAATTGATATAACTTTTCATATTTTGAATTTTTTCAAAATTTCTTTTTGCCAATCTATTTGGCCTCCTTTCTGCTAGCGATTCGCTAAATTTCATCGTTTGTGCCGTATTATTACTCGAGATATTCGCATGTCAAGTTGGTATGGCCACTTTTTATTTTTGAGTTTTTTCAAAATTTCTTTCTACCATTCTTTTATGCTTCGTTTGTGCCGGCGATTCACCAAGTTTCATCGTTTGTGCCGCATATTTAGGCGAGAAATTCGCATGTCAAGTTGGAATGGCCACTTTTTATTTTTTGAGTTTTTTCAAAATTTCTTTTTACCATTCGTTTGTGCCGCGTTTGTGCCGTCCTTTCCCAAAATTTCATCCATTTAGCTCAAAAATTGAAAAAGTTTATAAGGATTTAAAGTGGCCATACCAACTTGACGGAAGTTGGACACGCGATTTCGCTTGTCTTTGAGATGTTTTAAAATTTTTTTTTGCTATTCCTTTTGGCGTCGTTTGTGCCGGCGATTCACCAAGCTTCATCGTTTGTGCCGCAATATTAAAGAAGTTATGAAAGAAAAACTGTTACTGACATACTGACGCCAGCAGCGCATCTCTACGTCAAGTAAAGTAACTAACTGCCAGCATACACCAGCGGTTGTTGGGTTGATAATTTATCTATAAATACATATCTATTACAGCAAATAATAGTATTTTTCTTTTACCTACAACTTTACAAATAACTATTTTAGTAATATAAAAAGTTTTTTTCGTTTTTACCGCCATACCAAGCGAGATAGCGTGTCAAGTAAAGATGAGAAAAATTGATATAACTTTTCATATTTTGAATTTTTTCAAAATTTCTTTTTGCCAATCTCTTTGGCCTGGTTTCTGCTAGCGATTCGCCAAATTTCATCGTTTGTGCCGCATTATTACGCGCGATATTCGCATGTCAAGTTGGTATGGCCACTTTTTATTTTTGAGTTTTTTCAAAATTTCTTTTTACCATCCTTTTAGGCTTCGTTTGTGCCGGCGATTCGCCAAATTTCATCGTTTGTTCCGCATTATTACGCGAGATATTCGCATGTCAATTTGGTATGGCCACTTTTTATTTTTGAGTTTTTTCAAAATTTCTTTTTACCATTCTTTTAGGCTTCGTTTGTGCCGGCGATTCACCAAGTTTCATCGTTTGTGCCGCATTTTTAGGCGAGATATTCGCATGTCAAGTTGGAATGGCCACTTTTTATTTTTTGAGTTTTTTGAAAATTTCTTTTTACTATTCGTTTGTGCCGCGTATGTGCCGCTCATTCGCCAAATTTCAGCCATTTAGCTCAAAAATTGAAAAAGTTATTAAGGATTTAAAGTGGCCATACCAACTTGACGGAAGTTGGACGTACGATTTCGCTTGCCTTTAAGATTTTTCAAAATTTCTTTTTGCCAATCTCTTTGGCCTCGTTTGTGCCGCTGATTAGCCAAATTTCATCGTTTGTGCCGCATTATTACGCGAGATATTTGCATGTCAATTAATTATGACAAAAATTGATATAACTTTTTATTTTTTGAACATTTTTCAAAATTTCTTTTTGCCAATCTTTTTGGCCTCGTTTGTGCCGCTGATTCGCCAAATTTCATCGTTTGTGCCGTATTATTACGCGAGATATTCGCATGTCAAGTTGGTATGGCCACTTTTTATTTTTGAGTTTTTTCAAAATTTCTTTTTACCATTCTTTTAGGCTTCGTTTGTGCCGGCGATTCACCAAGTTTCATCGTTTGTGCCGCATTTTTAGGCGAGATATTCGCATGTCAAGTTGGAATGGCCACTTTTTATTTTTTGAGATTTTTCAAAATTTCTTTTTACCATTCGTTTGTGCCGCGTTTGTGCCGTCCTTTCCCAAAATTTCATCCATTTAGCTCAAAAATTGAAAAAGTTTTTAAGGATTGAAAGTGGCCATACCAACTTGACGGAAGTTGGACACGCGATTTCGCTTGTCTTTGAGATTTTTTAAAATTTTTTTTTGCTATTCCTTTTGGCGTCGTTTGTGCTGGCGATTCACCAAGTTTCATCGTTTGTGCCGCAATATTAAAGAAGTTATGAAAGAAAAACTATTACTGACATACTGACGCCAGCAGCGCATCTCTACGTCAAGTAAAGTAACTAACTGCCAGCATACACCAGCGGTTGATGGGTTGATAATTTATCTATAAATACATATCTATTACAGCAAATAATAGTATTTTTCTTTTACCTACAACTTTAAAAATAACTATTTTAGTAATATAAAAAGTTTTTTTCGTTTTTACCGCCATACCAAGCGAGATATTAGCGTGTCAATTAAATATGAGAAAAATTGATATAACTTTTCATATTTTGAATTTTTTCAAAATTTCTTTTTGCCAATCTATTTGGCCTCCTTTCTGCTAGCGATTCGCTAAATTTCATCGTTTGTGCCGCATTATTACGCGAGATATTCGCATATCAAGTTATTATGGCCACTTTTTATTTTTGAGTTTTTTCAAAATTTCTTTTTACTATTCTTTTAGGCTTTGTTTGTGCCGGCGATTCACCAAGTTTCATCGTTTGTGCCGCATTTTTAGGCGAGATATTCGCATGTCAAGTTGGAATGGCCACTTTTTATTTTTTGAGTTTTTTCAAAATTTATTTTTACCATTCGTTTGTGCCGCGTTTGTGCCGTCCTTTCCCAAAACTTCATCCATTTAGCTCAAAAATTGAAAAAGTTTTTAAGGATTTAAAGTGGCCATACCAGCTTGACGGAAGTTGGACACGCGATTTCGCTTGCCTTTAAGATTTTTCAAAATTTCTTTTTGCCAATCTCTTTGGCCTCGTTTGTGCCGCTGATTAGCCAAATTTCATCGTTTGTGCCGCATTATTACGCGAGATATTTGCATGTCAATTAATTATGACAAAAATTGATATAACTTTTTATTTTTTGAACATTTTTCAAAATTTCTTTTTGCCAATCCTTTTGGCCTCGTTTGTGCCGCTGATTCGCCGAATTTCATCGTTTGTGCCGTATTATTACGCGAGATATTCGCATGTCAAGTTGGTATGGCCACTTTTTATTTTTGAGTTTTTTCAAAATTTCTTTTTACCATTCTTTTAGGCTTTGTTTGTGCCGGCGATTCACCAAGTTTCATCGTTTGTGCCGCATTTTTAGGCGAGATATTCGCATGTCAAGTTGGAATAGCCACTTTTTATTTTTTGAGTTTTTTCAAAATTTCTTTTTATCATTCGTTTGTGCCGCGTTTGTGCCGTCCTTTCCCAAAATTTCATCCATTTAGCTCAAAAATTGAAAAAGTTTTTAAGGATTGAAAGTGGCCATACCAACTTGACGGAAGTTGGACACGCGATTTCGCTTGCCTTTAAGATTTTTCAAAATTTCTTTTTGCCAATCTCTTTGGCCTCGTTTGTGCCGCTGATTAGCCAAATTTCATCGTTTGTGCCGCAATATTAAAGAAGTTATGAAAGAAAAACTGTTACTGACATACTGACGCCAGCAGCGCATCTCTACGTCAAGTAAAGTAACTAACTGCCAGCATACACCAGCGGTTGATGGGTTGATAATTTATCTATAAATACATATCTATTACAGCAAATAATAGTATTTTTCTTTTACCTACAACTTTACAAATAACTATTTTAGTAATATAAAAAGTTTTTTTCGTTTTTACCGCCATACCAAGCGAGATATTAGCGTGTCAAGTAAATATGAGAAAAATTGATATAACTTTTCATATTTTGAATTTTTTCAAAATTTCTTTTTGCCAATCTATTTGGCCTCCTTTCTGCTAGCGATTCGCTAAATTTCATCGTTTGTGCCGTATTATTACTCGAGATATTCGCATGTCAAGTTGGTATGGCCACTTTTTATTTTTGAGTTTTTTCAAAATTTCTTTCTACCATTCTTTTATGCTTCGTTTGTGCCGGCGATTCACCAAGTTTCATCGTTTGTGCCGCATATTTAGGCGAGAAATTCGCATGTCAATTTGGAATGGCCACTTTTTATTTTTAGTTTTTTCAAAATTTCTTTTTACCATTCGTTTGTGCCGCGTTTGTGCCGTCCTTTCCCAAAATTTCATCCATTTAGCTCAAAAATTGAAAAAGTTTATAAGGATTTAAAGTGGCCATACCAACTTGACGGAAGTTGGACACGCGATTTCGCTTGTCTTTGAGATGTTTTAAAATTTTTTTTTGCTATTCCTTTTGGCGTCGTTTGTGCCGGCGATTCACCAAGCTTCATCGTTTGTGCCGCAATATTAAAGAAGTTATGAAAGAAAAACTGTTACTGACATACTGACGCCAGCAGCGCATCTCTACGTCAAGTAAAGTAACTAACTGCCAGCCTACACCAGCGGTTGTTGGGTTGATAATTTATCTATAAATACATATCTATTACAGCAAATAATAGTATTTTTCTTTTACCTACAACTTTACAAATAACTATTTTAGTAATATAAAAAGTTTTTTTCGTTTTTACCGCCATACCAAGCGAGATAGCGTGTCAAGTAAAGATGAGAAAAATTGATATAACTTTCATATTTTGAATTTTTTCAAAATTTATTTTTGCCAATCTCTTTGGCCTGGTTTCTGCTAGCGATTCGCCAAATTTCATCGTTTGTGCCGCATTATTACGCGCGATATTCGCATGTCAAGTTGGTATGGCCACTTTTTATTTTTGAGTTTTTTCAAAATTTCTTTTTACCATCCTTTTAGGCTTCGTTTGTGCCGGCGATTCGCCAAATTTCATCGTTTGTTCCGCATTATTACGCGAGATATTCGCATGTCAATTTGGTATGGCCACTTTTTATTTTTGAGTTTTTTCAAAATTTCTTTTTACCATTGTTTTAGGCTTCGTTTGTGCCGGCGATTCACCAAGTTTCATCGTTTGTGCCGCATTTTTAGGCGAGATATTCGCATGTCAAGTTGGAATGGCCACTTTTTATTTTTTGAGTTTTTTGAAAATTTCTTTTTACTATTCGTTTGTGCCGCGTATGTGCCGCTCATTCGCCAAATTTCAGCCATTTAGCTCAAAAATTGAAAAAGTTATTAAGGATTTAAAGTGGCCATACCAACTTGACGGAAGTTGGACGTACGATTTCGCTTGCCTTTAAGATTTTTCAAAATTTCTTTTTGCCAATCTCTTTGGCCTCGTTTGTGCCGCTGATTAGCCAAATTTCATCGTTTGTGCCACATTATTACGCGAGATATTTGCATGTCAATTAATTATGACAAAAATAGATATAACTTTTTATTTTTTGAACATTTTTCAAAATTTCTTTTTGCCAATCTTTTTGGCCTCGTTTGTGCCGCTGATTCGCCAAATTTCATCGTTTGTGCCGTATTATTACGCGAGATATTCGCATGTCAAGTTGGTATGGCCACTTTTTATTTTTGAGTTTTTTCAAAATTTCTTTTTACCATTCTTTTAGGCTTCGTTTGTGCCGGCGATTCACCAAGTTTCATCGTTTGTGCCGCATTTTTAGGCGCGATATTCGCATGTCAAGTTGGAATAGCCACTTTTTATTTTTTGAGTTTTTTCAAAATTTCTTTTTACCATTCGTTTGTGCCGCGTTTGTGCCGTCCTTTCCCAAAATTTCATCCATTTAGCTCAAAAATTGAAAAAGTTTTTAAGGATTGAAAGTGGCCATACCAACTTGACGGAAGTTGGACACGCGATTTCGCTTGTCTTTGAGATTTTTTAAAATTTTTTTTGCTATTCCTTTTGGCGTCGTTTGTGCCGGCGATTCACCAAGTTTCATCGTTTGTGCCGCAATATTAAAGAAGTTATGAAAGAAAAACTGTTACTGACATACTGACGCCAGCAGCGCATCTCTACGTCAAGTAAAGTAACTAATTGCCAGCATACACCAGCGGTTGATGGGTTGATAATTTATCTATAAATACATATCTATTACAGCAAATAATAGTATTTTTCTTTTACCTACAACTTTACAAATAACTATTTTAGTAATATAAAAAGTTTTTTTCGTTTTTACCGCCATATCAAGCGAGATATTAGCGTGTCAAGTAAATATGAGAAAAATTGATATAACTTTTCATATTTTGAATTTTTTCAAAATTTCTTTTTGCCAATCTATTTGGCCTCGTTTCTGCTAGTGATTCGCTAAATTTCATCGTTTGTGCCGCATTATTACGCGAGATATTCGCATATCAAGTTGGTATGGCCACTTTTTATTTTTGAGTTTTTTCAAAATTTCTTTTTACCATTCTTTTAGGCTTCGTTTGTGCCGGCGATTCACCAAGTTTCATCGTTTGTGCCGCATTTTTAGGCGAGATATTCGCATGTGAATTTAATATGACAAAAATTGATAACTTTTTATTTTTTGAACTTTTTCAAAATTTTTTTTTGCCAATCTTTTTGGCCTCGTTTGTGCCGCTGATTCGCCAAATTTCATCGTTTGTGCCGTATTATTACGCGAGATATTCGCATGTCAAGTTGGTATGGCCGCTTTTTATTTTTGAGTTTTTTCAAAATTTCTTTCTACCATTCTTTTAGGCTTCGTTTGTGCCGGCGATTCACCAAGCTTCATCGTTTGTGCCGCATATTTAGGCGAGATATTCGCATGTTAAGTTGGAATGGCTACTTTTTATTTTTTGAGTTTTTTCAAAATTTCTTTTTACCATTCGTTTGTGCCGCGTTTGTGCCGTCCTTTCCCAAAATTTCATCCATTTAGCTCAAAAATTGAAAAAGTTTATAAGTATTTAAAGTGGCCATACCAACTTGACGGAAGTTGGACACGCGATTTCGCTTGTCTTTGAGATGTTTTAAAAATTTTTTTTGCTATTCCTTTTGGCGTCGTTTGTGCCGGCGATTCACCAAGCTTCATCGTTTGTGCCGCAATATTAAAGAAGTTATGAAAGAAAAACTGTTACTGACATACTGACGCCAGCAGCGCATCTCTACGTCAAGTAAAGTAACTAACTGCCAGCATACACCAGCGGTTGTTGGGTTGATAATTTATCTATAAATACATATCTATTACAGCAAATAATAGTATTTTTCTTTTACCTACAACTTTACAAATAACTATTTTAGTAATATAAAAAGTTTTTTTCGTTTTTACCGCCATACCAAGCGAGATAGCGTGTCAATTAATTATGACAAAAATTGATATAACTTTTTATTTTTTGAACATTTTTCAAAATTTCTTTTTGCCAATCTTTTTAGCCTCGTTTGTGCCGCTGATTCGCCAAATTTCATCGTTTGTGCCGTATTATTACGCGAGATATTCGCATGTCAAGTTGGTATGGCCACTTTTTATTTTTGAGTTTTTTCAAAATTTCTTTTTACCATTCTTTTAGGCTTTGTTTGTGCCGGCGATTCACCAAGTTTCATCGTTTGTGCCGCATTTTTAGGCGAGATATTCGCATGTCAATTTGGAATAGCCACTTTTTATTTTTTGAGTTTTTTCAAAATTTCTTTTTACGATTCGTTTGTGCCGTCCTTTCCCAAAATTTCATCCATTTAGCTCAAAAATTGAAAAAGTTTTTAAGGATTGAAAGTGGCCATACCAACTTGACGGAAGTTGGACACGCGATTTCGCTTGCCTTTAAGATTTTTCAAAATTTCTTTTTGCCAATCTCTTTGGCCTCGTTTGTGCCGCTGATTAGCCAAATTTCATCGTTTGTGCCGCATTATTACGCGAGATATTTGCATGTCAATTAATTATGACAAAAATTGATATAACTTTTTATTTTTTGAACATTTTTCAAAATTTCTTTTTGCCAATCTTTTTGGCCTCGTTTGTGCCGCTGATTCGCCAAATTTCATCGTTTGTGCCGTATTATTACGCGAGATATTCGCATGTCAAGTTGGTATGGCCACTTTTTATTTTTGAGTTTTTTCAAAATTTCTTTTTACCATTCTTTTAGGCTTTGTTTGTGCCGGCGATTCACCAAGTTTCATCGTTTGTGCCGCATTTTTAAGCGAGATATTCGCATGTCAAGTTGGAATAGCCACTTTTTATTTTTTGAGTTTTTTCAAAATTTCTTTTTACCATTCGTTTGTGCCGCGTTTGTGCCGTCCTTTCCCAAAATTTCATCCATTTAGCTCAAAAATTGAAAAAGTTTTTAAGGATTGAAAGTGGCCATACCAACTTGACGGAAGTTGGACACGCGATTTCGCTTGTCTTTGAGATTTTTTAAAATTTTTTTTGCTATTCCTTTTGGCGTCGTTTGTGCCGGCGATTCACCAAGTTTCATCGTTTGTGCCGCAATATTAAAGAAGTTATGAAAGAAAAACTGTTACTGACATACTGACGCCAGCAGCGCATCTCTACGTCAAGTAAAGTAACTAACTGCCAGCATACACCAGCGGTTGATGGGTTGATAATTTATCTATAAATACATATCTATTACAGCAAATAATAGTATTTTTCTTTTACCTACAACTTTACAAATAACTATTTTAGTAATATAAAAAGTTTTTTTCGTTTTTACCGCCATACCAAGCGAGATATTAGCGTGTCAAGTAAATATGAGAAAAATTGATATAACTTTTCATATTTTGAATTTTTTCAAAATTTCTTTTTGCCAATCTATTTGGCCTCGTTTCTGCTAGTGATTCGCTAAATTTCATCGTTTGTGCCGCATTATTACGCGAGATATTCGCATATCAAGTTGGTATGGCCACTTTTTATTTTTGAGTTTTTTCAAAATTTCTTTTTACTATTCTTTTAGGCTTTGTTTGTGCCGGCGATTCACCAAGTTTCATCGTTTGTGCCGCATTTTTAGGCGAGATATTCGCATGTCAAGTTGGAATGGCCACTTTTTATTTTTTGAGTTTTTTCAAAATTTATTTTTACCATTCGTTTGTGCCGCGTTTGTGCCGTCCTTTCCCAAAACTTCATCCATTTAGCTCAAAAATTGAAAAAGTTTTTAAGGATTTAAAGTGGCCATACCAGCTTGACGGAAGTTGGACACGCGATTTCGCTTGCCTTTAAGATTTTTCAAAATTTCTTTTTGCCAATCTCTTTGGCCTCGTTTGTGCCGCTGATTAGCCAAATTTCATCGTTTGTGCCGCATTATTACGCGAGATATTTGCATGTCAATTAATTATGACAAAAATTGATATAACTTTTTATTTTTTGAATACATTTTTCAAAATTTCTTTTTGCCAATCTTTTTGGCCTCGTTTGTGCCGCTGATTCGCCAAATTTCATCGTTTGTGCCGTATTATTACGCGAGATATTCGCATGTCAAGTTGGTATGGCCACTTTTTATTTTTGAGTTTTTTCAAAATTTCTTTTTACCATTCTTTTAGGCTTCGTTTGTGCCGGCGATTCTCCAAGTTTCATCGTTTGTGCCGCATTTTTAGGCGAGATATTCGCATGTCAAGTTGGAATGGCCACTTTTTATTTTTTGAGTTTTTTCAAAATTTCTTTTTACCATTCGTTTGTGCCGCGTTTGTGCCGTCCTTTCCCAAAATTTCATCCATTTAGCTCAAAAATTGAAAAAGTTTTTAAGGATTGAAAGTGGCCATACCAACTTGACGGAAGTTGGACACGCGATTTCGCTTGCCTTTAAGATTTTTCAAAATTTCTTTTTGCCAATCTCTTTGGCCTCGTTTGTGCCGCTGATTAGCCAAATTTCATCGTTTGTGCCGCAATATTAAAGAAGTTATGAAAGAAAAACTGTTACTGACATACTGACGCCAGCAGCGCATCTCTACGTCAAGTAAAGTAACTAACTGCCAGCATACACCAGCGGTTGATGGGTTGATAATTTATCTATAAATACATATCTATTACAGCAAATAATAGTATTTTTCTTTTACCTACAACTTTACAAATAACTATTTTAGTAATATAAAAAGTTTTTTTCGTTTTTACCGCCATACCAAGCGAGATATTAGCGTGTCAAGTAAATATGAGAAAAATTGATATAACTTTTCATATTTTGAATTTTTTCAAAATTTCTTTTTGCCAATCTATTTGGCCTCCTTTCCGCTAGCGATTCGCTAAATTTCATCGTTTGTGCCGCATTATTACGCGAGATATTCGCATATCAAGTTGGTATGGCCACTTTTTATTTTTGAGTTTTTTCAAAATTTCTTTTTACTATTCTTTTAGGCTTTGTTTGTGCCGGCGATTCACCAAGTTTCATCGTTTGTGCCGCATTTTTAGGCGAGATATTCGCATGTCAAGTTGGAATGGCCACTTTTTATTTTTTGAGTTTTTTCAAAATTTATTTTTACCATTCGTTTGTGCCGCGTTTGTGCCGTCCTTTCCCAAAACTTCATCCATTTAGCTCAAAAATTGAAAAAGTTTTTAAGGATTGAAAGTGGCCATACCAACTTGACGGAAGTTGGACACGCGATTTCGCTTGTCTTTGAGATTTTTTAAAATTTTTTTTGCTATTCCTTTTGGCGTCGTTTGTGCCGGCGATTCACCAAGTTTCATCGTTTGTGCCGCAATATTAAAGAAGTTATGAAAGAAAAACTGTTACTGACATACTGACGCCAGCAGCGCATCTCTACGTCAAGTAAAGTAACTAACTGCCAGCATACACCAGCGGTTGATGGGTTGATAATTTATCTATAAATATATATCTATTACAGCAAATAATAGTATTTTTCTTTTACCTACAACTTTACAAATAACTATTTTAGTAATATAAAAAGTTTTTTTCGTTTTTACCGCCATACCAAGCGAGATATTAGCGTGTCAAGTAAATATGAGAAAAATTGATATAACTTTTCATATTTTGAATTTTTTCAAAATTTCTTTTTGCCAATCTATTTGGCCTCGTTTCTGCTAGTGATTCGCTAAATTTCATCGTTTGTGCCGCATTATTACGCGAGATATTCGCATATCAAGTTGGTATGGCCACTTTTTATTTTTGAGTTTTTTCAAAATTTCTTTTTACTGTTCTTTTAGGCTTTGTTTGTGCCGGCGATTCACCAAGTTTCATCGTTTGTGCCGCATTTTTAGGCGAGATATTCGCATGTCAAGTTGGAATGGCCACTTTTTATTTTTTGAGTTTTTTCAAAATTTATTTTTACCATTCGTTTGTGCCGCGTTTGTGCCGTCCTTTCCCAAAACTTCATCCATTTAGCTCAAAAATTGAAAAAGTTTTTAAGGATTTAAAGTGGCCATACCAGCTTGACGGAAGTTGGACACGCGATTTCGCTTGCCTTTAAGATTTTTCAAAATTTCTTTTTGCCAATCTCTTTGGCCTCGTTTGTGCCGCTGATTAGCCAAATTTCATCGTTTGTGCCGCATTATTACGCGAGATATTTGCATGTCAATTAATTATGACAAAAATTGATATAACTTTTTATTTTTTGAACATTTTTCAAAATTTCTTTTTGCCAATCTTTTTGGCCTCGTTTGTGCCGCTGATTCGCCAAATTTCATCGTTTGTGCCGTATTATTACGCGAGATATTCGCATGTCAAGTTGGTATGGCCACTTTTTATTTTTGAGTTTTTTCAAAATTTCTTTTTACCATTCTTTTAGGCTTTGTTTGTGCCGGCGATTCACCAAGTTTCATCGTTTGTGCCGCATTTTTAGGCGAGATATTCGCATGTCAATTTGGAATAGCCACTTTTTATTTTTTGAGTTTTTTCAAAATTTCTTTTTACCATTCGTTTGTGCCGCGTTTGTGCCGTCCTTTCCCAAAATTTCATCCATTTAGCTCAAAAATTGAAAAAGTTTTTAAGGATTGAAAGTGGCCATACCAACTTGACGGAAGTTGGACACGCGATTTCGCTTGCCTTTAAGATTTTTCAAAATTTCTTTTTGCCAATCTCTTTGGCCTCGTTTGTGCCGCTGATTAGCCAAATTTCATCGTTTGTGCCACATTATTACGCGAGATATTTGCATGTCAATTAATTATGACAAAAATAGATATAACTTTTTATTTTTTGAACATTTTTCAAAATTTCTTTTTGCCAATCTTTTTGGCCTCGTTTGTGCCGCTGATTCGCCAAATTTCATCGTTTGTGCCGTATTATTACGCGAGATATTCGCATGTCAAGTTGGTATGGCCACTTTTTATTTTTGAGTTTTTTCAAAATTTCTTTTTACCATTCTTTTAGGCTTCGTTTGTGCCGGCGATTCACCAAGTTTCATCGTTTGTGCCGCATTTTTAGGCGCGATATTCGCATGTCAAGTTGGAATAGCCACTTTTTATTTTTTGAGTTTTTTCAAAATTTCTTTTTACCATTCGTTTGTGCCGCGTTTGTGCCGTCCTTTCCCAAAATTTCATCCATTTAGCTCAAAAATTGAAAAAGTTTTTAAGGATTGAAAGTGGCCATACCAACTTGACGGAAGTTGGACACGCGATTTCGCTTGTCTTTGAGATTTTTTAAAATTTTTTTTGCTATTCCTTTTGGCGTCGTTTGTGCCGGCGATTCACCAAGTTTCATCGTTTGTGCCGCAATATTAAAGAAGTTATGAAAGAAAAACTGTTACTGACATACTGACGCCAGCAGCGCATCTCTACGTCAAGTAAAGTAACTAATTGCCAGCATACACCAGCGGTTGATGGGTTGATAATTTATCTATAAATACATATCTATTACAGCAAATAATAGTATTTTTCTTTTACCTACAACTTTACAAATAACTATTTTAGTAATATAAAAAGTTTTTTTCGTTTTTACCGCCATATCAAGCGAGATATTAGCGTGTCAAGTAAATATGAGAAAAATTGATATAACTTTTCATATTTTGAATTTTTTCAAAATTTCTTTTTGCCAATCTATTTGGCCTAGTTTCTGCTAGTGATTCGCTAAATTTCATCGTTTGTGCCGCATTATTACGCGAGATATTCGCATATCAAGTTGGTATGGCCACTTTTTATTTTTGAGTTTTTTCAAAATTTCTTTTTACCATTCTTTTAGGCTTCGTTTGTGCCGGCGATTCACCAAGTTTCATCGTTTGTGCCGCATTTTTAGGCGAGATATTCGCATGTGAATTTAATATGACAAAAATTGATAACTTTTTATTTTTTGAACTTTTTCAAAATTTTTTTTTGCCAATCTTTTTGGCCTCGTTTGTGCCGCTGATTCGCCAAATTTCATCGTTTGTGCCGTATTATTACGCGAGATATTCGCATGTCAAGTTGGTATGGCCGCTTTTTATTTTTGAGTTTTTTCAAAATTTCTTTCTACCATTCTTTTAGGCTTCGTTTGTGCCGGCGATTCACCAAGCTTCATCGTTTGTGCCGCATATTTAGGCGAGATATTCGCATGTTAAGTTGGAATGGCTACTTTTTATTTTTTGAGTTTTTTCAAAATTTCTTTTTACCATTCGTTTGTGCCGCGTTTGTGCCGTCCTTTCCCAAAATTTCATCCATTTAGCTCAAAAATTGAAAAAGTTTATAAGTATTTAAAGTGGCCATACCAACTTGACGGAAGTTGGACACGCGATTTCGCTTGTCTTTGGGATGTTTTAAAAATTTTTTTTGCTATTCCTTTTGGCGTCGTTTGTGCCGGCGATTCACCAAGCTTCATCGTTTGTGCCGCAATATTAAAGAAGTTATGAAAGAAAAACTGTTACTGACATACTGACGCCAGCAGCGCATCTCTACGTCAAGTAAAGTAACTAACTGCCAGCATACACCAGCGGTTGTTGGGTTGATAATTTATCTATAAATACATATCTATTACAGCAAATAATAGTATTTTTCTTTTACCTACAACTTTACAAATAACTATTTTAGTAATATAAAAAGTTTTTTTCGTTTTTACCGCCATACCAAGCGAGATAGCGTGTCAATTAATTACGACAAAAATTGATATAACTTTTTATTTTTTGAACATTTTTCAAAATTTCTTTTTGCCAATCTTTTTGGCCTCGTTTGTGCCGCTGATTCGCCAAATTTCATCGTTTGTGCCGTATTATTACGCGAGATATTCGCATGTCAAGTTGGTATGGCCACTTTTTATTTTTGAGTTTTTTCAAAATTTCTTTTTACCATTCTTTTAGGCTTTGTTTGTGCCGGCGATTCACCAAGTTTCATCGTTTGTGCCGCATTTTTAGGCGAGATATTCGCATGTCAATTTGGAATAGCCACTTTTTATTTTTTGAGTTTTTTCAAAATTTCTTTTTACGATTCGTTTGTGCCGTCCTTTCCCAAAATTTCATCCATTTAGCTCAAAAATTGAAAAAGTTTTTAAGGATTGAAAGTGGCCATACCAACTTGACGGAAGTTGGACACGCGATTTCGCTTGCCTTTAAGATTTTTCAAAATTTCTTTTTGCCAATCTCTTTGGCCTCGTTTGTGCCGCTGATTAGCCAAATTTCATCGTTTGTGCCACATTATTACGCGAGATATTTGCATGTCAATTAATTATGACAAAAATAGATATAACTTTTTATTTTTTGAACATTTTTCAAAATTTCTTTTTGCCAATCTTTTTGGCCTCGTTTGTGCCGCTGATTCGCCAAATTTCATCGTTTGTGCCGTATTATTACGCGAGATATTCGCATGTCAAGTTGGTATGGCCACTTTTTATTTTTGAGTTTTTTCAAAATTTCTTTTTACCATTCTTTTAGGCTTCGTTTGTGCCGGCGATTCACCAAGTTTCATCGTTTGTGCCGCATTTTTAGGCGAGATATTCGCATGTCAAGTTGGAATAGCCACTTTTTATTTTTTGAGTTTTTTCAAAATTTCTTTTTACCATTCGTTTGTGCCGCGTTTGTGCCGTCCTTTCCCAAAATTTCATCCATTTAGCTCAAAAATTGAAAAAGTTTTTAAGGATTGAAAGTGGCCATACCAACTTGACGGAAGTTGGACACGCGATTTCGCTTGTCTTTGAGATTTTTTAAAATTTTTTTTGCTATTCCTTTTGGCGTCGTTTGTGCCGGCGATTCACCAAGTTTCATCGTTTGTGCCGCAATATTAAAGAAGTTATGAAAGAAAAACTGTTACTGACATACTGACGCCAGCAGCGCATCTCTACGTCAAGTAAAGTAACTAATTGCCAGCATACACCAGCGGTTGATGGGTTGATAATTTATCTATAAATACATATCTATTACAGCAAATAATAGTATTTTTCTTTTACCTACAACTTTACAAATAACTATTTTAGTAATATAAAAAGTTTTTTTCGTTTTTACCGCCATATCAAGCGAGATATTAGCGTGTCAAGTAAATATGAGAAAAATTGATATAACTTTTCATATTTTGAATTTTTTCAAAATTTCTTTTTGCCAATCTATTTGGCCTCGTTTCTGCTAGTGATTCGCTAAATTTCATCGTTTGTGCCGCATTATTACGCGAGATATTCGCATATCAAGTTGGTATGGCCACTTTTTATTTTTGAGTTTTTTCAAAATTTCTTTTTACCATTCTTTTAGGCTTCGTTTGTGCCGGCGATTCACCAAGTTTCATCGTTTGTGCCGCATTTTTAGGCGAGATATTCGCATGTGAATTTAATATGACAAAAATTGATAACTTTTTATTTTTTGAACTTTTTCAAAATTTTTTTTTGCCAATCTTTTTGGCCTCGTTTGTGCCGCTGATTCGCCAAATTTCATCGTTTGTGCCGTATTATTACGCGAGATATTCGCATGTCAAGTTGGTATGGCCACTTTTTATTTTTGAGTTTTTTCAAAATTTCTTTCTACCATTCTTTTAGGCTTCGTTTGTGCCGGCGATTCACCAAGCTTCATCGTTTGTGCCGCATATTTAGGCGAGATATTCGCATGTTAAGTTGGAATGGCTACTTTTTATTTTTTGAGTTTTTTCAAAATTTCTTTTTACCATTCGTTTGTGCCGCGTTTGTGCCGTCCTTTCCCAAAATTTCATCCATTTAGCTCAAAAATTGAAAAAGTTTATAAGTATTTAAAGTGGCCATACCAACTTGACGGAAGTTGGACACGCGATTTCGCTTGTCTTTGAGATGTTTTAAAAATTTTTTTTGCTATTCCTTTTGGCGTCGTTTGTGCCGGCGATTCACCAAGCTTCATCGTTTGTGCCGCAATATTAAAGAAGTTATGAAAGAAAAACTGTTACTGACATACTGACGCCAGCAGCGCATCTCTACGTCAAGTAAAGTAACTAACTGCCAGCATACACCAGCGGTTGTTGGGTTGATAATTTATCTATAAATACATATCTATTACAGCAAATAATAGTATTTTTCTTTTACCTACAACTTTACAAATAACTATTTTAGTAATATAAAAAGTTTTTTTCGTTTTTACCGCCATACCAAGCGAGATAGCGTGTCAAGTAAAGATGAGAAAAATTGATATAACTTTTCATATTTTGAATTTTTTCAAAATTTCTTTTTGCCAATCTCTTTGGCCTCGTTTCTGCTAGCGATTCGCCAAATTTCATCGTTTGTGCCGCATTATTACGCGCGATATTCGCATGTCAAGTTGGTATGGCCACTTTTTATTTTTGAGTTTTTTCAAAATTTCTTTTTACCATCCTTTTAGGCTTCGTTTGTGCCGGCGATTCGCCAAATTTCATCGTTTTTGCCGCATTATTACGCGAGATATTCGCATATCAAGTTGGTATGGCCACTTTTTATTTTTGAGTTTTTTCAAAATTTCTTTTTACTATTCTTTTAGGCTTTGTTTGTGCCGGCGATTCACCAAGTTTCATCGTTTGTGCCGCATTTTTAGGCGAGATATTCGCATGTCAAGTTGGAATGGCCACTTTTTATTTTTTGAGTTTTTTCAAAATTTATTTTTACCATTCGTTTGTGCCGCGTTTGTGCCGTCCTTTCCCAAAACTTCATCCATTTAGCTCAAAAATTGAAAAAGTTTTTAAGGATTTAAAGTGGCCATACCAGCTTGACGGAAGTTGGACACGCGATTTCGCTTGCCTTTAAGATTTTTCAAAATTTCTTTTTGCCAATCTCTTTGGCCTCGTTTGTGCCGCTGATTAGCCAAATTTCATCGTTTGTGCCGCATTATTACGCGAGATATTTGCATGTCAATTAATTATGACAAAAATTGATATAACTTTTTATTTTTTGAACATTTTTCAAAATTTCTTTTTGCCAATCTTTTTGGCCTCGTTTGTGCCGCTGATTCGCCAAATTTCATCGTTTGTGCCGTATTATTACGCGAGATATTCGCATGTCAAGTTGGTATGGCCACTTTTTATTTTTGAGTTTTTTCAAAATTTCTTTCTACCATTCTTTTAGGCTTTGTTTGTGCCGGCGATTCACCAAGTTTCATCGTTTGTGCCGCATTTTTAAGCGAGATATTCGCATGTCAAGTTGGAATAGCCACTTTTTATTTTTTGAGTTTTTTCAAAATTTCTTTTTACCATTCGATTGTGCCGCGTTTGTGCCGTCCTTTCCCAAAATTTCATCCATTTAGCTCAAAAATTGAAAAAGTTTTTAAGGATTGAAAGTGGCCATACCAACTTGACGGAAGTTGGACAAGCGATTTCGCTTGTCTTTGAGATTTTTTAAAATTTTTTTTGCTATTCCTTTTGGCGTCGTTTGTGCCGGCGATTCACCAAGTTTCATCGTTTGTGCCGCAATATTAAAGAAGTTATGAAAGAAAAACTGTTACTGACATACTGACGCCAGCAGCGCATCTCTACGTCAAGTAAAGTAACTAACTGCCAGCATACACCAGCGGTTGATGGGTTGATAATTTATCTATAAATACATATCTATTACAGCAAATAATAGTATTTTTCTTTTACCTACAACTTTACAAATAACTATTTTAGTAATATAAAAAGTTTTTTTCGTTTTTACCGCCATACCAAGCGAGATATTAGCGTGTCAAGTAAATATGAGAAAAATTGATATAACTTTTCATATTTTGAATTTTTTCAAAATTTCTTTTTGCCAATCTATTTGGCCTCGTTTCTGCTAGTGATTCGCTAAATTTCATCGTTTGTGCCGCATTATTACGCGAGATATTCGCATATCAAGTTGGTATGGCCACTTTTTATTTTTGAGTTTTTTCAAAATTTCTTTTTACTATTCTTTTAGGCTTTGTTTGTGCCGGCGATTCACCAAGTTTCATCGTTTGTGCCGCATTTTTAGGCGAGATATTCGCATGTCAAGTTGGAATGGCCACTTTTTATTTTTTGAGTTTTTTCAAAATTTATTTTTACCATTCGTTTGTGCCGCGTTTGTGCCGTCCTTTCCCAAAACTTCATCCATTTAGCTCAAAAATTGAAAAAGTTTTTAAGGATTTAAAGTGGCCATACCAGCTTGACGGAAGTTGGACACGCGATTTCGCTTGCCTTTAAGATTTTTCAAAATTTCTTTTTGCCAATCTCTTTGGCCTCGTTTGTGCCGCTGATTAGCCAAATTTCATCGTTTGTGCCGCATTATTACGCGAGATATTTGCATGTCAATTAATTATGACAAAAATTGATATAACTTTTTATTTTTTGAACATTTTTCAAAATTTCTTTTTGCCAATCTTTTTGGCCTCGTTTGTGCCGCTGATTCGCCAAATTTCATCGTTTGTGCCGTATTATTACGCGAGATATTCGCATGTCAAGTTGGTATGGCCACTTTTTATTTTTGAGTTTTTTCAAAATTTCTTTTTACCATTCTTTTAGGCTTCGTTTGTGCCGGCGATTCACCAAGTTTCATCGTTTGTGCCGCATTTTTAGGCGAGATATTCGCATGTCAAGTTGGAATGGCCACTTTTTATTTTTTGAGTTTTTTCAAAATTTCTTTTTACCATTCGTTTGTGCCGCGTTTGTGCCGTCCTTTCCCAAAATTTCATCCATTTAGCTCAAAAATTGAAAAAGTTTTTAAGGATTGAAAGTGGCCATACCAACTTGACGGAAGTTGGACACGCGATTTCGCTTGTCTTTGAGATTTTTTAAAATTTTTTTTGCTATTCCTTTTGGCGTCGTTTGTGGCGGCGATTCACCAAGTTTCATCGTTTGTGCCGCAATATTAAAGAAGTTATGAAAGAAAAACTGTTACTGACATACTGACGCCAGCAGCGCATCTCTACGTCAAGTAAAGTAACTAACTGCCAGCATACACCAGCGGTTGATGGGTTGATAATTTATCTATAAATACATATCTATTACAGCAAATAATAGTATTTTTCTTTTACCTACAACTTTACAAATAACTATTTTAGTAATATAAAAAGTTTTTTTCGTTTTTACCGCCATACCAAGCGAGATATTAGCGTGTCAAGTAAATATGAGAAAAATTGATATAACTTTTTATTTTTTGAACATTTTTCAAAATTTCTTTTTGCCAATCTTTTTAGCCTCATTTGTGCCGCTGATTCGCCAAATTTCATCGTTTGTGCCGTATTATTACGCGAGATATTCGCATGTCAAGTTGGTATGGCCACTTTTTATTTTTGAGTTTTTTCAAAATTTCTTTTTACCATTCTTTTAGGCTTTGTTTGTGCCGGCGATTCACCAAGTTTCATCGTTTGTGCCGCATTTTTAGGCGAGATATTCGCATGTCAAGTTGGAATAGCCACTTTTTATTTTTTGAGTTTTTTCAAAATTTCTTTTTACCATTCGTTTGTGCCGCGTTTGTGCCGTCCTTTCCCAAAATTTCATCCATTTAGCTCAAAAATTGAAGAAGTTTTTAAGGATTGAAAGTGGCCATACCAACTTGACGGAAGTTGGACACGCGATTTCGCTTGCCTTTAAGATTTTTCAAAATTTCTTTTTGCCAATCTCTTTGGCCTCGTTTGTGCCGCTGATTAGCCAAATTTCATCGTTTGTGCCACATTATTACGCGAGATATTTGCATGTCAATTAATTATGACAAAAATAGATATAACTTTTTATTTTTTGAACATTTTTCAAAATTTCTTTTTGCCAATCTTTTTGGCCTCGTTTGTGCCGCTGATTCGCCAAATTTCATCGTTTGTGCCGTATTATTACGCGAGATATTCGCATGTCAAGTTGGTATGGCCACTTTTTATTTTTGAGTTTTTTCAAAATTTCTTTTTACCATTCTTTTAGGCTTCGTTTGTGCCGGCGATTCACCAAGTTTCATCGTTTGTGCCGCATTTTTAGGCGAGATATTCGCATGTCAAGTTGGAATAGCCACTTTTTATTTTTTGAGTTTTTTCAAAATTTCTTTTTACCATTCGTTTGTGCCGCGTTTGTGCCGTCCTTTCCCAAAATTTCATCCATTTAGCTCAAAAATTGAAAAAGTTTTTAAGGATTGAAAGTGGCCATACCAACTTGACGGAAGTTGGACACGCGATTTCGCTTGTCTTTGAGATTTTTTAAAATTTTTTTTCTATTCCTTTTGGCGTCGTTTGTGCCGGCGATTCACCAAGTTTCATCGTTTGTGCCGCAATATTAAAGAAGTTATGAAAGAAAAACTGTTACTGACATACTGACGCCAGCAGCGCATCTCTACGTCAAGTAAAGTAACTAATTGCCAGCATACACCAGCGGTTGATGGGTTGATAATTTATCTATAAATACATATCTATTACAGCAAATAATAGTATTTTTCTTTTACCTACAACTTTACAAATAACTATTTTAGTAATATAAAAAGTTTTTTTCGTTTTTACCGCCATATCAAGCGAGATATTAGCGTGTCAAGTAAATATGAGAAAAATTGATATAACTTTTCATATTTTGAATTTTTTCAAAATTTCTTTTTGCCAATCTATTTGGCCTCGTTTCTGCTAGTGATTCGCTAAATTTCATCGTTTGTGCCGCATTATTACGCGAGATATTCGCATATCAAGTTGGTATGGCCACTTTTTATTTTTGAGTTTTTTCAAAATTTCTTTTTACCATTCTTTTAGGCTTCGTTTGTGCCGGCGATTCACCAAGTTTCATCGTTTGTGCCGCATTTTTAGGCGAGATATTCGCATGTGAATTTAATATGACAAAAATTGATAACTTTTTATTTTTTGAACTTTTTCAAAATTTTTTTTTGCCAATCTTTTTGGCCTCGTTTGTGCCGCTGATTCGCCAAATTTCATCGTTTGTGCCGTATTATTACGCGAGATATTCGCATGTCAAGTTGGTATGGCCACTTTTTATTTTTGAGTTTTTTCAAAATTTCTTTCTACCATTCTTTTAGGCTTCGTTTGTGCCGGCGATTCACCAAGCTTCATCGTTTGTGCCGCATATTTAGGCGAGATATTCGCATGTTAAGTTGGAATGGCTACTTTTTATTTTTTGAGTTTTTTCAAAATTTCTTTTTACCATTCGTTTGTGCCGCGTTTGTGCCGTCCTTTCCCAAAATTTCATCCATTTAGCTCAAAAATTGAAAAAGTTTATAAGTATTTAAAGTGGCCATACCAACTTGACGGAAGTTGGACACGCGATTTCGCTTGTCTTTGAGATGTTTTAAAAATTTGTTTTGCTATTCCTTTTGGCGTCGTTTGTGCCGGCGATTCACCAAGCTTCATCGTTTGTGCCGCAATATTAAAGAAGTTATGAAAGAAAAACTGTTACTGACATACTGACGCCAGCAGCGCATCTCTACGTCAAGTAAAGTAACTAACTGCCAGCATACACCAGCGGTTGTTGGGTTGATAATTTATCTATAAATACATATCTATTACAGCAAATAATAGTATTTTTCTTTTACCTACAACTTTACAAATAACTATTTTAGTAATATAAAAAGTTTTTTTCGTTTTTACCGCCATACCAAGCGAGATAGCGTGTCAAGTAAAGATGAGAAAAATTGATATAACTTTTCATATTTTGAATTTTTTCAAAATTTCTTTTTGCCAATCTCTTTGGCCTCGTTTCTGCTAGCGATTCGCCAAATTTCATCGTTTGTGCCGCATTATTACGCGCGATATTCGCATGTCAAGTTGGTATGGCCACTTTTTATTTTTGAGTTTTTTCAAAATTTCTTTTTACCATCCTTTTAGGCTTCGTTTGTGCCGGCGATTCGCCAAATTTCATCGTTTTTGCCGCATTATTACGCGAGATATTCGCATATCAAGTTGGTATGGCCACTTTTTATTTTTGAGTTTTTTCAAAATTTCTTTTTACTATTCTTTTAGGCTTTGTTTGTGCCGGCGATTCACCAAGTTTCATCGTTTGTGCCGCATTTTTAGGCGAGATATTCGCATGTCAAGTTGGAATGGCCACTTTTTATTTTTTGAGTTTTTTCAAAATTTATTTTTACCATTCGTTTGTGCCGCGTTTGTGCCGTCCTTTCCCAAAACTTCATCCATTTAGCTCAAAAATTGAAAAAGTTTTTAAGGATTTAAAGTGGCCATACCAGCTTGACGGAAGTTGGACACGCGATTTCGCTTGCCTTTAAGATTTTTCAAAATTTCTTTTTGCCAATCTCTTTGGCCTCGTTTGTGCCGCTGATTAGCCAAATTTCATCGTTTGTGCCGCATTATTACGCGAGATATTTGCATGTCAAATAATTATGACAAAAATTGATATACCTTTTTATTTTTTGAACTTTATCAAAATTTCTTTTTGCCAATCTCTTTGGCCTCGTTTGTGCCGGCGATTCACCAAGTTTCATCGTTTGTGCCGCATTTTTAGGCGAGATATTCGCATGTCAAGTTGGAATGGCCACTTTTTATTTTTTGAGTTTTTTGAAAATTTCTTTTTACTATTCGTTTGTGCCGCGTATGTGCCGCTCATTCGCCAATTTTCAGCCATTTAGCTCAAAAATTGAAAAAGTTATTAAGGATTTAAAGTGGCCATACCAACTTGACGGAAGTTGGACGTACGATTTCGCTTGCCTTTAAGATTTTTCAAAATTTCTTTTTGCCAATCACTTTGGCCTCGTTTGTGCCGCTGGTTAGCCAAATTTCATCGTTTGTGCCGCATTATTACGCGAGATATTTGCATGTCAATTAATTATGACAAAAATTGATATAACTTTTTATTTTTTGAACATTTTTCAAAATTTCTTTTTGCCAATCTTTTTGGCCTCGTTTGTGCCGCTGATTCGCCAAATTTCATCGTTTGTGCCGTATTATTACGCGAGATATTCGCATGTCAAGTTGGTATGGCCACTTTTTATTTTTGAGTTTTTTCAAAATTTCTTTTTACCATTCTTTTAGGCTTCGTTTGTGCCGGCGATTCACCAAGTTTCATCGTTTGTGCCGCATTTTTAGGCGAGATATTCGCATGTCAAGTTGGAAGGGCCACTTTTTATTTTTTGAGTTTTTTCAAAATTTCTTTTTACCATTCGTTTGTGCCGCGTTTGTGCCGTCCTTTCCCAAAATTTCATCCATTTAGCTCAAAAATTGAAAAAGTTTTTAAGGATTGAAAGTGGCCATACCAACTTGACGGAAGTTGGACACGCGATTTCGCTTGTCTTTGAGATTTTTTAAAATTTTGTTTTGCTATTCCTTTAGGCTTCGTTTGTGCCGGCGATTCACCAAGTTTCATCGTTTGTGCCGCATTTTTAGGCGAGATATTCGCATGTCAATTTGGAATGGCCACTTTTTATTTTTTGAGTTTTTTGAAAATTTCTTTTTACTATTCGTTTGTGCCGCGTATGTGCCGCTCATTCGCCAAATTTCAGCCATTTAGCTCAAAAATTGAAAAAGTTATTAAGGATTTAAAGTGGCCATACCAACTTGACGGAAGTTGGACGTACGATTTCGCTTGCCTTCAAGATTTTTCAAAATTTCTTTTTGCCAATCTCTTTGGCCTCGTTTGTGCCGCTGATTAGCCAAATTTCATCGTTTGTGCCGCATTATTACGCGAGATATTTGCATGTCAAATAATTATGACAAAAATTGATATACCTTTTTATTTTTTGAACTTTATCAAAATTTCTTTTTGCCAATCTCTTTGGCCTCGTTTGTGCCGGCGATTCACCAAGTTTCATCGTTTGTGCCGCATTTTTAGGCGAGATATTCGCATGTCAAGTTGGAATGGCCACTTTTTATTTTTTGAGTTTTTTGAAAATTTCTTTTTACTATTCGTTTGTGCCGCGTATGTGCCGCTCATTCGCCAAATTTCAGCCATTTAGCTCAAAAATTGAAAAAGTTATTAAGGATTTAAAGTGGCCATACCAACTTGACGGAAGTTGGACGTACGATTTCGCTTGCCTTTAAGATTTTTCAAAATTTCTTTTTGCCAATCACTTTGGCCTCGTTTGTGCCGCTGGTTAGCCAAATTTCATCGTTTGTGCCGCATTATTACGCGAGATATTTGCATGTCAATTAATTATGACAAAAATTGATATAACTTTTTATTTTTTGAACATTTCTCAAAATTTCTTTTTGCCAATCTTTTTGGCCTCGTTTGTGCCGCTGATTCGCCAAGTTTCATCGTTTGTGCCGTATTATTACGCGAGATATTCGCATGTCAAGTTGGTATGGCCACTTTTTATTTTTGAGTTTTTTCAAAATTTCTTTTTACAATTCTTTTAGGCTTCGTTTGTGCCGGCGATTCACCAAGTTTCATCGTTTGTGCCGCATTTTTAGGCGAGATATTCGCATGTCAAGTTGGAATGGCCACTTTTTATTTTTTGAGTTTTTTCAAAATTTATTTTTACCATTCGTTTGTGCCGCGTTTGTGCCGTCCTTTCCCAAAACTTCATCCATTTAGCTCAAAAATTGAAAAAGTTTTTAAGGATTTAAAGTGGCCATACCAGCTTGACGGAAGTTGGACACGCGATTTCGCTTGCCTTTAAGATTTTTCAAAATTTCTTTTTGCCAATCTCTTTGGCCTCGATTGTGCCGCTGATTAGCCAAATTTCATCGTTTGTGCCGCATTATTACGCGAGATATTTGCATGTCAATTAATTATGACAAAAATTGATATAACTTTTTATTTTTTGAACATTTTTCAAAATTTCTTTTTGCCAATCTTTTTGGCCTCGTTTGTGCCGCTGATTCGCCAAATTTTATCGTTTGTGCCGTATTATTACGCGAGATATTCGCATGTCAAGTTGGTATGGCCACTTTTTATTTTTGAGTTTTTTCAAAATTTCTTTTTACCATTCTTTTAGGCTTCGTTTGTGCCGGCGATTCACCAAGTTTCATCGTTTGTGCCGCATTTTTAGGCGAGATATTCGCATGTCAAGTTGGAAGGGCCACTTTTTATTTTTTGAGTTTTTTCAAAATTTCTTTTTACCATTCGTTTGTGCCGCGTTTGTGCCGTCCTTTCCCAAAATTTCATCCATTTAGCTCAAAAATTGAAAAAGTTTTTAAGGATTGAAAGTGGCCATACCAACTTGACGGAAGTTGGACACGCGATTTCGCTTGTCTTTGAGATTTTTTAAAATTTTGTTTTGCTATTCCTTTTGGCGTCGTTGGTGCTGGCGATTCACCAAGTTTCATCGTTTGTGCCGCAATATTAAAGAAGTTATGAAAGAAAAACTGTTACTGACATACTGACGCCAGCAGCGCATCTCTACGTCAAGTAAAGTAACTAACTGCCAGCATACACCAGCGGTTGATGGGTTGATAATTTATCTATAAATACATATCTATTACAGCAAATAATAGTATTTTTCTTTTACCTACAACTTTACAAATAACTATTTTAGTAATATAAAAAGTTTTTTTCGTTTTTACCGCCATACCAAGCGAGATATTAGGGTGTCAAGTAAATATGAGAAAAATTGATATAACTTTTCATATTTTGAATTTTTTCAAAATTTCTTTTTGCCAATCTATTTGGCCTCCTTTCTGCTAGCGATTCGCTAAATTTCATCGTTTGTGCCGCATTATTACGCGAGATATTCGCATATCAAGTTGGTGTGGCCACTTTTTATTTTTGAGTTTTTTCAAAATTTCTTTTTACTATTCTTTTAGGCTTTGTTTGTGCCGGCGATTCACCAAGTTTCATCGTTTGTGCCGCATTTTTAGGCGAGATATTCGCATGTCAATTTGGAATGGCCACTTTTTATTTTTTGAGTTTTTTCAAAATTTATTTTTACCATTCGTTTGTGCCGCGTTTGTGCCGTCCTTTCCCAAAACTTCATCCATTTAGCTCAAAAATTGAAAATGTTTTTAAGGACTTGAAGTGGCCATACCAGCTTGACGGAAGTTGGACACGCGATTTCGCTTGCCTTTAAGATTTTTCAAAATTTCTTTTTGCCAATCTCTTTGGCCTCGTTTGTGCCGCTGATTAGCCAAATTTCATCGTTTGTGCCGCATTATTACGCGAGATATTTGCATGTCAATTAATTATGACAAAAATTGATATAACTTTTTATTTTTTGAACATTTTTCAAAATTTCTTTTTGCCAATCTTTTTGGCCTCGTTTGTGCCGCTGATTCGCCAAACTTCATCGTTTGTGCCGTATTATTACGCGAGATATTCGCATGTCAAGTTGGTATGGCCACTTTTTATTTTTGAGTTTTTTCAACATTTCTTTTTACCATTCTTTTAGGCTTCGTTTGTGCCGGCGATTCACCAAGTTTCATCGTTTGTGCCGAATTTTTAGGCGAGATATTTGCATGTCAAGTTGGAATAGCCACTTTTTATTTTTTGAGTTTTTTCAAAATTTCTTTTTACCATTCGTTTGTGCCGCGTTTGTGCCGTCCTTTCCCAAAATTTCATCCATTTAGCTCAAAAATTGAAAAAGTTTTTAAGGATTGAAAGTGGCCATACCAACTTGACGGAAGTTGGACACGCGATTTCGCTTGTCTTTGAGATTTTTTAAAATTTTTTTTTGCTATTCCTTTTGGCGTCGTTTGTGCTGGCGATTCACCAAGTTTCATCGTTTGTGCCGCAATATTAAAGAAGTTATGAAAGAAAAACTGTTACTGACATACTGACGCCAGCAGCGCATCTCTACGTCAAGTAAAGTAACTAACTGCCAGCATACACCAGCGGTTGATGGGTTGATAATTTATCTATAAATACATATCTATTACAGCAAATAATAGTATTTTTCTTTTACCTACAACTTTACAAATAACTATTTTAGTAATATAAAAAGTTTTTTTCGTTTTTACCGCCATACCAAGCGAGATATTAGCGTGTCAATTTGGTATGGCCACTTTTTATTTTTGAGTTTTTTCAAAATTTCTTTTTACCATTCTTTTAGGCTTCGTTTGTGCCGGCGATTCACCAAGTTTCATCGTTTGTGCCGCATTTTTAGGCGAGATATTCGCATGTCAAGTTGGAATGGCCACTTTTTATTTTTTGAGTTTTTTGAAAATTTCTTTTTACTATTCGTTTGTGCCGCGTATGTGCCGCTCATTCGCCAAATTTCAGCCATTTAGCTCAAAAATTGAAAAAGTTATTAAGGATTTAAAGTGGCCATACAAACTTGACGGAAGTTGGACGTACGATTTCGCTTGCCTTTAAGATTTTTCAAAATTTCTTTTTGCCAATCTCTTTGGCCTCGTTTGTGCCGCTGATTAGCCAAATTTCATCGTTTGTGCCGCATTATTACGCGAGATATTTGCATGTCAATTAATTATGACAAAAATTGATATAACTTTTTATTTTTTGAACATTTTTCAAAATTTCTTTTTGCCAATCTTTTTGGCCTCGTTTGTGCCGCTGATTCGCCAAATTTCATCGTTTGTGCCGTATTATTACGCGAGATATTCGCATGTCAAGTTGGTATGGCCACTTTTTATTTTTGAGTTTTTTCAAAATTTCTTTTTACCATTCTTTTAGGCTTCGTTTGTGCCGGCGATTCAACAAGTTTCATCGTTTGTGCCGCATTTTTAGGCGAGATATTCGCATGTCAATTTGGAATGGCCACTTTTTATTTTTTGAGTTTTTTCAAAATTTATTTTTACCATTCGTTTGTGCCGCGTTTGTGCCGTCCGTTCCCAAAATTTCATCCATTTAGCTCAAAAATTGAAAAAGTTTTTAAGGATTGAAAGTGGCCATACCAACTTGACGGAAGTTGGACACGCGATTTCGCTTGTCTTTGAGATTTTTTAAAATTTTTTTTTGCTATTCCTTTTGGCGTCGTTTGTGCTGGCGATTCACCAAGTTTCATCGTTTGTGCCGCAATATTAAAGAAGTTATGAAAGAAAAACTGTTACTGACATACTGACGCCAGCAGCGCATCTCTACGTCAAGTAAAGTAACTAACTGCCAGCATACACCAGCGGTTGATGGGTTGATAATTTATCTATAAATACATATCTATTACAGCAAATAATAGTATTTTTCTTTTACCTACAACTTTACAAATAACTATTTTAGTAATATAAAAAGTTTTTTTCGTTTTTACCGCCATACCAAGCGAGATATTAGCGTGTCAAGTAAATATGAGAAAAATTGATATAACTTTTCATATTTTGAATTTTTTCAAAATTTCTTTTTGCCAATCTATTTGGCCTCCTTTCTGCTAGCGATTCGCTAAATTTCATCGTTTGAGCCGTATTATTACTCGAGATATTCGCATGTCAAGTTGGTATGGCCACTTTTTATTTTTGAGTTTTTTCAAAATTTCTTTCTACCATTCTTTTATGCTTCGTTTGTGCCGGCGATTCACCAAGTTTCATCGTTTGTGCCGCATATTTAGGCGAGAAATTCGCATGTCAAGTTGGAATGGCCACTTTTTATTTTTTGAGTTTTTTCAAAATTTCTTTTTACCATTCGTTTGTGCCGCGTTTGTGCCGTCCTTTCCCAAAATTTCATCCATTTAGCTCAAAAATTGAAAAAGTTTATAAGGATTTAAATTGGCCATACCAACTTGACGGAAGTTGGACACGCGATTTCGCTTGTCTTTGAGATGTTTTAAAATTTTTTTTTGCTATTCCTTTTGGCGTCGTTTGTGCCGGCGATTCACCAAGCTTCATCGTTTGTGCCGCAATATTAAAGAAGTTATGAAAGAAAAACTGTTACTGACATACTGACGCCAGCAGCGCATCTCTACGTCAAGTAAAGTAACTAACTGCCAGCATACACCAGCGGTTGTTGGGTTGATAATTTATCTATAAATACATATCTATTACAGCAAATAATAGTATTTTTCTTTTACCTACAACTTTACAAATAACTATTTTAGTAATATAAAAAGTTTTTTTCGTTTTTACCGCCATACCAAGCGAGATATTAGCGTGTCAAGTAAATATGAGAAAAATTGATATAACTTTTCATATTTTGAATTTTTTCAAAATTTCTTTTTGCCAATCTTATTGGCCTCGTTTGTGCCGCTGATTCGCCAAATTTCATCGTTTGTGCCGCATTATTACGCGAGATATTCGCATATCAAGTTGGTATGGCCACTTTTTATTTTTGAGTTTTTTCAAAATTTCTTTCTACTATTCTTTTAGGCTTTGTTTGTGCAGGCGATTCACCAAGTTTCATCGTTTGTGCCGCATTTTTAGGCGAGATATTCGCATGTCAAGTTGGAATGGCCCATTTTATTTTTTGAGTTTTTTCAAAATTTATTTTTACCATTCGTTTGTGCCGCGTTTGTGCCGTCCTTTCCCAAAACTTCATCCATTTAGCTCAAAAATTGAAAAAGTTTTTAAGGATTTAAAGTGGCCATACCAGCTTGACGGAAGTTGGACACGCGATTTCGCTTGCCTTTAAGATTTTTCAAAATTTCTTTTTGCCAATCTCTTTGGCCTCGTTTGTGCCGCTGATTAGCCAAATTTCATCGTTTGTGCCGCATTATTACGCGAGATATTTGCATGTCAATTAATTATGACAAAAATTGATATAACTTTTTATTTTTTGAACATTTTTCAAAATTTCTTTTTGCCAATCCTTTTGGCCTCGTTTGTGCCGCTGATTCGCCAAATTTCATCGTTTGTGCCGTATTATTACGCGAGATATTCGCATGTCAAGTTGGTATGGCCACTTTTTATTTTTGAGTTTTTTCAAAATTTCTTTTTACCATTCTTTTAGGCTTTGTTTGTGCCGGCGATTCACCAAGTTTCATCGTTTGTGCCGCATTTTTAGGCGAGATATTCGCATGTCAAGTTGGAATAGCCACTTTTTATTTTTTGAGTTTTTTCAAAATTTCTTTTTACCATTCGTTTGTGCCGCGTTTGTGCCGTCCTTTCCCAAAATTTCATCCATTTAGCTCAAAAATTGAAAAAGTTTTTAAGGATTGAAAGTGGCCATACCAACTTGACGGAAGTTGGACACGCGATTTCGCTTGTCTTTGAGATTTTTTAAAAATTTTTTTTGCTATTCCTTTTGGCGTCGTTTGTGCCGGCGATTCACCAAGTTTCATCGTTTGTGCCGCAATATTAAAGAAGTTATGAAAGAAAAACTGTTACTGACATACTGACGCCAGCAGCGCATCTCTACGTCAAGTAAAGTAACTAACTGCCAGCATACACCAGCGGTTGATGGGTTGATAATTTATCTATAAATACATATCTATTACAGCAAATAATAGTATTTTTCTTTTACCTAGAACTTTACAAATAACTATTTTAGTAATATAAAAAGTTTTTTTCGTTTTTACCGCCATACCAAGCGAGATATTAGCGTGTCAAGTAAATATGAGAACAATTGATATAACTTTTCATATTTTGAATTTTTTCAAAATTTCTTTTTGCCAATCTATTTGGCCTCCTTTCCGCTAGCGATTCGCTAAATTTCATCGTTTGTGCCGCATTATTACGCGAGATATTCGCATATCAAGTTGGTATGGCCACTTTTTATTTTTGAGTTTTTTCAAAATTTCTTTTTACTATTCTTTTAGGCTTCGTTTGTGCCGGCGATTCACCAAGTTTCATCGTTTGTGCCGCATTTTTAGGCGAGATATTCGCATGTCAAGTTGGAATAGCCACTTTTTATTTTTTGAGTTTTTTCAAAATTTCTTTTTACCATTCGTTTGTGCCGCGTTTGTGCCGTCCTTTCCCAAAATTTCATCCATTTAGCTCAAAAATTGAAAAAGTTTTTAAGGATTGAAAGTGGCCATACCAACTTGACGGAAGTTGGACACGCGATTTCGCTTGTCTTTGAGATTTTTTAAAATTTTTTTTGCTATTCCTTTTGGCGTCGTTTGTGCCGGCGATTCACCAAGTTTCATCGTTTGTGCCGCAATATTAAAGAAGTTATGAAAGAAAAACTGTTACTGACATACTGACGCCAGCAGCGCATCTCTACGTCAAGTAAAGTAACTAACTGCCAGCATACACCAGCGGTTGATGGGTTGATAATTTATCTATAAATACATATCTATTACAGCAAATAATAGTATTTTTCTTTTACCTACAACTTTACAAATAACTATTTTAGTAATATAAAAAGTTTTTTTCGTTTTTACCGCCATACCAAGCGAGATATTAGCGTGTCAAGTAAATATGAGAAAAATTGATATAACTTTTCATATTTTGAATTTTTTCAAAATTTCTTTTTGCCAATCTATTTGGCCTCGTTTCTGCTAGTGATTCGCTAAATTTCATCGTTTGTGCCGCATTATTACGCGAGATATTCGCATATCAAGTTGGTATGGCCACTTTTTATTTTTGAGTTTTTTCGAAATTTCTTTTTACTATTCTTTTAGGCTTTGTTTGTGCCGGCGATTCACCAAGTTTCATCGTTTGTGCCGCATTTTTAGGCGAGATATTCGCATGTACAAGTTGGAATGGCCACTTTTTATTTTTTGAGTTTTTTCAAAATTTATTTTTACCATTCGTTTGTGCCGCGTTTGTGCCGTCCTTTCCCAATACTTCATCCATTTAGCTCAAAAATTGAAAAAGTTTTTAAGGATTTAAAGTGGCCATACCAGCTTGACGGAAGTTGGACACGCGATTTCGCTTGCCTTTAAGATTTTTCAAAATTTCTTTTTGCCAATCTCTTTGGCCTCGTTTGTGCCGCTGATTAGCCAAATTTCATCGTTTGTGCCGCATTATTACGCGAGATATTTGCATGTCAATTAATTATGACAAAAATTGATATAACTTTTTATTTTTTGAACATTTTTCAAAATTTCTTTTTGCCAATCTTTTTGGCCTCGTTTGTGCCGCTGATTCGCCAAATTTCATCGTTTGTGCCGTATTATTACGCGAGATATTCGCATGTCAAGTTGGTATGGCCACTTTTTATTTTTGAGTTTTTTCAAAATTTCTTTTTACCATTCTTTTAGGCTTCGTTTGTGCCGGCGATTCACCAAGTTTCATCGTTTGTGCCGCATTTTTAGGCGAGATATTCGCATGTCAAGTTGGAATGGCCACTTTTTATTTTTTGAGTTTTTTCAAAATTTCTTTTTACCATTCGTTTGTGCCGCGTTTGTGCCGTCCTTTCCCAAAATTTCATCCATTTAGCTCAAAAATTGAAAAAGTTTTTAAGGATTGAAAGTGGCCATACCAACTTGACGGAAGTTGGACACGCGATTTCGCTTGTCTTTGAGATTTTTTAAAATTTTTTTTGCTATTCCTTTTGGCGTCGTTTGTGCCGGCGATTCACCAAGTTTCATCGTTTGTGCCGCAATATTAAAGAAGTTATGAAAGAAAAACTGTTACTGACATACTGACGCCAGCAGCGCATCTCTACGTCAAGTAAAGTAACTAATTGCCAGCATACACCAGCGGTTGATGGGTTGATAATTTATCTATAAATACATATCTATTACAGCAAATAATAGTATTTTTCTTTTACCTACAACTTTACAAATAACTATTTTAGTAATATAAAAAGTTTTTTTCGTTTTTACCGCCATATCAAGCGAGATATTAGCGTGTCAAGTAAATATGAGAAAAATTGATATAACTTTTCATATTTTGAATTTTTTCAAAATTTCTTTTTGCCAATCTATTTGGCCTCGTTTCTGCTAGTGATTCGCTAAATTTCATCGTTTGTGCCGCATTATTACGCGAGATATTCGCATATCAAGTTGGTATGGCCACTTTTTATTTTTGAGTTTTTTCAAAATTTCTTTTTACCATTCTTTTAGGCTTCGTTTGTGCCGGCGATTCACCAAGTTTCATCGTTTGTGCCGCATTTTTAGGCGAGATATTCGCATGTGAATTTAATATGACAAAAATTGATAACTTTTTATTTTTCGAACTTTTTCAAAATTTTTTTTTGCCAATCTTTTTGGCCTCGTTTTTGCCGCTGATTCGCCAAATTTCATCGTTTGTGCCGTATTATTACGCGAGATATTCGCATGTCAAGTTGGTATGGCCACTTTTTATTTTTGAGTTTTTTCAAAATTTCTTTCTACCATTCTTTTAGGCTTCGTTTGTGCCGGCGATTCACCAAGCTTCATCGTTTGTGCCGCATATTTAGGCGAGATATTCGCATGTTAAGTTGGAATGGCTACTTTTTATTTTTTGAGTTTTTTCAAAATTTCTTTTTACCATTCGTTTGTGCCGCGTTTGTGCCGTCCTTTCCCAAAATTTCATCCATTTAGCTCAAAAATTGAAAAAGTTTATAAGTATTTAAAGTGGCCATACCAACTTGACGGAAGTTGGACACGCGATTTCGCTTGTCTTTGAGATGTTTTAAAAATTTTTTTTGCTATTCCTTTTGGCGTCGTTTGTGCCGGCGATTCACCAAGCTTCATCGTTTGTGCCGCAATATTAAAGAAGTTATGAAAGAAAAACTGTTACTGACATACTGACGCCAGCAGCGCATCTCTACGTCAAGTAAAGTAACTAACTGCCAGCATACACCAGCGGTTGTTGGGTTGATAATTTATCTATAAATACATATCTATTACAGCAAATAATAGTATTTTTCTTTTACCTACAACTTTACAAATAACTATTTTAGTAATATAAAAAGTTTTTTTCGTTTTTACCGCCATACCAAGCGAGATAGCGTGTCAAGTAAAGATGAGAAAAATTGATATAACTTTTCATATTTTGAATTTTTTCAAAATTTCTTTTTGCCAATCTCTTTGGCCTAATTTCTGCTAGCGATTCGCCAAATTTCATCGTTTGTGCCGCATTATTACGCGCGATATTCGCATGTCAAGTTGGTATGGCCACTTTTTATTTTTGAGTTTTTTCAAAATTTCTTTTTACCATCCTTTTAGGCTTCGTTTCTGCCGGCGATTCGCCAAATTTCATCGTTTTTGCCGCATTATTACGCGAGATATTCGCATGTCAATTTGGTATGGCCACTTTTTATTTTTGAGTTTTTTCAAAATTTCTTTTTACCATTCTTTTAGGCTTCGTTTGTGCCGGCGATTCACCAAGTTTCATCGTTTGTGCCGCATTTTTAGGCGAGATATTCGCATGTCAATTTGGAATGGCCACTTTTTATTTTTTGAGTTTTTTGAAAATTTCTTTTTACTATTCGTTTGTGCCGCGTATGTGCCGCTCATTCGCCAAATTTCAGCCATTTAGCTCAAAAATTGAAAAAGTTATTAAGGATTTAAAGTGGCCATACCAACTTGACGGAAGTTGGACGTACGATTTCGCTTGCCTTCAAGATTTTTCAAAATTTCTTTTTGCCAATCTCTTTGGCCTCGTTTGTGCCGCTGATTAGCCAAATTTCATCGTTTGTGCCGCATTATTACGCGAGATATTTGCATGTCAAATAATTATGACAAAAATTGATATACCTTTTTATTTTTTGAACTTTATCAAAATTTCTTTTTGCCAATCTCTTTGGCCTCGTTTGTGCCGGCGATTCACCAAGTTTCATCGTTTGTGCCGCATTTTTAGGCGAGATATTCGCATGTCAAGTTGGAATGGCCACTTTTTATTTTTTGAGTTTTTTGAAAATTTCTTTTTACTATTCGTTTGTGCCGCGTATGTGCCGCTCATTCGCCAAATTTCAGCCATTTAGCTCAAAAATTGAAAAAGTTATTAAGGATTTAAAGTGGCCATACCAACTTGACGGAAGTTGGACGTACGATTTCGCTTGCCTTTAAGATTTTTCAAAATTTCTTTTTGCCAATCACTTTGGCCTCGTTTGTGCCGCTGATTAGCCAAATTTCATCGTTTGTGCCGTATTATTACGCGAGATATTCGCATGTCAAGTTGGTATGGCCACTTTTTATTTTTGAGTTTTTTCAAAATTTCTTTTTACCATTCTTTTAGGCTTCGTTTGTGCCGGCGATTCACCAAGTTTCATCGTTTGTGCCGCATTTTTAGGCGAGATATTCGCATGTCAAGTTGGAATAGCCACTTTTTATTTTTTGAGTTTTTTCAAAATTTCTTTTTACCATTCGTTTGTGCCGCGTTTGTGCCGTCCTTTCCCAAAATTTCATCCATTTAGCTCAAAAATTGAAAAAGTTTTTAAGGATTGAAAGTGGCCATACCAACTTGACGGAAGTTGGACACGCGATTTCGCTTGTCTTTGAGATTTTTTAAAATTTTTTTTGCTATTCCTTTTGGCGTCGTTTGTGCCGGCGATTCACCAAGTTTCATCGTTTGTGCCGCAATATTAAAGAAGTTATGAAAGAAAAACTGTTACTGACATACTGACGCCAGCAGCGCATCTCTACGTCAAGTAAAGTAACTAACTGCCAGCATACACCAGCGGTTGATGGGTTGATAATTTATCTATAAATACATATCTATTACAGCAAATAATAGTATTTTTCTTTTACCTACAACTTTACAAATAACTATTTTAGTAATATAAAAAGTTTTTTTCGTTTTTACCGCCATACCAAGCGAGATATTAGCGTGTCAAGTAAATATGAGAAAAATTGATATAACTTTTCATATTTTGAATTTCTTCAAAATTTCTTTTTGCCAATCTATTTGGCCTCGTTTCTGCTAGTGATTCGCTAAATTTCATCGTTTGTGCCGCATTATTACGCGAGATATTCGCATATCAAGTTGGTATGGCCACTTTTTATTTTTGAGTTTTTTCGAAATTTCTTTTTACTATTCTTTTAGGCTTTGTTTGTGCCGGCGATTCACCAAGTTTCATCGTTTGTGCCGCATTTTTAGGCGAGATATTCGCATGTCAAGTTGGAATGGCCACTTTTTATTTTTTGAGTTTTTTCAAAATTTATTTTTACCATTCGTTTGTGCCGCGTTTGTGCCGTCCTTTCCCAAAACTTCATCCATTTAGCTCAAAAATTGAAAAAGTTTTTAAGGATTTAAAGTGGCCATACCAGCTTGACGGAAGTTGGACACGCGATTTCGCTTGCCTTTAAGATTTTTCAAAATTTCTTTTTGCCAATCTCTTTGGCCTCGTTTGTGCCGCTGATTAGCCAAATTTCATCGTTTGTGCCGCATTATTACGCGAGATATTTGCATGTCAATTAATTATGACAAAAATTGATATAACTTTTTATTTTTTGAACATTTTTCAAAATTTCTTTTTGCCAATCTTTTTGGCCTCGTTTGTGCCGCTGATTCGCCAAATTTCATCGTTTGTGCCGTATTATTACGCGAGATATTCGCATGTCAAGTTGGTATGGCCACTTTTTATTTTTGAGTTTTTTCAAAATTTCTTTTTACCATTCTTTTAGGCTTCGTTTGTGCCGGCTATTCACCAAGTTTCATCGTTTGTGCCGCATTTTTAGGCGAGATATTCGCATGTCAAGTTGGAATAGCCACTTTTTATTTTTTGAGTTTTTTCAAAATTTCTTTTTACCATTCGTTTGTGCCGCGTTTGTGCCGTCCTTTCCCAAAATTTCATCCATTTAGCTCAAAAATTGAAAAAGTTTTTAAGGATTGAAAGTGGCCATACCAACTTGACGGAAGTTGGACACGCGATTTCGCTTGTCTTTGAGATTTTTTAAAATTTTTTTTGCTATTCCTTTTGGCGTCGTTTGTGGCGGCGATTCACCAAGTTTCATCGTTTGTGCCGCAATATTAAAGAAGTTATGAAAGAAAAACTGTTACTGACATACTGACGCCAGCAGCGCATCTCTACGTCAAGTAAAGTAACTAACTGCCAGCATACACCAGCGGTTGATGGGTTGATAATTTATCTATAAATACATATCTATTACAGCAAATAATAGTATTTTTCTTTTACCTACAACTTTACAAATAACTATTTTAGTAATATAAAAAGTTTTTTTCGTTTTTACCGCCATACCAAGCGAGATATTAGCGTGTCAAGTAAATATGAGAAAAATTGATATAACTTTTTATTTTTTGAACATTTTTCAAAATTTCTTTTTGCCAATCTTTTTAGCCTCATTTGTGCCGCTGATTCGCCAAATTTCATCGTTTGTGCCGTATTATTACGCGAGATATTCGCATGTCAAGTTGGTATGGCCACTTTTTATTTTTGAGTTTTTTCAAAATTTCTTTTTACCATTCTTTTAGGCTTTGTTTGTGCCGGCGATTCACCAAGTTTCATCGTTTGTGCCGCATTTTTAGGCGAGATATTCGCATGTCAAGTTGGAATAGCCACTTTTTATTTTTTGAGTTTTTTCAAAATTTCTTTTTACCATTCGTTTGTGCCGCGTTTGTGCCGTCCTTTCCCAAAATTTCATCCATTTAGCTCAAAAATTGAAAAAGTTTTTAAGGATTGAAAGTGGCCATACCAACTTGACGGAAGTTGGACACGCGATTTCGCTTGCCTTTAAGATTTTTCAAAATTTCTTTTTGCCAATCTCTTTGGCCTCGTTTGTGCCGCTGATTAGCCAAATTTCATCGTTTGTGCCACATTATTATGCGAGATATTTGCATGTCAATTAATTATGACAAAAATAGATATAACTTTTTATTTTTTGAACATTTTTCAAAATTTCTTTTTGCCAATCTTTTTGGCCTCGTTTGTGCCGCTGATTCGCCAAATTTCATCGTTTGTGCCGTATTATTACGCGAGATATTCGCATGTCAAGTTGGTATGGCCACTTTTTATTTTTGAGTTTTTTCAAAATTTCTTTCTACCATTCTTTTAGGCTTCGTTTGTGCCGGCGATTCACCAAGCTTCATCGTTTGTGCCGCATATTTAGGCGAGATATTCGCATGTTAAGTTGGAATGGCTACTTTTTATTTTTTGAGTTTTTTCAAAATTTCTTTTTACCATTCGTTTGTGCCGCGTTTGTGCCGTCCTTTCCCAAAATTTCATCCATTTAGCTCAAAAATTGAAAAAGTTTATAAGTATTTAAAGTGGCCATACCAACTTGACGGAAGTTGGACACGCGATTTCGCTTGTCTTTGAGATGTTTTAAAATTTTTTTTTGCTATTCCTTTTGGCGTCGTTTGTGCCGGCGATTCACCAAGCTTCATCGTTTGTGCCGCAATATTAAAGAAGTTATGAAAGAAAAACTGTTACTGACATACTGACGCCAGCAGCGCATCTCTACGTCAAGTAAAGTAACTAACTGCCAGCATACACCAGCGGTTGTTGGGTTGATAATTTATCTATAAATACATATCTATTACAGCAAATAATAGTATTTTTCTTTTACCTACAACTTTACAAATAACTATTTTAGTAATATAAAAAGTTTTTTTCGTTTTTACCGCCATACCAAGCGAGATAGCGTGTCAAGTAAAGATGAGAAAAATTGATATAACTTTTCATATTTTGAATTTTTTCAAAATTTCTTTTTGCCAATCTCTTTGGCCTCATTTCTGCTAGCGATTCGCCAAATTTCATCGTTTGTGCCGCATTATTACGCGAGATATTTGCATGTCAATTAATTATGACAAAAATTGATATAACTTTTTATTTTTTGAACATTTCTCAAAATTTCTTTTTGCCAATCTTTTTGGCCTCGTTTGTGCCGCTGATTCGCCAAATTTCATCGTTTGTGCCGTATTATTACGCGAGATATTCGCATGTCAAGTTGGTATGGCCACTTTTTATTTTTGAGTTTTTTCAAAATTTCTTTTTACCATTCTTTTAGGCTTCGTTTGTGCCGGCGATTCACCAAGTTTCATCGTTTGTGCCGCATTTTTAGGCGAGATATTCGCATGTCAAGTTGGAATGGCCACTTTTTATTTTTTGAGTTTTTTCAAAATTTATTTTTACCATTCGTTTGTGCCGCGTTTGTGCCGTCCTTTCCCAAAATTTCATCCATTTAGCTCAAAAATTGAAAAAGTTTTTAAGGATTGAAAGTGGCCATACCAACTTGACGGAAGTTGGACACGCGATTTCGCTTGTCTTTGAGATTTTTTAAAATTTTGTTTTGCTATTCCTTTTGGCGTCGTTGGTGCTGGCGATTCACCAAGTTTCATCGTTTGTGCCGCAATATTAAAGAAGTTATGAAAGAAAAACTGTTACTGACATACTGACGCCAGCAGCGCATCTCTACGTCAAGTAAAGTAACTAACTGCCAGCATACACCAGCGGTTGATGGGTTGATAATTTATCTATAAATACATATCTATTACAGCAAATAATAGTATTTTTCTTTTACCTACAACTTTACAAATAACTATTTTAGTAATATAAAAAGTTTTTTTCGTTTTTACCGCCATACCAAGCGAGATATTAGCGTGTCAAGTAAATATGAGAAAAATTGATATAACTTTTTATTTTTTGAACATTTTTCAAAATTTCTTTTTGCCAATCTTTTTAGCCTCATTTGTGCCGCTGATTCGCCAAATTTCATCGTTTGTGCCGTATTATTACGCGAGATATTCGCATGTCAAGTTGGTATGGCCACTTTTTATTTTTGAGTTTTTTCAAAATTTCTTTTTACCATTCTTTTAGGCTTTGTTTGTGCCGGCGATTCACCAAGTTTCATCGTTTGTGCCGCATTTTTAGGCGAGATATTCGCATGTCAAGTTGGAATAGCCACTTTTTATTTTTTGAGTTTTTTCAAAATTTCTTTTTACCATTCGTTTGTGCCGCGTTTGTGCCGTCCTTTCCCAAAATTTCATCCATTTAGCTCAAAAATTGAAAAAGTTTTTAAGGATTGAAAGTGGCCATACCAACTTGACGGAAGTTGGACACGCGATTTCGCTTGCCTTTAAGATTTTTCAAAATTTCTTTTTGCCAATCTCTTTGGCCTCGTTTGTGCCGCTGATTAGCCAAATTTCATCGTTTGTGCCACATTATTATGCGAGATATTTGCATGTCAATTAATTATGACAAAAATAGATATAACTTTTTATTTTTTGAACATTTTTCAAAATTTCTTTTTGCCAATCTTTTTGGCCTCGTTTGTGCCGCTGATTCGCCAAATTTCATCGTTTGTGCCGTATTATTACGCGAGATATTCGCATGTCAAGTTGGTATGGCCACTTTTTATTTTTGAGTTTTTTCAAAATTTCTTTCTACCATTCTTTTAGGCTTCGTTTGTGCCGGCGATTCACCAAGCTTCATCGTTTGTGCCGCATATTTAGGCGAGATATTCGCATGTTAAGTTGGAATGGCTACTTTTTATTTTTTGAGTTTTTTCAAAATTTCTTTTTACCATTCGTTTGTGCCGCGTTTGTGCCGTCCTTTCCCAAAATTTCATCCATTTAGCTCAAAAATTGAAAAAGTTTATAAGTATTTAAAGTGGCCATACCAACTTGACGGAAGTTGGACACGCGATTTCGCTTGTCTTTGAGATGTTTTAAAATTTTTTTTTGCTATTCCTTTTGGCGTCGTTTGTGCCGGCGATTCACCAAGCTTCATCGTTTGTGCCGCAATATTAAAGAAGTTATGAAAGAAAAACTGTTACTGACATACTGACGCCAGCAGCGCATCTCTACGTCAAGTAAAGTAACTAACTGCCAGCATACACCAGCGGTTGTTGGGTTGATAATTTATCTATAAATACATATCTATTACAGCAAATAATAGTATTTTTCTTTTACCTACAACTTTACAAATAACTATTTTAGTAATATAAAAAGTTTTTTTCGTTTTTACCGCCATACCAAGCGAGATAGCGTGTCAAGTAAAGATGAGAAAAATTGATATAACTTTTCATATTTTGAATTTTTTCAAAATTTCTTTTTGCCAATCTCTTTGGCCTCATTTCTGCTAGCGATTCGCCAAATTTCATCGTTTGTGCCGCATTATTACGCGAGATATTTGCATGTCAATTAATTATGACAAAAATTGATATAACTTTTTATTTTTTGAACATTTCTCAAAATTTCTTTTTGCCAATCTTTTTGGCCTCGTTTGTGCCGCTGATTCGCCAAATTTCATCGTTTGTGCCGTATTATTACGCGAGATATTCGCATGTCAAGTTGGTATGGCCACTTTTTATTTTTGAGTTTTTTCAAAATTTCTTTTTACCATTCTTTTAGGCTTCGTTTGTGCCGGCGATTCACCAAGTTTCATCGTTTGTGCCGCATTTTTAGGCGAGATATTCGCATGTCAAGTTGGAATGGCCACTTTTTATTTTTTGAGTTTTTTCAAAATTTATTTTTACCATTCGTTTGTGCCGCGTTTGTGCCGTCCTTTCCCAAAATTTCATCCATTTAGCTCAAAAATTGAAAAAGTTTTTAAGGATTGAAAGTGGCCATACCAACTTGACGGAAGTTGGACACGCGATTTCGCTTGTCTTTGAGATTTTTTAAAATTTTGTTTTGCTATTCCTTTTGGCGTCGTTGGTGCTGGCGATTCACCAAGTTTCATCGTTTGTGCCGCAATATTAAAGAAGTTATGAAAGAAAAACTGTTACTGACATACTGACGCCAGCAGCGCATCTCTACGTCAAGTAAAGTAACTAACTGCCAGCATACACCAGCGGTTGATGGGTTGATAATTTATCTATAAATACATATCTATTACAGCAAATAATAGTATTTTTCTTTTACCTACAACTTTACAAATAACTATTTTAGTAATATAAAAAGTTTTTTTCGTTTTTACCGCCATACCAAGCGAGATATTAGCGTGTCTAGTAAATATGAGAAAAATTGATATAACTTTTCATATTTTGAATTTTTTCAAAATTTCTTTTTGCCAATCTATTTGGCCTCCTTTCTGCTAGCGATTCGCTAAATTTCATCGTTTGTGCCGCATTATTACGCGTAATATTCGCATATCAAGTTGGTGTGGCCACTTTTTATTTTTGAGTTTTTTCAAAATTTCTTTTTACTATTCTTTTAGGCTTTGTTTGTGCCGGCGATTCACCAAGTTTCATCGTTTGTGCCGCATTTTTAGGCGAGATATTCGCATGTCAAGTTGGAATGGCCACTTTTTATTTTTTGAGTTTTTTCAAAATTTATTTTTACCATTCGTTTGTGCCGCGTTTGTGCCGTCCTTTCCCAAAACTTCATCCATTTAGCTCAAAAATTGAAAATGTTTTTAAGGACTTGAAGTGGCCATACCAGCTTGACGGAAGTTGGACACGCGATTTCGCTTGCCTTTAAGATTTTTCAAAATTTCTTTTTGCCAATCTCTTTGGCCTCGTTTGTGCCGCTGATTAGCCAAATTTCATCGTTTGTGCCGCATTATTACGCGAGATATTTGCATGTCAATTAATTATGACAAAAATTGATATAACTTTTTATTTTTTGAACATTTTTCAAAATTTCTTTTTGCCAATCTTTTTGGCCTCGTTTGTGCCGCTGATTCGCCAAATTTCATCGTTTGTGCCGTATTATTACGCGAGATATTCGCATGTCAAGTTGGTATGGCCACTTTTTATTTTTGAGTTTTTTCAAAATTTCTTTTTACCATTCTTTTAGGCTTCGTTTGTGCCGGCGATTCACCAAGTTTCATCGTTTGTGCCGAATTTTTAGGCGAGATATTTGCATGTCAAGTTGGAATAGCCACTTTTTATTTTTTGAGTTTTTTCAAAATTTCTTTTTACCATTCGTTTGTGCCGCGTTTGTGCCGTCCTTTCCCAAAATTTCATCCTTTTAGCTCAAAAATTGAAAAAGTTTTTAAGGATTGAAAGTGGCCATACCAACTTGACGGAAGTTGGACACGCGATTTCGCTTGTCTTTGAGATTTTTTAAAATTTTTTTTTGCTATTCCTTTTGGCGTCGTTTGTGCTGGCGATTCACCAAGTTTCATCGTTTGTGCCGCAATATTAAAGAAGTTATGAAAGAAAAACTGTTACTGACATACTGACGCCAGCAGCGCATCTCTACGTCAAGTAAAGTAACTAACTGCCAGCATACACCAGCGGTTGATGGGTTGATAATTTATCTATAAATACATATCTATTACAGCAAATAATAGTATTTTTCTTTTACCTACAACTTTACAAATAACTATTTTAGTAATATAAAAAGTTTTTTTCGTTTTTACCGCCATACCAAGCGAGATATTAGCGTGTCAATTTGGTATGGCCACTTTTTATTTTTGAGTTTTTTCAAAATTTCTTTTTACCATTCTTTTAGGCTTCGTTTGTGCCGGCGATTCACCAAGTTTCATCGTTTGTGCCGCATTTTTAGGCGAGATATTCGCATGTCAAGTTGGAATGGCCACTTTTTATTTTTTGAGTTTTTTGAAAATTTCTTTTTACTATTCGTTTGTGCCGCGTATGTGCCGCTCATTCGCCAAATTTCAGCCATTTAGCTCAAAAATTGAAAAAGTTATTAAGGATTTAAAGTGGCCATACAAACTTGACGGAAGTTGGACGTACGATTTCGCTTGCCTTTAAGATTTTTCAAAATTTCTTTTTGCCAATCTCTTTGGCCTCGTTTGTGCCGCTGATTAGCCAAATTTCATCGTTTGTGCCGCATTATTACGCGAGATATTTGCATGTCAATTAATTATGACAAAAATTGATATAACTTTTTATTTTTTGAACATTTTTCAAAATTTCTTTTTGCCAATCTTTTTGGCCTCGTTTGTGCCGCTGATTCGCCAAATTTCATCGTTTGTGCCGTATTATTACGCGAGATATTCGCATGTCAAGTTGGTATGGCCACTTTTTATTTTTGAGTTTTTTCAAAATTTCTTTTTACCATTCTTTTAGGCTTCGTTTGTGCCGGCGATTCAACAAGTTTCATCGTTTGTGCCGCATTTTTAGGCGAGATATGCGCATGTCAAGTTGGAATGGCCACTTTTTATTTTTTGAGTTTTTTCAAAATTTCTTTTTACCATTCGTTTGTGCCGTCCGTTCCCAAAATTTCATCCATTTAGCTCAAAAATTGAAAAAGTTTTTAAGGATTGAAAGTGGCCATACCAACTTGACGGAAGTTGGACACGCGATTTCGCTTGTCTTTGAGATTTTTTAAAAATTTTTTTTGCTATTCCTTTTGGCGTCGTTTGTGCTGGCGATTCACCAAGTTTCATCGTTTGTGCCGCAATATTAAAGAAGTTATGAAAGAAAAACTGTTACTGACATACTGACGCCAGCAGCGCATCTCTACGTCAAGTAAAGTAACTAACTGCCAGCATACACCAGCGGTTGATGGGTTGATAATTTATCTATAAATACATATCTATTACAGCAAATAATAGTATTTTTCTTTTACCTACAACTTTACAAATAACAATTTTAGTAATATAAAAAGTTTTTTTCGTTTTTACCGCCATACCAAGCGAGATATTAGCGTGTCAAGTAAATATGAGAAAAATTGATATAACTTTTCATATTTTGAATTTTTTCAAAATTTCTTTTTGCCAATCTATTTGGCCTCCTTTCTGCTAGCGATTCGCTAAATTTCATCGTTTGAGCCGTATTATTACTCGAGATATTCGCATGTCAAGTTGGTATGGCCACTTTTTATTTTTGAGTTTTTTCAAAATTTCTTTCTACCATTCTTTTATGCTTCGTTTGTGCCGGCGATTCACCAAGTTTCATCGTTTGTGCCGCATATTTAGGCGAGAAATTCGCATGTCAAGTTGGAATGGCCCCTTTTTATTTTTTGAGTTTTTTCAAAATTTCTTTTTACCATTCGTTTGTGCCGCGTTTGTGCCGTCCTTTCCCAAAATTTCATCCATTTAGCTCAAAAATTGAAAAAGTTTATAAGGATTTAAATTGGCCATACCAACTTGACGGAAGTTGGACACGCGATTTCGCTTGTCTTTGAGATGTTTTAAAATTTTTTTTTGCTATTCCTTTTGGCGTCGTTTGTGCCGGCGATTCACCAAGCTTCATTGTTTGTGCCGCAATATTAAAGAAGTTATGAAAGAAAAACTGTTACTGACATACTGACGCCAGCAGCGCATCTCTACGTCAAGTAAAGTAACTAACTGCCAGCATACACCAGCGGTTGTTGGGTTGATAATTTATCTATAAATACATATCTATTACAGCAAATAATAGTATTTTTCTTTTACCTACAACTTTACAAATAACTATTTTAGTAATATAAAAAGTTTTTTTCGTTTTTACCGCCATACCAAGCGAGATATTAGCGTGTCAAGTAAATATGAGAAAAATTGATATAACTTTTCATATTTTGAATTTTTTCAAATTTTCTTTTTGCCAATCTATTTGGCCTCGTTTCTGCTAGCGATTCGCTAAATTTCATCGTTTGTGCCGCATTATTACGCGCGATATTCGCATGTCAAGTTGGTAAGGCCACTTTTTATTTTTGAGTTTTTTCAAAATTTCTTTTTACCATCCTTTTAGGCTTTGTTTGTGCCGGCGATTCGCCAAATTTCATCGTTTGTGCCGCATTATTACGCGAGATATTCGCATGTCAATTTGGTATGGCCACTTTTTATTTTTGAGTTTTTTCAAAATTTCTTTTTGCCAATCTTTTTGGCCTCGTTTGTGCCGGTGATTCGCCAAATTTCATCGTTTGTGCCGCATTATTACGCGAGATATTCGCATATCAAGTTGGTATGGCCACTTTTTATTTTTGAGTTTTTTCAAAATTTCTTTTTACTATTCTTTTAGGCTTTGTTTGTGCAGGCGATTCACCAAGTTTCATCGTTTGTGCCGCATTTTTAGGCGAGATAATCGCATGTCAAGTTGGAATGGCCACTTTTTATTTTTTGAGTTTTTTCAAAATTTATTTTTACCATTCGTTTGTGCCGCGTTTGTGCCGTCCTTTCCCAAAACTTCATCCATTTAGCTCAAAAATTGAAAAAGTTTTTAAGGATTTAAAGTGGCCATACCAGCTTGACGGAAGTTGGACACGCGATTTCGCTTGCCTTTAAGATTTTTCAAAATTTCTTTTTGCCAATCTCTTTGGCCTCGTTTGTGCCGCTGATTAGCCAAATTTCATCGTTTGTGCCGCATTATTACGCGAGATATTTGCATGTCAATTAATTATGACAAAAATTGATATAACTTTTTATTTTTTGAACATTTTTCAAAATTTCTTTTTGCCAATCCTTTTGGCCTCGTTTGTGCCGCTGATTCGCCAAATTTCATCGTTTGTGCCGTATTATTACGCGAGATATTCGCATGTCAAGTTGGTATGGCCACTTTTTATTTTTGAGTTTTTTCAAAATTTCTTTTTACCATTCTTTTAGGCTTTGTTTGTGCCGGCGATTCACCAAGTTTCATCGTTTGTGCCGCATTTTTAGGCGAGATATTTGCATGTCAAGTTGGAATAGCCACTTTTTATTTTTTGAGTTTTTTCAAAATTTCTTTTTACCATTCGTTTGTGCCGCGTTTGTGCCGTCCTTTCCCAAAATTTCATCCATTTAGCTCAAAAATTGAAAAAGGTTTTAAGGATTGAAAGTGGCCATACCAACTTGACGGAAGTTGGACACGCGATTTCGCTTGCCTTTAAGATTTTTCAAAATTTCTTTTTGCCAATCTCTTTGGCCTCGTTTGTGCCGCTGATTAGCCAAATTTCATCGTTTGTGCCGCAATATTAAAGAAGTTATGAAAGAAAAACTGTTACTGACATACTGACGCCAGCAGCGCATCTCTACGTCAAGTAAAACAACTAACTGCCAGCATACACCAGCGGTTGATGGGTTGATAATTTATCTATAAATACATATCTATTACAGCAAATAATAGTATTTTTCTTTTACCTACAACTTTAAAAATAACTATTTTAGTAATATAAAAAGTTTTTTTCGTTTTTACCGCCATACCAAGCGAGATATTAGCGTGTCAATTAAATATGAGAAAAATTGATATAACTTTTTATTTTTTGAACATTTTTCAAAATTTCTTTTTGCCAATCTTTTTGGCCTCGTTTGTGCCGCTGATTCGCCAAATTTCATCGTTTGTGCCGTATTATTACGCGAGATATTCGCATGTCAAGTTGGTATGGCCACTTTTTATTTTTGAGTTTTTTCAAAATTTCTTTTTACCATTCTTTTAGGCTTTGTTTGTGCCGGCGATTCACCAAGTTTCATCGTTTGTGCCGCATTTTTAGGCGAGATATTCGCATGTCAAGTTGGAATAGCCACTTTTTATTTTTTGAGTTTTTTCAAAATTTCTTTTTACCATTCGTTTGTGCCGCGTTTGTGCCGTCCTTTCCCAAAATTTCATCCATTTAGCTCAAAAATTGAAAAAGTTTTTAAGGATTGAAAGTGGCCATACCAACTTGACGGAAGTTGGACACGCGATTTCGCTTGCCTTTAAGATTTTTCAAAATTTCTTTTTGCCAATCTCTTTGGCCTCGTTTGTGCCGCTGATTAGCCAAATTTCATCGTTTGTGCCACATTATTACGCGAGATATTTGCATGTCAATTAATTATGACAAAAATTGATATAACTTTTTATTTTTTGAACATTTTTCAAAATTTCTTTTTGCCAATCTTTTTGGCCTCGTTTGTGCCGCTGATTCGCCAAATTTCATCGTTTGTGCCGTATTATTACGCGAGATATTCGCATGTCAAGTTGGTATGGCAACTTTTTATTTTTGAGTTTTTTCAAAATTTCTTTTTACCATTCTTTTAGGCTTCGTTTGTGCCGGCGATTCACCAAGTTTCATCGTTTGTGCCGCATTTTTAGGCGAGATATTCGCATGTCAAGTTGGAATAGCCACTTTTTATTTTTTGAGTTTTTTCAAAATTTCTTTTTACCATTCGTTTGTGCCGCGTTTGTGCCGTCCTTTCCCAAAATTTCATCCATTTAGCTCAAAAATTGAAAAAGTTTTTAAGGATTGAAAGTGGCCATACCAACTTGACGGAAGTTGGACACGCGATTTCGCTTGTCTTTGAGATTTTTTAAAATTTTTTTTGCTATTCCTTTTGGCGTCGTTTGTGCCGGCGATTCACCAAGTTTCATCGTTTGTGCCGCAATATTAAAGAAGTTATGAAAGAAAAACTGTTACTGACATACTGACGCCAGCAGCGCATCTCTACGTCAAGTAAAGTAACTAACTGCCAGCATACACCAGCGGTTGATGGGTTGATAATTTATCTATAAATACATATCTATTACAGCAAATAATAGTATTTTTCTTTTACCTACAACTTTACAAATAACTATTTTAGTAATATAAAAAGTTTTTTTCGTTTTTACCGCCATACCAAGCGAGATATTAGCGTGTCAAGTAAATATGAGAAAAATTGATATAACTTTTCATATTTTGAATTTTTTCAAAATTTCTTTTTGCCAATCTATTTGGCCTCGTTTCTGCTAGTGATTCGCTAAATTTCATCGTTTGTGCCGCATTAATCCGCGAGATATTCGCATATCAAGTTGGTATGGCCACTTTTTATTTTTGAGTTTTTTCAAAATTTATTTTTACCATTCGCTTGTGCCGCGTTTGTGCCGTCCTTTCCCAAAACTTCATCCATTTAGCTCAAAAATTGAAAAAGTTTTTAAGGATTTAAAGTGGCCATACCAGCTTGACGGAAGTTGGACACGCGATTTCGCTTGCCTTTAAGATTTTTCAAAATTTCTTTTTGCCAATCTCTTTGGCCTCGTTTGTGCCGCTGATTAGCCAAATTTCATCGTTTGTGCCGCATTATTACGCGAGATATTTGCATGTCAATTAATTATGACAAAAATTGATATAACTTTTTATTTTTTGAACATTTTTCAAAATTTCTTTTTGCCAATCTATTTGGCCTCCTTTCTGCTAGCGATTCGCTAAATTTCATCGTTTGTGCCGCATTAATCCGCGAGATATTCGCATATCAAGTTGGTGTGGCCACTTTTTATTTTTCAGTTTTTTCTAAATTTCTTTTTACTATTCTTTTAGGCTTTGTTTGTGCCGGCGATTCACCAAGTTTCATCGTTTGTGCCGCATTTTTAGGCGAGATATTCGCATATCAAGTTGGTATGGCCACTTTTTATTTTTGAGTTTTTTCAAAATTTCTTTTTACTATTCTTTTAGGCTTCGTTTGTGCCGGCAATTCACCAAGTTTCATCGTTTGTGCCGCATTTTTAGGCGAGATATTCGCATGTCAAGTTGGAATAGCCACTTTTTATTTTTTGAGTTTTTTCAAAATTTCTTTTTACCATTCGTTTGTGCCGCGTTTGTGCCGTCCTTTCCCAAAATTTCATCCATTTAGCTCAAAAATTGAAAAAGTTTTTAAGGATTGAAAGTGGCCATACCAACATGACGGAAGTTGGACACGCGATTTCGCTTGTCTTTGAGATTTTTTAAAAATTTTTTTTGCTATTCCTTTTGGCGTCGTTTGTGCCGGCGATTCACCAAGTTTCATCGTTTGTGCCGCAATATTAAAGAAGTTATGAAAGAAAAACTGTTACTGACATACTGACGCCAGCAGCGCATCTCTACGTCAAGTAAAGTAACTAACTGCCAGCATACACCAGCGGTTGATGGGTTGATAATTTATCTATAAATACATATCTATTACAGCAAATAATAGTATTTTTCTTTTACCTACAACTTTACAAATAACTATTTTAGTAATATAAAAAGTTTTTTTCGTTTTTACCGCCATACCAAGCGAGATATTAGCGTGTCAAGTAAATATGAGAACAATTGATATAACTTTTCATATTTTGAATTTTTTCAAAATTTCTTTTTGCCAATCTATTTGGCCTCCTTTCCGCTAGCGATTCGCTAAATTTCATCGTTTGTACCGCATTATTACGCGAGATATTCGCATATCAAGTTGGTATGGCCACTTTTTATTTTTGAGTTTTTTCAAAATTTCTTTTTACTATTCTTTTAGGCTTCGTTTGTGCCGGCGATTCACCAAGTTTCATCGTTTGTGCCGCATTTTTAGGCGAGATATTCGCATGTCAAGTTGGAATAGCCACTTTTTATTTTTTGAGTTTTTTCAAAATTTCTTTTTACCATTCGTTTGTGCCGCGTTTGTGCCGTCCTTTCCCAAAATTTCATCCATTTAGCTCAAAAATTGAAAAAGTTTTTAAGGATTGAAAGTGGCCATACCAACTTGACGGAAGTTGGACACGCGATTTCGCTTGTCTTTGAGATTTTTTAAAATTTTTTTTGCTATTCCTTTTGGCGTCGTTTGTGCCGGCGATTCACCAAGTTTCATCGTTTGTGCCGCAATATTAAAGAAGTTATGAAAGAAAAACTGTTACTGACATACTGACGCCAGCAGCGCATCTCTACGTCAAGTAAAGTAACTAACTGCCAGCATACACCAGCGGTTGATGGGTTGATAATTTATCTATAAATACATATCTATTACAGCAAATAATAGTATTTTTCTTTTACATACAACTTTACAAATAACTATTTTAGTAATATAAAAGGTTTTTTTCGTTTTTACCGCCATACTAAGCGAGATATTAGCGTGTCAAGTAAATATGAGAAAAATTGATATAACTTTTCATATTTTGAATTTTTTCAAAATTTCTTTTTGCCAATCTATTTGGCCTCCTTTCTACTAGCGATTCGCTAAATTTCATCGTTTGTGCCGCATTATTACGCGAGATATTCGCATATCAAGTTGGTATGGCCACTTTTTATTTTTGAGTTTTTTCAAAATTTCTTTTTACTATTCTTTTAGGCTTCGTTTGTGCCGGCGATTCACCAAGTTTCATCGTTTGTGCCGCATTTTTAGGCGAGATATTCGCATGTCAAGTTGGAATAGCCACTTTTTATTTTTTGAGTTTTTTCAAAATTTCTTTTTACCATTCGTTTGTGCCGCGTTTGTGCCGTCCTTTCCCAAAATTTCATCCATTTAGCTCAAAAATTGAAAAAGTTTTTAAGGATTGAAAGTGGCCATACCAACTTGACGGAAGTTGGACAAGCGATTTCGCTTGTCTTTGAGATTTTTTAAAATTTTTTTTGCTATTCCTTTTGGCGTCGTTTGTGCCGGCGATTCACCAAGTTTCATCGTTTGTGCCGCAATATTAAAGAAGTTATGAAAGAAAAACTGTTACTGACATACTGACGCCAGCAGCGCATCTCTACGTCAAGTAAAGTAACTAACTGCCATCATACACCAGCGGTTGATGGGTTGATAATTTATCTATAAATACATATCTATTACAGCAAATAATAGTATTTTTCTTTTACCTACAACTTTACAAATAACTATTTTAGTAATATAAAAAGTTTTTTTCGTTTTTACCGCCATACCAAGCGAGATATTAGCGTGTCAAGTAAATATGAGAAAAATTGATATAACTTTTCATATTTTGAATTTTTTCAAAATTTCTTTTTGCCAATCTATTTGGCCTCGTTTCTGCTAGTGATTCGCTAAATTTCATCGTTTGTGCCCCATTAATCCGCGAGATATTCGCATATCAAGTTGGTATGGCCACTTTTTATTTTTGAGTTTTTTCAAAATTTATTTTTACCATTCGTTTGTGCCGCGTTTGTGCCGTCCTTTCCCAAAACTTCATCCATTTAGCTCAAAAATTGAAAAAGTTTTTAAGGATTTAAAGTGGCCATACCAGCTTGACGGAAGTTGGACACGCGATTTCGCTTGCCTTTAAGATTTTTCAAAATTTCTTTTTGCCAATCTCTTTGGCCTCGTTTGTGCCGCTGATTAGCCAAATTTCATCGTTTGTGCCGCATTATTACGCGAGATATTTGCATGTCAGTTAATTATGACAAAAATTGATATAACTTTTTATTTTTTGAACATTTTTCAAAATTTCTTTTTGCCAATCTTTTTGGCCTCGTTTGTGCCGCTGATTCGCCAAATTTCATCGTTTGTGCCGTATTATTACGCGAGATATTCGCATGTCAAGTTGGTATGGCCACTTTTTATTTTTGAGTTTTTTCAAAATTTCTTTTTACCATTCTTTTAGGCTTCGTTTGTGCCGGCGATTCACCAAGTTTCATCGTTTGTGCCGCATTTTTAGGCGAGATATTCGCATGTCAAGTTGGAATAGCCACTTTTTATTTTTTGAGTTTTTTCAAAATTTCTTTTTACCATTCGTTTGTGCCGCGTTTGTGCCGTCCTTTCCCAAAATTTCATCCATTTAGCTCAAAAATTGAAAAAGTTTTTAAGGATTGAAAGTGGCCATACCAACTTGACGGAAGTTGGACACGCGATTTCGCTTGTCTTTGAGATTTTTTAAAATTTTTTTTGCTATTCCTTTTGGCGTCGTTTGTGCCGGCGATTCACCAAGTTTCATCGTTTGTGCCGCAATATTAAAGAAGTTATGAAAGAAAAACTGTTACTGACATACTGACGCCAGCAGCGCATCTCTACGTCAAGTAAAGTAACTAACTGCCAGCATACACCAGCGGTTGATGGGTTGATAATTTATCTATAAATACATATCTATTACAGCAAATAATAGTATTTTTCTTTTACCTACAACTTTACAAATAACTATTTTAGTAATATAAAAAGTTTTTTTCGTTTTTACCGCCATACCAAGCGAGATATTAGCGTGTCAAGTAAATATGAGAAAAATTGATATAACTTTTCATATTTTGAATTTTTTCAAAATTTCTTTTTGCCAATCTATTTGGCCTCGTTTCTGCTAGTGATTCGCTAAATTTCATCGTTTGTGCCGCATTAATCCGCGAGATATTCGCATGTCAAGTTGGAATGGCCACTTTTTATTTTTTGAGTTTTTTCAAAATTTATTTTTACCATTCGTTTGTGCCGCGTTTGTGCCGTCCTTTCCCAAAACTTCATCCATTTAGCTCAAAAATTGAAAAAGTTTTTAAGGATTTAAAGTGGCCATACCAGCTTGACGGAAGTTGGACACGCGATTTCGCTTGCCTTTAAGATTTTTCAAAATTTCTTTTTGCCAATCTCTTTGGCCTCGATTGTGCCGCTGATTAGCCAAATTTCATCGTTTGTGCCGCATTATTACGCGAGATATTTGCATGTCAATTAATTATGACAAAAATTGATATAACTTTTTATTTTTTGAACATTTTTCAAAATTTCTTTTTGCCAATCTTTTTGGCCTCGTTTGTGCCGCTGATTCGCCAAATTTCATCGTTTGTGCCGTATTATTACGCGAGATATTCGCATGTCAAGTTGGTATGGCCACTTTTTATTTTTGAGTTTTTTCAAAATTTCTTTTTACCATTCTTTTAGGCTTCGTTTGTGCCGGCGATTCACCAAGTTTCATCGTTTGTGCCACATTTTTAGGCGAGATATTCGCATGTCAAGTTGGAAGGGCCACTTTTTATTTTTTGAGTTTTTTCAAAATTTCTTTTTACCATTCGTTTGTGCCGCGTTTGTGCCGTCCTTTCCCAAAATTTCATCCATTTAGCTCAAAAATTGAAAAAGTTTTTAAGGATTGAAAGTGGCCATATTAACTTGACGGAAGTTGGACACGCGATTTCGCTTGTCTTTGAGATTTTTTAAAATTTTTTTTTTCTATTCCTTTTGGCGTCGTTTGTGCTGGCGATTCACCAAGTTTCATCGTTTGTGCCGCAATATTAAAGAAGTTATGAAAGAAAAACTGTTACTGACATACTGACGCCAGCAGCGCATCTCTACGTCAAGTAAAGTAACTAACTGCCAGCATACACCAGCGGTTGATGGGTTGATAATTTATCTATAAATACATATCTATTACAGCAAATAATAGTATTTTTCTTTTACCTACAACTTTACAAATAACTATTTTAGTAATATAAAAAGTTTTTTTCGTTTTTACCGCCATACCAAGCGAGATATTAGCGTGTCAAGTAAATATGAGAAAAATTGATATAACTTTTCATATTTTGAATTTTTTCAAAATTTCTTTTTGCCAATCTATTTGGCCTCCTTTCTGCTAGCGATTCGCTAAATTTCATCGTTTGTGCCGCATTATTACGCGAGATATTCGCATATCAAATTGGTGTGGCCACTTTTTATTTTTCAGTTTTTTCTAAATTTCTTTTTACTATTCTTTTAGGCTTTGTTTGTGCCGGCGATTCACCAAGTTTCATCGTTTGTGCCGCATTTTTAGGCGAGATATTCGCATATCAAGTTGGTATGGCCACTTTTTATTTTTGAGTTTTTTCAAAATTTCTTTTTACTATTCTTTTAGGCTTCGTTTGTGCCGGCGATTCACCAAGTTTCATCGTTTGTGCCGCATTTTTAGGCGAGATATTCGCATGTCAAGTTGGAATAGCCACTTTTTATTTTTTGAGTTTTTTCAAAATTTCTTTTTACCATTCGTTTGTGCCGCGTTTGTGCCGTCCTTTCCCAAAATTTCATCCATTTAGCTCAAAAATTGAAAAAGTTTTTAAGGATTGAAAGTGGCCATACCAACTTGACGGAAGTTGGACACGCGATTTCGCTTGTCTTTGAGATTTTTTAAAAATTTTTTTTGCTATTCCTTTTGGCGTCGTTTGTGCCGGCGATTCACCAAGTTTCATCGTTTGTGCCGCAATATTAAAGAAGTTATGAAAGAAAAACTGTTACTGACATACTGACGCCAGCAGCGCATCTCTACGTCAAGTAAAGTAACTAACTGCTAGCATACACCAGCGGTTGATGGGTTGATAATTTATCTATAAATACATATCTATTACAGCAAATAATAGTATTTTTCTTTTACCTACAACTTTACAAATAACTATTTTAGTAATATAAAAAGTTTTTTTCGTTTTTACCGCCATACCAAGCGAGATATTAGCGTGTCAAGTAAATATGAGAAAAATTGATATAACTTTTCATATTTTGAATTTTTTCAAAATTTCTTTTTGCCAATCTATTTGGCCTCCTTTCTGCTAGCGATTCGCTAAATTTCATCGTTTGTGCCGCATTATTACGCGAGATATTCGCATATCAAGTTGGTATGGCCACTTTTTATTTTTGAGTTTTTTCAAAATTTCTTTTTACTATTCTTTTAGGCTTCGTTTGTGCCGGCGATTCACCAAGTTTCATCGTTTGTGCCGCATTTTTAGGCGAGATATTCGCATGTCAAGTTGGAATAGCCACTTTTTATTTTTTGAGTTTTTTCAAAATTTCTTTTTACCATTCGTTTGTGCCGCGTTTGTGCCGTCCTTTCCCAAAATTTCATCCATTTAGCTCAAAAATTGAAAAAGTTTTTAAGGATTGAAAGTGGCCATACCAACTTGACGGAAGTTGGACACGCGATTTCGCTTGTCTTTGAGATTTTTTAAAATTTTTTTTGCTATTCTTTTTGGCGTCGTTTGTGCCGGCGATTCACCAAGTTTCATCGTTTGTGCCGCAATATTAAAGAAGTTATGAAAGAAAAACTGTTACTGACATACTGACGCCAGCAGCGCATCTCTACGTCAAGTAAAGTAACTAACTGCCAGCATACACCAGCGGTTGATGGGTTGATAATTTATCTATAAATACATATCTATTACAGCAAATAATAGTATTTTTCTTTTACCTACAACTTTACAAATAACTATTTTAGTAATATAAAAAGTTTTTTTCGTTTTTACCGCCATACCAAGCGAGATATTAGCGTGTCAAGTAAATATGAGAAAAATTGATATAACTTTTCATATTTTGAATTTTTTCAAAATTTCTTTTTGCCAATCTATTTGGCCTCCTTTCCGCTAGCGATTCGCTAAATTTCATCGTTTGTGCCGCATTATTACGCGAGATATTCGCATATCAAGTTGGTATGGCCACTTTTTATTTTTGAGTTTTTTCAAAATTTCTTTTTACTATTCTTTTAGGCTTCGTTTGTGCCGGCGATTCACCAAGTTTCATCGTTTGTGCCGCATTTTTAGGCGAGATATTCGCATGTCAAGTTGGAATAGCCACTTTTTATTTTTTGAGTTTTTTCAAAATTTCTTTTTACCATTCGTTTGTGCCGCGTTTGTGCCGTCCTTTCCCAAAATTTCATCCATTTAGCTCAAAAATTGAAAAAGTTTTTAAGGATTGAAAGTGGCCATACCAACTTGACGGAAGTTGGACACGCGATTTCGCTTGTCTTTGAGATTTTTTAAAATTTTTTTTGCTATTCCTTTTGGCGTCGTTTGTGCCGGCGATTCACCAAGTTTCATCGTTTGTGCCGCAATATTAAAGAAGTTATGAAAGAAAAACTGTTACTGACATACTGACGCCAGCAGCGCATCTCTACGTCAAGTAAAGTAACTAACTGCCAGCATACACCAGCGGTTGATGGGTTGATAATTTATCTATAAATACATATCTATTACAGCAAATAATAGTATTTTTCTTTTACCTACAACTTTACAAATAACTATTTTAGTAATATAAAAAGTTTTTTTCGTTTTTACCGCCATACCAAGCGAGATATTAGCGTGTCAAGTAAATATGAGAAAAATTGATATAACTTTTCATATTTTGAATTTTTTCAAAATTCCTTTTTGCCAATCTATTTGGCCTCCTTTCTACTAGCGATTCGCTAAATTTCATCGTTTGTGCCGCATTATTACGCGAGATATTCGCATATCAAGTTGGTATGGCCACTTTTTATTTTTGAGTTTTTTCAAAATTTCTTTTTACTATTCTTTTAGGCTTCGTTTGTGCCGGCGATTCACCAAGTTTCATCGTTTGTGCCGCATTTTTAGGCGAGATATTCGCATGTCAAGTTGGAATAGCCACTTTTTATTTTTTGAGTTTTTTCAAAATTTCTTTTTACCATTCGTTTGTGCCGCGTTTGTGCCGTCCTTTCCCAAAATTTCATCCATTTAGCTCAAAAATTGAAAAAGTTTTTAAGGATTGAAAGTGGCCATACCAACTTGACGGAAGTTGGACACGCGATTTCGCTTGTCTTTGAGATTTTTTAAATTTTTTTTTGCTATTCCTTTTGGCGTCGTTTGTGCCGGCGATTCACCAAGTTTCATCGTTTGTGCCGCAATATTAAAGAAGTTATGAAAGAAAAACTGTTACTGACATACTGACGCCAGCAGCGCATCTCTACGTCAAGTAAAGTAACTAACTGCCAGCATACACCAGCGGTTGATGGGTTGATAATTTATCTATAAATACATATCTATTACAGCAAATAATAGTATTTTTCTTTTACCTACAACTTTACAAATAACTATTTTAGTAATATAAAAAGTTTTTTTCGTTTTTACCGCCATACCAAGCGAGATATTAGCGTGTCAAGTAAATATGAGAAAAATTGATATAACTTTTCATATTTTGAATTTTTTCAAAATTCCTTTTTGCCAATCTATTTGGCCTCCTTTCTGCTAGTGATTCGCTAAATTTCATCGTTTGTGCCGCATTAATCCGCGAGATATTCGCATATCAAGTTGGTATGGCCACTTTTTATTTTTGAGTTTTTTCAAAATTTCTTTTTACTATTCTTTTAGGCTTCGTTTGTGCCGGCGATTCACCAAGTTTCATCGTTTGTGCCGCATTTTTAGGCAAGATATTCGCATGTCAAGTTGGAATGGCCACTTTTTATTTTTTGAGTTTTTTCAAAATTTCTTTTTACCATTCGTTTGTGCCGCGTTTGTGCCGTCCTTTCCCAGAACTTCATCCATTTAGCTCAAAAATTGAAAAAGTTTTTAAGGATTTAAAGTGGCCATACCAACTTGACGGAAGTTGGACACGCGATTTCGCTTGTGTTTGAGATTTTTTAAAATTTTTTTTTGCTATTCCTTTTGGCGTCGTTTGTGCTGGCGATTCAGCAAGTTTCATCGTTTGTGCCGCAATATTAAAGAAGTTATGAAAGAAAAACTGTTACTGACATACTGACGCCAGCAGCGCATCTCTACGTCAAGTAAAGTAACTAACTGCCAGCATACACCAGCGGTTGATGGGTTGATAATTTATCTATAAATACATATCTATTACAGCAAATAATAGTATTTTTCTTTTACCTACAACTTTACAAATAACTATTTTAGTATCATAAAAAGTTTTTTTCGTTTTTACCGCCATACCAAGCGAGATATTAGCGTGTCAAGTAAATATGTGAAAAATTGATATAACTTTTCATATTTTGAATTATTTCAAAATTTCATTTTGCCAATCTATTTGGCCTCCTTTCTGCTAGCGATTCGCTAAATTTCATCGTTTGTGCCGCATTATTACGCGAGATATTCGCATATCAAGTTGGTATGGCCACTTTTTATTTTTGAGTTTTTTCAAAATTTCTTTTTACTATTCTTTTAGGCTTCGTTTGTGCCGGCGATTCACCAAGTTTCATCGTTTGTGCCGCATTTTTAGGCGAGATATTCGCATGTCAAGTTGGAATGGCCACTTTTTATTTTTTGAGTTTTTTCAAAATTTCTTTTTACCAATCGTTTGTGCCGCGTTTGTGCCGTCCTTTCCCAGAACTTCATCCATTTAGCTCAAAAATTGAAAAAGTTTTTAAGGATTTAAAGTGGCCATACCAACTTGACGGAAGTTGGACACGCGATTTCGCTTGTCTTTGAGATTTTTTAAAATTTTTTTTTGCTATTCCTTTTGGCGTCGTTTGTGCCGGCGATTCACCAAGTTTCATCGTTTGTGCCGCAATATTAAAGAAGTTATGAAAGTAAAACTGTTACTGAAATACTGACGCCAGCAGCGCATCTCTACGTCAAGTAAAGTAACTAACTGCCAGCATACACCAGCGGTTGATGGGTTGATAATTTATCTATAAATACATATCTATTACAGCAAATAATAGTATTTTTCTTTTACCTACAACTTTACAAATAACTATTTTAGTAATATAAAAAGTTTTTTTCGTTTTCACCGCCATACCAAGCGAGATATTAGCGTGTCAAGTAAATATGAGAAAAATTGATATAACTTTTCATATTTTGAATTTTTTCAAAATTTCTTTTTGCCAATCTATTTGGCCTCGTTTCTGCTAGCGATTCGCTAAATTTCATCGTTTGTGCCGCATTATTACGCGAGATATTCGCATATCAAGTTGGTATGGCCACTTTTTATTTTTGAGTTTTTTCAAAATTTCTTTTTACCATTCTTTTAGGCTTCGTTTGTGCCGGCGATTCACCAAGTTTCATCGTTTGTGCCGCATTTTTAGGCGAGATATTCGCATGTCAATTTAATATGACAAAAATTGATAACTTTTTATTTTTTGAACTTTTACAAAATTTCTTTTTGCCAATCTTTTTGGCCTAGTTTGTGCCGCTGATTCGCCAAATTTCATCGTTTGTGCCGTATTATTACGCAAGATATTCGCATGTCAATTTGGTATGGCCACTTTTTATTTTTGAGTTTTTTCAAAATTTCTTTTTACCATTCTTTTAGGCTTCGTTTGTGCCGGCGATTCACCAAGTTTCATCGTTTGTGCCGCATTTTTGGGCGAGATATTCGCATGTCAAGTTGGAATAGCCACTTTTTATTTTTTGAGTTTTTTCAAAATTTCTTTTTACCATTCGTTTGTGCCGCGTTTGTGCCGTCCTTTCCCAAAACTTCATCCATTTAGCTCAAAAATTGAAAAAGTTTTTAAGGATTTAAAGTGGCCATACCAGCTTGACGGAAGTTGGACACGCGATTTCGCTTGCCTTTAAGATTTTTCAAAATTTCTTTTTGCCAATCTCTTTGGCCTCGATTGTGCCGCTGATTCGCCAAATTTCATCGTTTGTGCCGCATTATTACGCGAGATATTTGCATGTCAATTAATTATGACAAAAATTGATATAACTTTTTATTATTTGAACATTTTTCAAAATTTCTTTTTGCCAATCTTTTTGGCCTCGTTTGTGCCGCTGATTCGCCAAATTTCATCGTTTGTGCCGTATTATTACGCGAGATATTCGCATGTCAAGTTTGTATGGCCACTTTTTATTTTTGAGTTTTTTCAAAATTTCTTTTTACCATTCTTTTAGGCTTCGTTTGTGCCGGCGATTCACCAAGTTTCATCGTTTGTGCCGCATTTTTAGGCGAGATATTCGCATGTCAAGTTGGAATAGCCACTTTTTATTTTTTGAGTTTTTTCAAAATTTCTTTTTACCATTCGTTTGTGCCGCGTTTGTGCCGTCCTTTCCCAAAATTTCATCCATTTAGCTCAAAAATTGAAAAAGTTTTTAAGGATTGAAAGTGGCCATACCAACTTGACGGAAGTTGGACACGCGATTTCGCTTGTCTTTGAGATTTTTTAAAATTTTTTTTGCTATTCTTTTTGGCGTCGTTTGTGCCGGCGATTCACCAAGTTTCATCGTTTGTGCCGCAATATTAAAGAAGTTATGAAAGAAAAACTGTTACTCACATACTGACGCCAGCAGCGCATCTCTACGTCAAGTAAAGTAACTAACTGCCAGCATACACCAGCGGTTGATGGGTTGATAATTTATCTATAAATACATATCTATTACAGCAAATAATAGTATTTTTCTTTTACCTACAACTTTACAAATAACTATTTTAGTAACATAAAAAGTTTTTTTCGTTTTTACCGCCATACCAAGCGAGATATTAGCGTGTCAAGTAAATATGAGAAAAACTGATATAACTTTTCATATTTTGAATTTTTTCAAAATTTCATTTTGCCAATCAATTTGGCCTCCTTTCTGCTAGCGATTCGCTAAATTTCATCGTTTGTGCCGCATTATTACGCGAGATATTCGCATATCAAGTTGGTATGGCCACTTTTTATTTTTGAGTTTTTTCAAAATTTCTTTTTACTATTCTTTTAGGCTTCGTTTGTGCCGGCGATTCACCAAGTTTCATCGTTTGTGCCGCATTATTACGCGAGATATTCGCATGTCAATTTGGTATGGCCACTTTTTATTTTTGAGTTTTTTCAAAATTTCTTTTCACCATTCTTTTAGGCTTCGTTTGTGCCGGCGATTCACCAAGTTTCATCGTATGTGCCGCAATTTTAGGCGAGATATTCGCATGTCAATATGGAATGGCCACTTTCTATTTTTTGAGTTTTTTGAAAATTTCTTTTTACTATTCGTTTGTGCCGCGTATGTGCCGCTCATTCGCCAAATTTCAGCCATTTAGCTCAAAAATTGAAAAAGTTATTAAGGATTTAAAGTGGCCATACCAACTTGACGGAAGTTGGACGTACGATTTCGCTTGCCTTTAAGATTTTTCAAAATTTCTTTTTGCCAATCTCTTTGGCCTCGTTTGTGCCACTGATTAGCCAAATTTCATCGTTTGTGCCGCATTATTACACGAGATATTTGCATGTCAAATAATTATGACAAAAATTGATATAACTTTTTATTTTTTGAACTTTTTCAAAATTTCTTTTTGCCAATCTCTTTGGCCTCGTTTGTGCCGGCGATTCACCAAGTTTCATCGTTTTGCCGCATTTTTAGGCGAGATATTCGCATGTCAAGTTGGAATGGCCACTTTTTATTTTTTGAGTTTTTTCAAAATTTATTTTTACCATTCGTTTGTGCCGCGTTTGTGCCGTCCTTTCCCAAAACTTCATCCATTTAGCTCAAAAATTGAAAATGTTTTTAAGGATTTAAAGTGGCCATACCAGCTTGACGGAAGTTGGACACGCGATTTCGCTTGCCATTAAGATTTTTCAAAATTTCTTTTTGCCAATCTCTTTGGCCTCGTTTGTGCCGCTGATTAGCCAAATTTCATCGTTTGTGCCGCATTATTACGCGAGATATTTGCATGTCAATTAATTATGACAAAAATTGATATAACTTTTTATTTTTTGAACATTTTTCAAAATTTCTTTTTGCCAATCTTTTTGGCCTCGTTTGTGCCGCTGATTCGCCAAATTTCATCGTTTGTGCCGTTTATTACGCGAGATATTCGCATGTCAAGTTGGTATGGCCACTTTTTATTTTTGAGTTTTTTCAAAATTTCTTTTTACCATTCTTTTAGGCTTCGTTTGTGCCGGCGATTCACCAAGTTTCATCGTTTGTGCCGCATTTTTAGGCGAGATATTCGCATGTCAAGTTGGAATGGCCACTTTTTATTTTTTGAGTTTTTTCAAAATTTCTTTTTACCATTCGTTTGTGCCGCGTTTGTGCCGTCCTTTCCCAAAATTTCATAAATTTAGCTCAAAAATTGAAAAAGTTTTTAAGGATTGAAAGTGGCCATACCAACTTGACGGAAGTTGGACACGCGATTTCGCTTGTCTTTGAGATTTTTTAAATTTTTTTTGCTATTCTTTATGGCGTCGTTTGTGCCGGCGATTCACCAAGTTTCATCGTTTGTGCCGCAATATTAAAGAAGTTATGAAAGAAAAACTGTTACTGACATACTGACGCCAGCAGCGCATCTCTACGTCAAGTAAAGTAACTAACTGCCAGCATACACCAGCGGTTGATGGGTTGATAATTTATCTATAAATACATATCTATTACAGCAAATAATAGTATTTTTCTTTTACCTACAACTTTACAAATAACTATTTTAGTAATATAAAAAGTTTTTTTCGTTTTTACCGCCATACCAAGCGAGATATTAGCGTGTCAAGTAAATATGAGAAAAACTGATATAACTTTTCATATTTTGAATTTTTTCAAAATTTCTTTTTGCCAATCTATTTGGCCTCCTTTCTGCTAGCGATTCGCTAAATTTCATCGTTTGTGCCGCATTATTACGCGAGATATTCGCATATCAAGTTGGTATGGCCACTTTTTATTTTTGAGTTTTTTCAAAATTTCTTTTTACTATTCTTTTAGGCTTCGTTTGTGCCGGCGATTCACCAAGTTTCATCGTTTGTGCCGCATTATTACGCGAGATATTCGCATGTCAATTTGGTATGGCCACTTTTTATTTTTGAGTTTTTTCAAAATTTCTTTTTACCATTCTTTTAGGCTTCGTTTGTGCCGGCGATTCACCAAGTTTCATCGTTTGTGCCGCATTTTTAGGCGAGATATTCGCATGTCAATTTGGAATGGCCACTTTTTATTTTTTGAGTTTTTTGAAAATTTCTTTTTACTATTCGTTTGTGCCGCGTATGTGCCGCTCATTCACCAAATTTCAGCCATTTAGCTCAAAAATTGAAAAAGTTATTAAGGATTTAATGTGGCCATACCAACTTGACGGAAGTTGGACGTACGATTTCGCTTGCCTTTAAGATTTTTCAAAATTTCTTTTTGCCAATCACTTTGGCCTCGTTTGTGCCGCTGATTAGCCAAATTTCATCGTTTGTGCCGCATTATTACGTGAGATATTTGCATGTCAAATAATTATGACAAAAATTGATATAACTTTTTATTTTTTGAACTTTTTCAAAATTTCTTTTTGCCAATCTCTTTGGCCTCGTTTGTGCCGGCGATTCACCAAGTTTCATCGTTTGTGCCGCATTTTTAGGCGAGATATTCGCATGTCAAGTTGGAATGGCCACTTTTTATTTTTTGAGTTTTTTGAAAATTTCTTTTTTCTATTCGTTTGTGCCGCGTATGTGCCGCTCATTCGCCAAATTTCAGCCATTTAGCTCAAAAATTGAAAAAGTTATTAAGGATTTAAAGTGGCCATACCAACTTGACGGAAGTTGGACGTACGATTTCGCTTGCCTTTAAGATTTTTCAAAATTTCTTTTTGCCAATCTCTTTGGCCTCGTTTGTGCCGCTGATTAGCCAAATTTCATCGTTTGTGCCGCATTATTACGCGAGATATTTGCATGTCAATTAATTATGACAAAAATTGATATAACTTTTTATTTTTTGAACATTTTTCAAAATTTTTTTTTGCCAATCTTTTTGGCCTCGTTTGTGCCGCAGATTCGCCAAACTTCATCGTTTGTGCCGTATTATTACGCGAGATATTCGCATGTCAAGTTGGTATGGCCACTTTTTATTTTTGAGTTTTTTCAAAATTTCTTTTTACCATTCTTTTAGGCTTCGTTTGTGCCGGCGATTCACCAAGTTTCATCGTTTGTGCCGCATTTTTAGGCGAGATATTCGCATGTCAAGTTGGAATGGCCACTTTTTATTTTTTGAGTTTTTTCAAAATTTCTTTTTACCTTTCGTTTGTGCCGCGTTTGTGCCGTCCTTTCCCAAAATTTCATCCATTTAGCTCAAAAATTGAAAAAGTTTTTAAGGATTGAAAGTGGCCATACCAACTTGACGGAAGTTGGACACGCGATTTCGCTTGTCTTTGAGATTTTTTAAAATTTTTTTTTGCTATTCCTTTTGGCGTCGTTTGTGCTGGCGATTCACCAAGTTTCATCGTTTGTGCCGCAATATTAAAGAAGTTATGAAAGAAAAACTGTTACTGACATACTGACGCCAGCAGCGCATCTCTACGTCAAGTAAAGTAACTAACTGCCAGCATACACCAGCGGTTGATGGGTTGATAATTTATCTATAAATACATATCTATTACAGCAAATAATAGTATTTTTCTTTTACCTACAACTTTACAAATAACTATTTTAGTAATATAAAAAGTTTTTTTCGTTTTTACCGCCATACCAAGCGAGATATTAGCGTGTCAAGTAAATATGAGAAAAATTGATATAACTTTTCATGTTTTGAATTTTTTCAAAATTTCTTTTTGCCAATCTATTTGGCCTCCTTTCTGCTAGCGATTCGCTAAATTTCATCGTTTGTGCCGCATTATTACGCGAGATATTCGCATATCAAGTTGGTATGGCCACTTTTTATTTTTTGAGTTTTTTCAAAATTTATTTTTACCATTCGTTTGTGCCGCGTTTGTGCCGTCCTTTCCCAAAATTTCATCCATTTAGCTCAAAAATTGAAAAAGTTTTTAAGGATTGAAAGTGGCCATACCAACTTGACGGAAGTTGAACACGCGATTTCGCTTGTCTTTGAGATTTTTTAAAATTTTTTTTTGCTATTCCTTTTGGCGTCGTTTGTGCTGGCGATTCACCAAGTTTCATCGTTTGTGCCGCAATATTAAAGAAGTTATGAAAGAAAAACTGTTACTGACATACTGACGCCAGCAGCGCATCTCTACGTCAAGTAAAGTAACTAACTGCCAGCATACACCAGCGGTTGATGGGTTGATAATTTATCTATAAATACATATCTATTACAGCAAATAATAGTATTTTTCTTTTACCTACAACTTTACAAATAACTATTTTAGTAATATAAAAAGTTTTTTTCGTTTTTACCGCCATACCAAGCGAGATATTAGCGTATCAAGTAAATATGAGAAAAACTGATATAACTTTTCATATTTTGAATTTTTTCAAAATTTCTTTTTGCCAATCTATTTGGCCTCCTTTCTGCTAGCGATTCGCTAAATTTCATCGTTTGTGCCGCATTATTACGCGAGATATTCGCATATCAAGTTGGTATGGCCACTTTTTATTTTTGAGTTTTTTCAAAATTTCTTTTTACTATTCTTTTAGGCTTCGTTTGTGCCGGCGATTCACCAAGTTTCATCGTTTGTGCCGCATTATTACGCGAGATATTCGCATGTCAATTTGGTATGGCCACTTTTTATTTTTGAGTTTTTTCAAAATTTCTTTTTACCATTCTTTTAGGCTTCGTTTGTGCCGGCGATTCACCAAGTTTCATCGTTTGTGCCGCATTTTTAGGCGAGATATTCGCATGTCAATTTGGAATGGCCACTTTTTATTTTTTGAGTTTTTTGAAAATTTCTTTTTACTATTCGTTTGTGCCGCGTATGTGCCGCTCATTCACCAAATTTCAGCCATTTAGCTCAAAAATTGAAAAAGTTATTAAGGATTTAATGTGGCCATACCAACTTGACGGAAGTTGGACGTACGATTTCGCTTGCCTTTAAGATTTTTCAAAATTTCTTTTTGCCAATCACTTTGGCCTCGTTTGTGCCGCTGATTAGCCAAATTTCATCGTTTGTGCCGCATTACTACGTGAGATATTTGCATGTCAAATAATTATGACAAAAATTGATATAACTTTTTATTTTTTGAACTTTTTCAAAATTTCTTTTTGCCAATCTCTTTGGCCTCGTTTGTGCCGGCGATTCACCAAGTTTCATCGTTTGTGCCGCATTTTTAGGCGAGATATTCGCATGTCAAGTTGGAATGGCCACTTTTTATTTTTTGAGTTTTTTGAAAATTTCTTTTTTCTATTCGTTTGTGCCGCGTATGTGCCGCTCATTCGCCAAATTTCAGCCATTTAGCTCAAAAATTGAAAAAGTTATTAAGGATTTAAAGTGGCCATACCAACTTGACGGAAGTTGGACGTACGATTTCGCTTGCCTTTAAGATTTTTCAAAATTTCTTTTTGCCAATCTCTTTGGCCTCGTTTGTGCCGCTGATTAGCCAAATTTCATCGTTTGTGCCGCATTATTACGCGAGATATTTGCATGTCAATTAATTATGACAAAAATTGATATAACTTTTTATTTTTTGAACATTTTTCAAAATTTTTTTTTGCCAATCTTTTTGGCCTCGTTTGTGCCGCAGATTCGCCAAACTTCATCGTTTGTGCCGTATTATTACGCGAGATATTCGCATGTCAAGTTGGTATGGCCACTTTTTATTTTTGAGTTTTTTCAAAATTTCTTTTTACCATTCTTTTAGGCTTCGTTTGTGCCGGCGATTCACCAAGTTTCATCGTTTGTGCCGCATTTTTAGGCGAGATATTCGCATGTCAAGTTGGAATGGCCACTTTTTATTTTTTGAGTTTTTTCAAAATTTCTTTTTACCATTCGTTTGTGCCGCGTTTGTGCCGTCCTTTCCCAAAATTTCATCCATTTAGCTCAAAAATTGAAAAAGTTTTTAAGGATTGAAAGTGGCCATACCAACTTGACGGAAGTTGGACACGCGATTTCGCTTGTCTTTGAGATTTTTTAAAATTTTTTTTTGCTATTCCTTTTGGCGTCGTTTGTGCTGGCGATTCACCAAGTTTCATCGTTTGTGCCGCAATATTAAAGAAGTTATGAAAGAAAAACTGTTACTGACATACTGACGCCAGCAGCGCATCTCTACGTCAAGTAAAGTAACTAACTGCCAGCATACACCAGCGGTTGATGGGTTGATAATTTATCTATAAATACATATCTATTACAGCAAATAATAGTATTTTTCTTTTACCTACAACTTTACAAATAACTATTTTAGTAATATAAAAAGTTTTTTTCGTTTTTACCGCCATACCAAGCGAGATATTAGCGTGTCAAGTAAATATGAGAAAAATTGATATAACTTTTCATGTTTTGAATTTTTTCAAAATTTCTTTTTGCCAATCTATTTGGCCTCCTTTCTGCTAGCGATTCGCTAAATTTCATCGTTTGTGCCGCATTATTACGCGAGATATTCGCATATCAAGTTGGTATGGCCACTTTTTATTTTTTGAGTTTTTTCAAAATTTATTTTTACCATTCGTTTGTGCCGCGTTTGTGCCGTCCTTTCCCAAAATTTCATCCATTTAGCTCAAAAATTGAAAAAGTTTTTAAGGATTGAAAGTGGCCATACCAACTTGACGGAAGTTGGACACGCGATTTCGCTTGTCTTTGAGATTTTTTAAAATTTTTTTTTGCTATTCCTTTTGGCGTCGTTTGTGCTGACGATTCACCAAGTTTCATCGTTTGTGCCGCAATATTAAAGAAGTTATGAAAGAAAAACTGTTACTGACATACTGACGCCAGCAGCGCATCTCTACGTCAAGTAAAGTAACTAACTGCCAGCATACACCAGCGGTTGATGGGTTGATAATTTATCTATAAATACATATCTATTACAGCAAATAATAGTATTTTTCTTTTACCTACAACTTTACAAATAACTATTTTAGTAATATAAAAAGTTTTTTTCGTTTTTACCGCCATACCAAGCGAGATATTAGCGTGTCAAGTAAATATGAGAAAAATTGATATAACTTTTCATATTTTGAATTTTTTCAAAATTTCTTTTTGCCAATCTATTTGGCCTCCTTTCTGCTAGCGATTCGCTAAATTTCATCGTTTGTGCCGCATTATTACGCGAGATATTCGCATATCAAGTTGGTATGGCCACTTTTTATTTTTGAGTTTTTTCAAAATTTCTTTTTACTATTCCTTTAGGCTTTGTTTGTGCCGGCGATTCACCAAGTTTCATCGTTTGTGCCACATTTTTAGGCGAGATATTCGCATGTCAAGTTGGAATGGCCACTTTTTATTTTTTGAGTTTTTTCAAAATTTATTTTTACCATTCGTTTGTGCCGCGTTTGTGCCGTCCTTTCCCAAAACTTCATCCATTTAGCTCAAAAATTGAAAAAGTTTTTAAGGATTTAAAGTGGCCATACCAGCTTGACGGAAGTTGGACACGCGATTTCGCTTGCCTTTAAGATTTTTCAAAATTTCTTTTTGCCAATCTCTTTGGCCTCGTTTGTGCCGCTGATTAGCCAAATTTCATCGTTTGTGCCGCATTATTACGCGAGATATTTGCATGTCAATTAATTATGACAAAAATTGATATAACTTTTTATTTTTTGAACATTTTTCAAAATTTCTTTTTGCCAATCTTTTTGGCCTCGTTTGTGCCGCTGATTCGCCAAATTTCATCGTTTGTGCCGTATTATTACGCGAGATATTCGCATGTCAAGTTGGTATGGCCACTTTTTATTTTTGAGTTTTTTAAAATTTCTTTTTACTATTCTTTTAGGCTTCGTTTGTGCCGGCGATTCACCAAGTTTCATCGTTTGTGCCGCGTTTTTAGGCGAGATATTCGCATGTCAAGTTGGAATAGCCACTTTTTATTTTTTGAGTTTTTTCAAAATTTCTTTTTACCATTCGTTTGTGCCGCGTTTGTGCCGTCCTTTCACAAAATTTCATCCATTTAGCTAAAAATTGAAAAAGTTTTTAAGGATTGAAAGTGGCCATACCAACTTGACGGAAGTTGGACACGCGATTTCGCTTGTCTTTGAGATTTTTTAAAATTTTTTTTTGCTATTCCTTTTGGCGTCGTTTGTGCCGGCGATTCACCAAGTTTCATCGTTTGTGCCGCAATATTAAAGAAGTTATGAAAGAAAAACTGTTACTGACATACTCACGCCAGCAGCGCATCTCTACGTCAAGTAAAGTAACTAACTGCCAGCATACACCAGCGGTTGATGGGTTGATAATTTATCTATAAATACATATCTATTACAGCAAATAATAGTATTTTTCTTTTACCTACAACTTTACAAATAACTATTTTAGTAATATAAAAAGTTTTTTTCGTTTTTACCGCCATACCAAGCGAGATATTAGCGTGTCAAGTAAATATGAGAAAAATTGATATAACTTTTCATATTTTGAATTTTTTCAAAATTTCTTTTTGCCAATCTATTTGGCCTCCTTTCTGCTAGCGATTCGCTAAATTTCATCGTTTGTGCTGGATTATTACGCGAGATATTCGCATATCAAGTTGGTATGGCCACTTTTTATTTTTGAGTTTTTTCAAAATTTCTTTTTAGTATTCTTTTAGGCTTCGTTTCTGCCGGCGATTCACCAAGTTTCATCGTTTGTGCCGCATTTTTAGGCGAGATATTCGCATGTCAAGTTGGAATAGCCACTTTTTATTTTTTGAGTTTTTTCAAAATTTCTTTTTACCATTCGTTTGTGCCGCGTTTGTGCCGTCCTTTCCCAGAACTTCATCCATTTAGCTCAAAAATTGAAAAAGTTTTTAAGGATTTAAAGTGGTCATACCAACTTGACGGAAGTTGGACACGCGATTTCGCTTGTCTTTGAGATTTTTTAAAAATTTTTTTTGCTATTCCTTTTGGCGTCGTTTGTGCTGGCGATTCACCAAGTTTCATCGTTTGTGCCGCAATATTAAAGAAGTTATGAAAGAAAAACTGTTACTGACATACTGACGCCAGCAGCGCATCTCTACGTCAAGTAAAGTAACTAACTGCCAGCATACACCAGCGGTTGATGGGTTGATAATTTATCTATAAATACATATCTATTACAGCAAATAATAGTATTTTTCTTTTACCTACAAGTTTACAAATAACTGTTTTAGTATCATAAAAAGTTTTTTTCGTTTTTACCGCCATACCAAGCGAGATATTAGCGTGTCAAGTAAATATGAGAAAAATTGATATAACATTTCATATTTTGAATTTTTTCAAAATTTCTTTTTGCCAATCTATTTGGCCTCCTTTCTGCTAGCGATTCGCTAAATTTCATCGTTTGTGCCGCATTATTTTGCGAGATATTCGCATATCAAGTTGGTATGGCCACTTTTTATTTTTGAGTTTTTTCAAAATTTCTTTTTACTATTCTTTTAGGCTTCGTTTGTGCCGGCGATTCACCAAGTTTCATCGTTTGTGCCGCATTTTTAGGCGAGATATTCGCATGTCAAGTTGGAATGGCCACTTTTTATTTTTTGAGTTTTTTCAAAATTTCTTTTTACCATTCGTTTGTGCCGTCCTTTCCCAGAACTTCATCCATTTAGCTCAAAAATTGAAAAAGTTTTTAAGGATTTAAAGTGGCCATACCAACTTGACGGAAGTTGGACACGCGATTTCGCTTGTCTTTGAGATTTTTTAAAATTTTTTTTTGCTATTCCTTTTGGCGTCGTTTGTGCCGGCGATTCACCAAGTTTCATCGTTTGTGCCGCAATATTAAAGAAGTTATGAAAGAAAAACTGTTACTGAAATACTGACGCCAGCAGCGCATCTCTACGTCAAGTAAAGTAACTAACTGCCAGCATACACCAGCGGTTGATGGGTTGATAATTTATCTATAAATACATATCTATTACAGCAAATAATAGTATTTTTCTTTTACCTACAACTTTACAAATAACTATTTTAGTAATATAAAAAGTTTTTTTCGTTTTCACCGCTATACCAAGCGAGATATTAGCGTGTCAAGTAAATATGAGAAAAATTGATATAACTTTTCATATTTTGAATTTTTTCAAAATTTCTTTTTGCCAATCTATTTAGCCTCGTTACTGCTAGCGATTCGCTAAATTTCATCGTTTGTGCCGCATTATTACGCGAGATATTTGCATGTCAATTAATTATGACAAAAATTGATATAACTTTTTATTTTTTGAACATTTTTCAAAATTTCTTTTTGTCAATCTTTTTGGCCTCGTTTGTGCCGCTGATTCGCCAAATTTCATCGTTTGTGCCGTATTATTACGCGAGATATTCGCATGTCAAGTTGGTATGGCCACTTTTTATTTTTGAGTTTTTTCAAAATTTCTTTTTACCATTCTTTTAGGCTTCGTTTGTGCCGGCGATTCACCAAGTTTCATCGTTTGTGCCGCATTTTTAGGCGAGATATTCGCATGTCAAGTTGGAATGGCCACTTTTTATTTTTTGAGTTTTTTCAAAATTTCTTTTTACCATTCGTTTGTGCCGCGTTTGTGCCGTCCTTTCCCAAAATTTCATCCATTTAGCTCAAAAATTGAAAAAGTTTTTAAGGATTGAAAGTGGCCATACCAACTTGACGGAAGTTGGACACGCGATTTCGCTTGTCTTTGAGATATTTTAAAATTTTTTTTTACTATTCCTTTTGGCGTCGTTTGTGCTGGCGATTCACCAAGTTTCATCGTTTGTGCCGCAATATTAAAGAAGTTATGAAAGAAAAACTGTTACTGACATAGTGACGCCAGCAGCGCATCTCTACGTCAAGTAAAGTAACTAACTGCCAGCATACACCAGCGGTTGATGGGTTGATAATTTATCTATAAATACATATCTATTACAGCAAATAATAGTATTTTTCTTTTACCTACAACTTTACAAATAACTATTTTAGTAATATAAAAAGTTTTTTTCGTTTTTACCGCCATACCAAGCGAGATATTAGCGTGTCAAGTAAATATGAGAAAAATTGATATAACTTTTCATATTTTGAATTTTTTCAAAATTTCTTTTTGCCAATCTATTTGGCCTCCTTTCTGCTAGCGATTCGCTAAATTTCATCGTTTGTGCCGCATTATTACGCGAGATATTCGCATATCAAGTTGGTATGGCCACTTTTTATTTTTGAGTTTTTTCAAAATTTCGTTTTACTATTCTTTTAGGCTTTGTTTGTGCCGGCGATTCACCAAGTTTCATCGTTTGTGCCGCATTTTTAGGCGAGATATTCGCATGTCAAGTTGGAATGGCCACTTTTTATTTTTTGAGTTTTTTCAAAATTTATTTTTACCATTCGTTTGTGCCGCGTTTGTGCCGTCCTTTCCCAAAACTTCATCCATTTAGCTCAAAAATTGAAAAAGTTTTTAAGGATTTAAAGTGGCCATACCAGCTTGACGGAAGTTGTCAAGCGATGTCGCTTGCCTTTAAGATTTTTCAAAATTTCTTTTTGCCAATCTCTTTGGCCTCGTTTGTGCCGCTGATTAGCCAAATTTCATCGTTTGTGCCGCATTATTACGCGAGATATTTGCATGTCAATTAATTATGACAAAAATTGATATAACTTTTTATTTTTTGAACATTTTTCAAAATTTCTTTTTGCCAATCTTTTTGGCCTCGTTTGTGCCGCTGATTCGCCAAATTTCATCGTTTGTGCCGTATTATTACGCGAGATATTCGCATGTCAAGTTGGTATGGCCACTTTTTATTTTTGAGTTTTTTCAAAATTTCATTTTACCATTCTTTTAGGCTTCGTTTGTGCCGGCGATTCACTAAGTTTCATCGTTTGTGCCGCATTTTTAGGCGAGATATTCGCATGTCAATTTGGAATAGCCACTTTTTATTTTTTGAGTTTTTCAAAATTTCTTTTTACCATTCGTTTGTGCCGCGTTTGTGCCGTCCTTTCCCAAAATTTCATCCATTTAGCTCAAAAATTGAAAAAGTTTTTAAGGATTGAAAGTGGCCATACCAACTTGACGGAAGTTGGACACGCGATTTCGCTTGTCTTTGAGATTTTTTAAAATTTTTTTTGCTATTCCTTTTGGCGTCGTTTGTGCCGGCGATTCACCAAGTTTCATCGTTTGTGCCGCATTTTTAGGCGAGATATTTGCATGTCAATTAATTATGACAAAAATTGATATAACTTTTTATTTTTTGAACATTTTTCAAAATTTCTTTTTGCCAATCTCTTTGGCCTCGTTTTTGCCGCGGATTGTCCACATTTCATCGTTTGTGCCGTATTATTACGCGAGATATTCGCATGTCAAGTTGGTATGGCCACTTTTTATTTTTGAGTTTTTTCAAAATTTCTTTTTACCATTCTTTTAGGCTTCGTTTGTGCCGGCGATTCACCAAGTTTCATCGTTTGTGCCGCATTTTTAGGCGAGATATTCTTATGTCAAGTTGGAATGGTCACTTTTTTTTTTGAGTTTTTTCAAAATTTCTTTTTACCATTCGTTTGTGCCACGTTTCTGCCGTCCTTTCCCAAAATTTCATCCAATTAGCTCAAAAATTGAAAAAGTTTTTAAGGATTTAAAGTGGCCATACCAACTTGACGGAAGTTGGACACGCGATTTCGCTTGTCTTTGAGATTTTTTAAAATTTTTTTTGCTATTCCTTTTGGCGTCGTTTGTGCCGGCGATTCACCAAGTTTCATCGTTTGTGCCGCAATATTAAAGAAGTTATGAAAGAAAAACTGTTACTAACATACTGACGCCAGCAGCGCATCTCTACGTCAAGTAAAGTAACTAACTGCCAGCATACACCAGCGGTTGATGGGTTGATAATTTATCTATAAATACATATCTATTACAGCAAATAATAGTATTTTTCTTTTACCTACAACTTTACAAATAACTATTTTAGTAATATAAAAAGTTTTTTTCGTTTTTACCGCCATACCAAGCGAGATATTAGCGTGTCAAGTAAATATGAGAAAAATTGATATAACTTTTCATATTGTAACGAAGTTGACCTGGGCGGAGAAGAAAGGCCTAGATTGTTCTAGAGGTTGAACGACCAAAGTCAGTAACAGGCCGCCACTGCATAAACAAAAGGGGCGGTATTTACTTGTGGCAAAGAAGAAAGGCCTAGATTGTTCTAGGGGTTAAGCGACCAAAGTCGGTAACAGGCCACCACTGTGTAGACAAAAGGGCGGTCTATACATGAACTAGAAAGGAAAGGGGCTAGATTGTTCAAGGAGTTAGTGACCTGTGTAAAAGCCAGCTAAGAGAAAGGCCTCAGTTGGGGTGGTGGCATATGTGTTTCCCAGCCAGTGATTGACAGGTGAGAGTGAGACAGACGGAGTTGGAGAGAGACGGAGAATGGGAGGAGGCGGCTCACAGCTGAGGTGGTGGCAGTATGTTTTCTCCAGCCAATGAACATCAGGAGGGCGTGGAAACTTATGCTCAGAGAGTTGGAGGAGGGCAGTTCCAGTTGGAGGGAGGCACGCAGTTAAAAGGAGGCCGACACAGCTGGAGAAGTCAGTGTTAATCGAGTTTCAATCAAGTTTTAGAGAGTTTTAGTCAAGTTCGGAGTTAGTGTTGAGAGAGTCAGTGTTGTGGAGTGCTTCAGTGGTAGCTAGTTGGGCAATTAGTCAGTTGATGAGTAGAGCTGTGTTAGTGTAGCTGAGACTAGTGCAATTCGGTGCAGTGCGGACCAGTGGTCAGTCGGGGAACAGTTTTGTGGCGTTACGAAGTGAGTAAGTAACAGTAAACTGTTGTGACTGTTGTAAATGGTGACTGTAATGAATAGCGTTAGTTGCTTGTAAATGTTAATGTGAGTAATGTTAATGTGTGAATAAATCAGGTTATTACTTACAACTTTAGCGAGTTTTATTATTTAATCAAACCCACATATTTAATAACTAGTGGCAGGCATTAGTTGTGTAAGTAAAGTTTTTTTTTTGGGAAAAACCCTTACATTGGTGTCAGAAGTGGGATCTAGTAAAACCGCTAAACGAATAAGTGTGATTTTATTAGATCGGGTAAATTGCTGGAAGTTCTGGAAAACCGACGAGTGTTATATGCCAGTGAGTACTAGGAAGCGGAGCATGGAAGAGTTAATGACACTGATGAGGGAGATGAAGGAAGATGTGAGAAAGGGCCAGGATGAAATGAAAGAAGATCTGAAAAAGTGCAAAGACGAAATGAAGGAAGACATGAGAAAGCACCTAGATGAGGTAAACAAGGGCCAGGAAAAGATGAAAGAAGAAATAACAAGGGAAATAACCAGGGAAATGAGTAAGATCCAAGAAGAAATGAAGAATGAAATCGGTAAAGTTCAAGACGAAGTAAATCAAGTCCAGAAGGAAATGAGAGACGGCAAAGCCGAGATGGAGAAGAAAATCGACGAGGTAGAGCAGTATGTGAGGCAAAGATTGGAGAGTGCCGGGACCGGTCACCCACAAAACGAAGGCCCGAGAGCCGCGCACGGAGCCGGACCACAAATCAAACCTCCAGCCTACGACGGGACCTCATCGTGGGCCAATTATTTACTGCAGTTTGATGCGGCAGCTTCTGCAAATGGTTGGACGGAACGAGACAAGGTAACATCGTTGATAGTCTCGCTGCGGGGAGAAGCTCTGGACATCCTTCAGAGTGTTCCAGAGGCTCACCGACAGGATTTTAGTCTCCTGACAGGGCACTTGGAAAGGCGGTTTGGCGACCGGCATATGCAGGAGCTATACCGCACGCAATTTAGGACAAGGCGGCAACAACCAGGGGAGGCTCTCCAGCAGTTTAGCGCTGATGTCTACCGCTTGGCAAGAGCTGCGTTTCCTGGGGTAGATGACGAACTATTGGAGGGATTTGCAGTGGACGCCTTCACGGACGGCCTAAAGGACCCCGAATTAAAGCAGGCGCTTAAGTTGGCCAAACAGAAGACGCTCGGGGAGACGCTGGCTCGAGCTCTGGAGTTTGAGACAGTAAAGAAGAGCATCCAGAGGGATCCAGTTCGGGTGAGACAGACCTACTTGAAGCCGCCCGCCGTTACAAGCACAGATGGTGCGAACAACGACAAAGTGGAAGAGGTGTTGGAGCGATTGATACGAGAGATTCGAGGACTGGTGCCCTCAAATCCGAAGAAAAGGAATTCCCTGAAGTGTTATAATTGTCACGAGTTTGGACATATGAAGAGGGACTGCACACGTCCTGTTCGCAGAAATCAACCAAAAGAAGAAGACCGTCAGGGAAACGACGAGCTGTCGGCTTAGTGGGGCGAAAGCCGGCTCATTTCTCCTTTGCCCCCACACAGATAAAGGTGTCACGGCTAGAGTGTGAAGATAGCAGCCTACTGTTGGAAGGAAAGATAGCAGGGAAAGCCTGTCAGATGGTTGTAGACACTGGAGCCACCCATACTATCGTCAGGAAAGGTTTTATACCGAATTTGAAACTACATACTCCGTCAAGAGGGTATCTCATCGTGACGGCCAACGGAGACAGCATGGAAGTCGCAGGGGAAGCCCAAGTTACCATCGAGGTGGGTACTAAGCAGATTCCCCATCGGGTGGTCGTAGCGAATATCTCGGACCCGGTCATATTGGGAATGGATTTTATGAATTCACACAAAGTTGTCCTGGATTTCGATGAAAGATCCATTCGAATTGGGAACGAAGAAACGATACTCAAGATGTCCAAGGAAGATGTTGGGGTGATAAGACAAGCAACGCTATTGGAAGACCTTGTGTTACCTGCACGCAGTGAAACCATAGCCACCGTTTCATTGGAGGAAAAACTAGGAGGAGTACTGGGAGTGTTGGAGCCGGCTTCGCAGCGCGATAACGGCATACTCATAGGACGGACGCTCATCTCGGCTAAGACTAATACAATACCGGCTAGACTTTTGAACACCAAGGACTTCGACCAAAAACTGAAGAAAGGAACAATAATCGGTAGATGCGAGGAGGTCCATATGATAACCGGCTCTGAGGTACCCAATGCAAATCTGGTTAGGGAGCAATCTACGCCAAGGCCTAGGGTCGTAGACGAATTCATAGAAAGTGCAGTTGTTGATCTGAGACCTCAGGAAAGGGAAGCAGCTAAGCAGCTATTACACAAATACCATCATGTGTTTTCCTGCGGTGACCACGACCTGGGAAGGACGAAGACAGTACAACACCGCATCAACACCGGCGATCACCAGCCCATTAAGCAGGCGCCACGGAGGATTCCGTTGGCCAAACAACAGGAGGTCGACCAAATGATAGAGGACATGAAGGTACGAGAGGTAATCCAACCTTCCAGCAGTCCTTGGGCTTCTCCCGTGGTGTTGGTCAAGAAGAAGGACGGCTCTACCAGATTTTGTGTTGACTACCGCAAGCTCAACGACATCACGAAGAAGGACAGCTATCCACTGCCACGGATAGACGACACTCTGGATACCTTAGCGACTCTGGACCTAAAGAGTGGCTATTGGCAAGTAGAGATACATCCAGAAGATCAAGAGAAAACGGCGTTCTCAACGGGTACCGGGTTGTGGCAGTTCAGCGTAATGCCATTTGGACTCTGCAATGCGCCAGCAACTTTTGAGAGGCTGATGGAAACCACTCTAAGAGGACTACATTGGAGGACCTGCTTAATATACCTGGACGACGTGATCATTTTCAGCAAAACCCTGAAGGAACACCTCAAGCACCTGGGAGAGGTGTTGGAAAAATTGTCCAGCGTTGGCTTAAAGCTTAGCCTGAAGAAATGCCATCTATTCAGAAGGGAGGTGAAATACCTAGGACACATCGTTTCCTCGGAAGGTGTGAGAACGGATCCCGAGAAAACCGAAGCTGTGAGTGCGTGGCCAGTACCAAAGGACAAACGCGAAGTGAGAAGCTTCCTGGGGTTGTGTACCTACTACAGGAGATTCGTTCAGGGTTTTGCGGATATAGCCAGGCCCCTTCATCGGTTAACTGAAAATGAGCAACCTTTTGAATGGACTCCGAAATGCCAAGAAGCATACGAGAGACTAAAGAATTCCTTATTAGCAGCCCCAGTCTTGGCGTACCCAAGAGCTGGTTGTGAGTTCATCGTGGACACAGATGCCAGCATGGATGGGATAGGGGGTCTACTATCGCAGGTACAGGATGGCGAAGAACGAGTCATCGCGTACTTCTCCAAAACCCTCTCTAAGGCTGAAAAGAACTACTGCGTCACGAGGAAAGAGCTTCTGGCTATCGTGAAGACGCTGGAACATTTCCATAAGTATCTCTATGGACAACCGTTCCTGTTACGGACTGACCATGCATCCCTGACTTGGCTATTGAATTTCAAGAACCCGGAGGGTCAGGTAGCACGCTGGATAGAGAGGCTTCAAGAGTATCAATTCAGGATAGCCCACCGGAAGGGAAGACTCCATGGTAATGCCGACGCCCTTTCCAGACGGCCATGTAACCATGAGTGCAAGCACTGTTGAAGGACGAAACAGAAAAGGTCCAAGAAGCAGACAACATCCAAGAAGAAGACGAAGGTGGCAAGGATGATGCAGGTAGTGGAGATAGCAGGTCGGAATGTTTAGGTGAATGTGACCAGATTAAAGGAGGGTGTAGCCGTGTAGAAGTTCAGAAAGCTGCGTGGGAAGAAGAAAGAGTAGAAAAATGCAGCGGACAGAAAGAGAAAGATAAAGGTAAGAGAACCATTGTTAAACCAGGAGTGGAATGTAGCACTGAAGCGACCAGGGAGGAACAACTCCAGGGTGAGAACATTGTGTCTGTGCTCAAATGTCAGGAAGAACCAGCCCGGAAAAGGGTGGACAGCAAAGAAGAGGGGAAACGGGTAATCCTGCCAGGATCGAGAAAGGAAGAGGAGCTATCAGCGGAAATTCACGGAGGTATCGCTGGGAGTCACTTTGGAGTGATGAGGGCATGGGCCAAGCGGAAGCAGCGGTTCTCTTGGGTAGGCTACCAGGAAGATGGTGCAGACTGGGCTAGCCGGTGCACCGAGTGGGTAGCAAGGAAGGGACCCAGCCGCGAAACCCATGGTGCCCTGAGGCAATACAAGGTTGGAGTTCCGTGCATGAGGATAGCCAGCGATATGGCAGGACCTTCTCCTGATTACAGACGAAGAATGCGCTGTAACCTGTTTACGATGGACCACTTCAGTAAGTGGGCAGAGGCCCACGGCGTAGCAGATCCGGACGCGTCAACGGCAGCTGCAGCATCGACGGTCTACCATACCCTCGGCGTCAGGAGGACAAGGACGACACCGCTACACCCTCACTCTGACGGCATGGTGGAGCGAAGCATCAGGACCCTAGAAGGCCATCAGAGGTCTTTGGGGAATGAACATCCGGAGGACTGGGATGAACATACGCCTCCCCTAAAGATGGCGTACCGATCAGCAGTTCCAGAGACCACAGAGCGAATGCTTGCAAGCATTGTGTTTGGCTGGGAGTTTCGACGACCCAGTGACGTTTTAATTGGCAGCCTAGGAACGGACGAAGTGGACGTGGATAGCTGTGCTGCGGACCTTTGCCATAAGTGGAGAGCCGCACGTAGACAGGTACACGATAGAATGAAACAGGAGGGTGGCCGGACGAGGACTTTGTATGGCAGGCAGGCCATCGGAAGAACGTTCCAGAGAGGTGGGAAAGTTTGGTCGTACAAACGTGTCCGCAAAAAGGGAAAACCTCCTAAGTTGCTGGGTAGGATCTTACACCACTGTCTCACGGCTCAACGACCTGGTGTAACGGATTCAACGCACGCCCAGATCCAAGATGAAGGTGGTACACTTGGACCGATTGCTGCCCTACATCACGAAGGAGACTTCTGTTCGGGACGAACAGTTCTAAGAGGGGAGCAGTGTAACGAAGTTGACCTGGGCGGAGAAGAAAGGCCTAGATTGTTCTAGAGGTTGAACGACCAAAGTCAGTAACAGGCCGCCACTGCATAAACAAAAGGGGCGGTATCTACTTGTGGCAAAGAAGAAAGGCCTAGATTGTTCTAGGGGTTAAGCGACCAAAGTCGGTAACAGGCCACCACTGTGTAGACAAAAGGGCGGTCTATACATGAACTAGAAAGGAAAGGGGCTAGATTGTTCAAGGAGTTAGTGACCTGTGTAAAAGCCAGCTAAGAGAAAGGCCTCAGTTGGGGTGGTGGCATATGTGTTTCCCAGCCAGTGATTGACAGGTGAGAGTGAGACAGACGGAGTTGGAGAGAGACGGAGAATGGGAGGAGGCGGCTCACAGCTGAGGTGGTGGCAGTATGTTTTCTCCAGCCAATGAACATCAGGAGGGCGTGGAAACTTATGCTCAGAGAGTTGGAGGAGGGCAGTTCCAGTTGGAGGGAGGCACGCAGTTAAAAGGAGGCCGACACAGCTGGAGAAGTCAGTGTTAATCGAGTTTCAATCAAGTTTTAGAGAGTTTTAGTCAAGTTCGGAGTTAGTGTTGAGAGAGTCAGTGTTGTGGAGTGCTTCAGTGGTAGCTAGTTGGGCAATTAGTCAGTTGATGAGTAGAGCTGTGTTAGTGTAGCTGAGACTAGTGCAATTCGGTGCAGTGCGGACCAGTGGTCAGTCGGGGAACAGTTTTGTGGCGTTACGAAGTGAGTAAGTAACAGTAAACTGTTGTGACTGTTGTAAATGGTGACTGTAATGAATAGCGTTAGTTGCTTGTAAATGTTAATGTGAGTAATGTTAATGTGTAAATAAATCAGGTTATTACTTACAACTTTAGCGAGTTTTATTATTTAATCAAACCCACATATTTAATAACTAGTGGCAGGCATTAGTTGTGTAAGTAAAGTTTTTTTTTGGGAAAAACCCTTACAATATTTTGAATCTTTTCAAAATTTCTTTTTGCCAATCTATTTGGCCTCCTTTCTGCTAGCGATTCGCTAAATTTCATCGTTTGTGCCGCATTATTACGCGAGATATTCGCATATCAAGTTGGTATGGCCACTTTTTATTTTTGAGTTTTTTCAAAATTTCTTTTTACTATTCTTTTAGGCTTCGTTTGTGCCGGCGATTCACCAAGTTTCATCGTTTGTGCCGCATTTTTAGGCGAGATATTCGCATGTCAAGTTGGAATAGCCACTTTTTATTTTTTGAGTTTTTTCAAAATTTCTTTTTACCATTCGTTTGTGCCGCGTTTGTGCCGTCCTTTCCCAAAATTTCATCCATTTAGCTCAAAAATTGAAAAAGTTTTTAAGGATTGAAAGTGGCCATACCAACTTGACGGAAGTTGGACACGCGATTTCGCTTGTCTTTGAGATTTTTTAAAATTTTTTTTGCTATTCCTTTTGGCGTCGTTTGTGCCGGCGATTCACCAAGTTTGATCGTTTGTGCCGCAATATTAAAGAAGTTATGAAAGAAAAACTGTTACTGACATACTGACGCCAGCAGCGCATCTCTACGTCAAGTAAAGTAACTAACTGCCAGCATACACCAGCGGTTGATGGGTTGATAATTTATCTATAAATACATATCTATTACAGCAAATAATAGTATTTTTCTTTTACCTACAACTTTACAAATAACTATTTTAGTAATATAAAAAGGTTTTTCGTTTTTACCGCCATACCAAGCGAGATATTAGCGTGTCAAGTAAATATGAGAAAAATTGATATAACTTTTCATATTTTGAATTTTTTCAAAATTTCTTTTTGCCAATCTATTTGGCCTCCTTTCTGCTAGCGATTCGCTAAATTTCATCGTTTGTGCCGCATTATTACGCGAGATATTCGCATATCAAGTTGGTATGGCCACTTTTTATTTTTGAGTTTTTTCAAAATTTCTTTTTACTATTCTTTTAGGCTTCGTTTGTGCCGGCGATTCACCAAGTTTCATCGTTTGTGCCGCATTTTTAGGCGAGATATTCGCATGTCAAGTTGGAATGGCCACTTTTTATTTTTTGAGTTTTTTCAAAATTTCTTTTTACCATTCGTTTGTGCCGCGTTTGTGCCGTCCTTTCCCAGAACTTCATCCATTTAGCTCAAAAATTGAAAAAGTTTTTAAGGATTTAAAGTGGCCATACCAACTTGACGGAAGTTGGACACGCGATTTCGCTTGTCTTTGAGATTTTTTAAAAATTTTTTTTGCTATTCCTTTTGGCGTCGTTTGTGCTGGCGATTCACCAAGTTTCATCGTTTGTGCCGCAATATTAAAGAAGTTATGAAAGAAAAACTGTTACTGACATACTGACGCCAGCAGCGCATCTCTACGTCAAGTAAAGTAACTAACTGCCAGCATACACCAGCGGTTGATGGGTTGATAATTTATCTATAAATACATATCTATTACAGCAAATAATAGTATTTTTCTTTTACCTACAAGTTTACAAATAACTATTTTAGTATCATAAAAAGTTTTTTTCGTTTTTACCGCCATACCAAGCGAGATATTAGCGTGTCAAGTAAATATGAGAAAAATTGATATAACTTTTCATATTTTGAATTTTTTCAAAATTTCTTTTTGCCAATCTATTTGGCCTCCTTTCTGCTAGCGATTCGCTAAATTTCATCGTTTGTGCCGCATTATTACGCGAGATATTTGCATGTCAATTAATTATGACAAAAATTGATATAACTTTTTATTTTTTGAACATTTTTCAAAATTTCTTTTTGCCAATCTTTTCGGCCTCGTTTGTGCTGCTGATTCGCCAAATTTCATCGTATGTGCCGTATTATTACGCGAGATATTCGCATGTCAAGTTGGTATGGCCACTTTTTATTTTTGAGTTTTTTCAAAATTTCTTTTTACCATTCTTTTAGGCTTCGTTTGTGCCGGCGATTCACCAAGTTTCATCGTTTGTGCCGCATTTTTAGGCGAGATATTCGCATGTCAAGTTGGAATGGCCACTTTTTATTTTTTGAGTTTTTTCAAAATTTCTTTTTACCATTCGTTTGTGCCGCGTTTGTGCCGTCCTTTCCCAAAATTTCATCCATTTAGCTCAAAAATTGAAAACGTTTTTAAGGATTGAAAGTGGCCATACCAACTTGACGGAAGTTGGACACGCGATTTCGCTTGTCTTTGAGATTTTTTAAAATTTTTTTTTACTATTCCTTTTGGCGTCGTTTGTGCTGGCGATTCACCAAGTTTCATCGTTTGTGCCGCAATATTAAAGAAGTTATGAAAGAAAAACTGTTACTGACATAGTGACGCCAGCAGCGCATCTCTACGTCAAGTAAAGTAACTAACTGCCAGCATACACCAGCGGTTGATGGGTTGATAATTTATCTATAAATACATATCTATTACAGGAAATAATAGTATTTTTCTTTTACCTACAACTTTACAAATAACTATTTTATTAATATAAAAAGTTTTTTTCGTTTTTACCGCCATACAAGCGAGATATTTGCGTGTCAAGTAAATATGAGAAAAATTGATATAACTTTTCATATTTTGAATTTTTTCAAAATTTCTTTTTGCCAATCTATTTAGCCTCGTTTCTGCTAGCGATTCGCTAAATTTCATCGTTTGTGCCGCATTATTACGCGAGATATTCGCATATCAAGTTGGTATGGCCACTTTTTATTTTTGAGTTTTTTCAAAATTTCTTTTTCCTATTCTTTTAGGCTTTGTTTGTGCCGGCGATTCACCAAGTTTCATCGTTTGTGCCGCAATTTTTAGGCGAGATATTCGCATGTCAAGTTGGAATGGCCACTTTTTATTTTTTGAGTTTTTTCAAAATTTATTTTTACCATTCGTTTGTGCCGCGTTTGTGCCGTCCTTTCCCAAAACTTCATCCATTTAGCTCAAAAATTGAAAAAGTTTTTAAGGATTTAAAGTGGCCATACCAGCTTGACGGAAGTTGGACACGCGATTTCGCTTGCCTTTAAGATTTTTCAAAATTTCTTTTTGCCAATCTCTTTGGCCTCGTTTGTGCCGCTGATTAGCCAAATTTCATCGTTTGTGCCGCATTATTACGCGAGATATTTGCATGTCAATTAATTATGACAAAAATTGATATAACTTTTTATTTTTTGAACATTTTTCAAAATTTCTTTTTGCCAATCTTTTTGGCCTCGTTTGTGCCGCTGATTCGCCAAATTTCATCGTTTGTGCCGTATTATTACGCGAGATATTCGCATGTCAAGTTGGTATGGCCACTTTTTATTTTTGAGTTTTTTCAAAATTTCTTTTTACCATTCTTTTAGGCTTCGTTTGTGCCGGCGATTCACCAAGTTTCATCGTTTGTGCCGCATTTTTAGGCGAGATATTTGCATGTCAAGTTGGAATAGCCACTTTTTATTTTTTGAGTTTTTTCAAAATTTCTTTTTACCATTCGTTTGTGCCGCGTTTGTGCCGTCCTTTCCCAAAATTTCATCCATTTAGCTCAAAAATTGAAAAAGTTTTTAAGGATTGAAAGTGGCCATACCAACTTGACGGAAGTTGGACACGCGATTTCGCTTGTGTTTGAGATTTTTTAAAATTTTTTTTGCTATTCCTTTTGGCGTCGTTTGTGCCGGCGATTCACCAAGTTTGATCGTTTGTGCCGCAATATTAAAGAAGTTATGAAAGAAAAACTGTTACTGACATACTGACGCCAGCAGCGCATCTCTACGTCAAGTAAAGTAACTAACTGCCAGCATACACCAGCGGTTGATGGGTTGATAATTTATCTATAAATACATATCTATTACAGCAAATAATAGTATTTTTCTTTTACCTACAACTTTACAAATAACTATTTTAGTAATATAAAAAGTTTTTTTCGTTTTTACCGCCATACCAAGCGAGATATTAGCGTGTCAAGTAAATATGAGAAAAATTGATATAACTTTTCATATTTTGAATTTTTTCAAAATTTCTTTTTGCCAATCTATTTGGCCTCCTTTCTGCTAGCGATTCGCTAAATTTCATCGTTTGTGCCGCATTATTACGCGAGATATTCGCATATCAAGTTGGTATGGCCACTTTTTATTTTTGAGTTTTTTCAAAATTTTTTTTTACCATTCTTTTAGGCTTCGTTTGTGCCGGCGATTCACCAAGTTTCATCGTTTGTGCCGCATTTTTAGGCGAGATATTCGCATGTCAATTTAATATGACAAAAATTGATAACTTTTTATTTTTTGAACTTTTACAAAATTTCTTTTTGCCAATCTTTTTGGCCTCGTTTGTGCCGCTGATTCGCCAAATTTCATCGTTTGTGCCGTATTATTACGCGAGATATTCGCATGTCAAGTTGGTATGGCCACTTTTTATTTTTGAGTTTTTTCAAAATTTCTTTTTACTATTCTTTTAGGCTTTGTTTGTGCCGGCGATTCACCAAGTTTCATCGTTTGTGCCGCATTTTTAGGCGAGATATTCGCATGTCATGTTGGAATGGCCACTTTTTATTTTTTGAGTTTTTTCAAAATTTATTTTTACCATTCGTTTGTGCCGCGTTTGTGCCGTCCTTTCCCAAAACTTCATCCATTTAGCTCAAAAATTGAAAAAGTTTTTAAGGATTTAAAGTGGCCATACCAGCTTGACGGAAGTTGGACGTACGATTTCGCTTGCCTTCAAGATTTTTCAAAATTTCTTTTTGCCAATCTCTTTGGCCTCGTTTGTGCCGCTGATTAGCCAAATTTCATCGTTTGTGCCGCATTATTACGCGAGATATTTGCATGTCAATTAATTATGACAAAAATTGATATAACTTTTTATTTTTTGAACATTTTTCAAAATTTCTTTTTGCCAATCTTTTTGGCCGCGTTTGTGCCGCTGATTCGCCAAATTTCATCGTTTGTGCCGTATTATTACGCGAGATATTCGCATGTCAAGTTGGTATGGCCACTTTTTATTTTTGAGTTTTTTCAAAATTTCTTTTTACCATTCTTTTAGGCTTCGTTTGTGCCGGCGATTCACCAAGTTTCATCGTTTGTGCCGCATTTTTAGGCGAGATATTCGCATGTCAAGTTGGAATAGCCACTTTTTATTTTTTGAGTTTTTTCAAAATTTCTTTTTACCATTCGTTTGTGCCGCGTTTGTGCCGTCCTTTCCCAAAATTTCATCCATTTAGCTCAAAAATTGAAAAAGTTTTTAAGGATTGAAAGTGGCCATACCAACTTGACGGAAGTTGGACACGCGATTTCGCTTGTCTTTGAGATTTTTTAAAATTTTTTTTGCTATTCCTTTTGGCGTCGTTTGTGCCGGCGATTCACCAAGTTTGATCGTTTGTGCCGCAATATTAAAGAAGTTATGAAAGAAAAACTGTTACTGACATACTGACGCCAGCAGCGCATCTCTACGTCAAGTAAAGTAACTAATTGCCAGCATACACCAGCGGTTGATTGGTTGATAATTTATCTATAAATACATATCTATTACAGCAAATAATAGTATTTTTCTTTTACCTACAACTTTACAAATAACTATTTTAGTAATATACAAAGTTTTTTTCGTTTTTACCGCCATACCAAGCGAGATATTAGCGTGTCAAGTAAATATGAGAAAAATTGATATAACTTTTCATATTTTGAATTTTTTCAAAATTTCTTTTTGCCAATCTATTTGGCCTCCTTTCTGCTAGCGATTCGCTAAATTTCATCGTTTGTGCCGCATTATTACGCGAGATATTCGCATATCAAGTTGGTATGGCCACTTTTTATTTTTGAGTTTTTTCAAAATTTCTTTTTACTATTCTTTTAGGCTTCGTTTGTGCCGGCGATTCACAAAGTTTCATCGTTTGTGCCGCATTTTTAGGCGAGATATTCGCATGTCAAGTTGGAATGGCCACTTTTTATTTTTTGAGTTTTTTCAAAATTTCTTTTTACCATTCGTTTGTGCCGCGTTTGTGCCGTCCTTTCCCAGAACTTCATCCATTTAGCTCAAAAATTGAAAAAGTTTTTAAGGATTTAATGTGGCCATACCAAATTGACGGAAGTTGGACACGCGATTTCGCTTGTCTTTGAGATTTTTTAAAATTTTTTTTTGCTATTCCTTTTGGCGTCGTTTGTGCCGGCGATTCACCAAGTTTCATCGTTTGTGCCGCAATATTAAAGAAGTTATGAAAGAAAAACTGTTACTGAAATACTGGCGCCAGCAGCGCATCTCTACGTCAAGTAAAGTAACTAACTGCCAGCATACACCAGCGGTTGATGGGTTGATAATTTATCTATAAATACATATCTATTACAGCAAATAATAGTATTTTTCTTTTACCTACAACTTTACAAATAACTATTTTAGTAATATAAAAAGTTTTATTCGTTTTTACCGCCATACCAAGCGAGATATTAGCGTGTCAAGTAAATATGAGAAAAATTGATATAACTTTTCATATTTTGAATTTTTTCAAAATTTCTTTTTGCCAATCTATTTGGCCTCGTTTCTGCTAGCGATTCGATAAATTTCATCGTTTGTGCCGCATTATTACGCGAGATATTCGCATATCAAGTTGGTATGTCCACTTTTTATTTTTGAGTTTTTTCAAAATTTCATTTTACCATTCTTTTAGGCTTCGTTTGTGCCGGCGATTCACCAAGTTTCATCGTTTGTGCCGCATTTTTAGGCGAGATATTCGCATGTCAATTTAATATTACAAAAATTGATAACTTTTTATTTTTTGAACTTTTTCAAAATTTCTTTTTGCCAATCTTTTTGGCCTCGTTTGTGCCGCTGATTCGCCAAATTTCATCGTTTGTGCCGTATTATTACGCGAGATATTCGCATGTCAAGTTGGGATGGCCACTTTTTATTTTTGAGTTTTTTCAAAATTTCTTTCTACCATTCTTTTAGGATTCGTTTGTGCTGGCGATTCACCAAGTTTCATCGTTTGTTCCGCATATTTAGGCGAGATATTCGCATGTCAAGTTGGAATGGCCACTTTTTATTTTTTGAGTTTTTTCAAAATTTCTTTTTACTATTCTTTTAGGCTTTGTTTGTGCCGGCGATTCACCAAGTTTCATCGTTTGTGCCGCATTTTTAGGCGAGATATTCGCATGTCAAGTTGGAATGGCCACTTTTTATTTTTTGAGTTTTTTCAAAATTTATTTTTACCATTCGTTTGTGCCGCGTTTGTGCCGTCCTTTCCCAAAACTTCATCCATTTAGCTCAAAAATTGAAAAAGTTTTTAAGGATTTAAAGTGGCCATACCAGCTTGACGGAAGTTGGACACGCGATTTCGCTTGCCTTTAAGATTTTTCAAAATTTCTTTTTGCCAATCTCTTTGGCCTCGTTTGTGCCGCTGATTAGCCAAATTTCATCGTTTGTGCCGCATTATTACGCGAGATATTTGCATGTCAATTAATTATGACAAAAATTGATATAACTTTTTATTTTTTGAACATTTTTCAAAATTTCTTTTTGCCAATCTTTTTGGCTTCGTTTGTGCCGCTGATTCGCCAAATTTCATCGTTTGTGCCGTATTATTACGCGAGATATTCGCATGTCAAGTTGGTATGGCCACTTTTTATTTTTGAGTTTTTTCAAAATTTCTTTTTACTATTCTTTTAGGCTTCGTTTGTGGCGGCGATTCACCAAGTTTCATCGTTTGTGCCGCATTTTTAGGCGAGATATTCGCATGTCAATTTAATATGACAAAAATTGATAACTTTTTATTTTTTGAACTTTTTCAAAATTTCCTTTTGCCAATCTTTTTGGCCTCATTTGTGCCACTGATTCGCCAAATTTCATCGTTTGAGCCGTATTATTACGCGAGATGTTCGCATGTCAAGTAGGTATGGCCACTTTTTATTTTTGAGTTTTTTCAAAATTTCTTTCTACCATTCTTTTAGGCTTCGTTTGTGCCGGCGATTCACCAAGTTTCATCGTTTCTGCCGCATATTTAGGCGAGATATTCGCATGTCAAGTTGGAATGGCCACTTTTTATTTTTTGAGTTTTTTCAAAATTTCTTTTTACCATTCGTTTGTGCCGCGTTTGTGCCGTCCTTTCCCAAAATTTCATCCATTTAGCTCAAAAATTGAAAAAGTTTATAAGGATTTAAAGTGGCCATACCAGCTTGAAGGAAGTTGGACACGCGATTTCGCTTGTCTTTGAGATGTTTTAAAATTTTTTTTTGCTATTCCTTTTGGCGTCGTTTGTGCCGGCGATTCACCAAGTTTCATCGTTTGTGCCGCAATATTAAAGAAGTTATGAAAGCAAATAATAGTATTTTTCTTTTACCTACAACTTTACAAATAACTATTTTAGTAATATAACAAGTTTTTTTCGTTTTTACCGCCATACCAAGCGAGAGAGCGTGTCAAGTAAAGATGAGAAAAATTGATATAACTTTTCATATTTTGAATTTTTTCAAAATTTCTTTTTGCCAATCTCTTTGGCCTCGTTTCTGCTAGCGATTCGCCAAATTTCATCGTTTGTGCCGCATTATTACGCGCGATATTCGCATGTCAATTTGGTATGGCCACTTTTTATTTTTGAGTTTTTTCAAAATTTCTTTTTACCATCCTTTTAGGCTTCGTTTGTGCCGGCGATTCGCCAAATTTCATCGTTTGTGCCGCATTATTACGCGAGATATTCGCATGTCAATTTGGTATGGCCACTTTTTATTTTTGAGTTTTTTCAAAATTTCTTTTTACCATTCTTTTAGGCTTCGTTTGTGCCGGCGATTCACCAAGTTTCATCGTTTGTGCCGCATTTTTAGGCGAGATATTCGCATGTCAATTTGGAATGGCCACTTTTTATTTTTTGAGTTTTTTCAAAATTTATTTTTACCATTCGTTTGTGCCGCGTATGTGCCGCTCATTCGCCAAATTTCAGCCATTTACCTCAAAAATTGAAAAAGTTCTTAAGGATTTAAAGTGGCCATACCAACTTGACGGAAGTTGGACGTACGATTTCGCTTGCCTTTAAGATTTTTCAAAATTTCGTTTTGCCAATCTCTTTGGCCTCGTTTGTGCCGCTGATTAGCCAAATTTCATCGTTTGTGCCGCATTATTACGCGAGATATTTGCATGTCAAATAATTATGACAAAAATTGATATAACTTTTTATTTTTTGAACTTTTTCTAAATTTCTTTTTGCCAATCTCTTTGGCCTCGTTCGTGCCGCTGATTCGCCAAATTTCATCGTTTGTGCCGTATTATTACGCGAGATATTCGCATGTCAAGTTGGTATGGCCACTTTTTATTTTTGAGTTTTTTCGAAATTTCTTTTTACCATTCTTTAAGGCTTCGTTTGTGCCGGCGATTCACCAAGTTTCATCGTTTGTGCCGCATATTTAGGCGAGATATTCGAATGTCAAGTTGGAATGGCCACTTTTTATTTTTTGTTTTTTCAATATTTTTTTTTACCATTCGTTTGTGCCGCGTTTGTGCCGTCCTTTCCCAAAATTTCATCCATTTAGCTCAAAAATTGAAAAAGTTTTTAAGGATTTAAAGTGGCCATACCAACTTGACGGAAGTTGGACACGCGATTTCGCTTGTCTTTGAGATTTTTTAAAATTTTTTTTTGCTATTCCTTTTGGCGTCGTTTGTGCCGGCGATTCACCAAGTTTCATCGTTTGTGCCGCAATATTAAATAAGTTATGAAAGAAAAACTGTTACTGACATACTGACGCCAGCAGCGCATCTCTACGTCAAGTAAAGTAACTAACTGCCAGCATACACCAGCGGTTGATGGGTTGATAATTTATCTATAAACACATATCTATTACAGCAAATAATAATATTTTTCTTTTACCTACAACTTTACAAATAACTATTTTAGTAATATAAAAAGTTTTTTTCGTTTTTACCGCCATACCAAGCGAGATATTAGCGTGTCAAGTAAATATGAGAAAAATTGATATAACTTTTCATATTTTGAATTTTATCAAAATTTCTTTTTGCAAATCTATTTGGCCTCGTTTCTGCTAGCGATTCGCTAAATTTCATCGTTTGTGCCGCATTATTACGCGAGATATTCGCATATCAAGTTGGTATGGCCACTTTTTATTTTTGAGTTTTTTCAAAAGTTTTTTTTACCATTCGTTTGTGCCGTCCTTTCCCAAAATTTCATCCATTTAGCTCAAAAATTGAAAAAGTTTTTAAGGATTTTAAGTGGCCATACCAACTTGACGGAAGTTGGACACGCGATTTCGCTTGTCTTTGAGATGTTTTAAAATTTTTTTTTGCTATTCCTTTTGGCGTCGTTTGTGCCGGCGATTCACCAAGTTTCATCGTTTGTGCCGCAATATTAAAGAAGTTATGAAAGAAAAACTGTTACTGACATACTGACGCCAGCAGCGCATCTCTACGTCAAGTAAAGTAACTAACTGCCAGCATACACCAGCGGTTGTTGGGTTGATAATTTATCTATAAATACATATCTATTACAGCAAATAATAGTATTTTTCTTTTACCTACAACTTTACAAATAACTATTTTAGTAATATAAAAAGTTTTTTTTGTTTTTACCGCCATACCAAGCGAGATAGCGTGTCAAGTAAAGATGAGAAAAATTGATATAACTTTTCATATTTTGAATTTTTTCAAAATTTCTTTTTGCCAATCTCTTTGGCCTCGTTTCTGCTAGCGATTCGCCAAATTTCATCGTTTGTGCCGCATTATTACGCGCGATATTCGCATGTCAAGTTGGAATGGCCACTTTTTATTTTTGAGTTTTTCAAAATTTCTTTTTACCATCCTTTTAGACTTCGTTTGTGCCGGCGATTCGCCAAATTTCATCGTTTGTGCCGCATTATTACGCGAGATATTCGCATGTCAATTTGGTATGGCCACTTTTTATTTTTGAGTTTTTCAAAATTTCTTTTTACTATTCTTTTAGGCTTCGTTTGTGCCGGCGATTCACCAAGTTTCATCGTTTGTGCCGCATTTTTAGGCGAGATATTCGCATGTCAATTTGGAATGGCCACTTTTTATTTTTTGAGTTTTTTGAAAATTTCTTTTTACTATTCGTTTGTGCCGCGTATGTGCCGCTCATTCGCCAAATTTCAGCCATTTAGCTCAAAAATTGAAAAAGTTCTTAAGGATTTAAAGTGGCCATACCAACTTGACGGAAGTTGGACGTACGATTTCGCTTGCCTTTAAGATTTTTCAAAATTTCTTTTTGCCAATCTCTTTGGCCTCGTTTGTGCCGCTGATTAGCCAAATTTCATCGTTTGTGCCGCATTATTACGCGAGATATTTGCATGTCAAATAATTATGACAAAAATTGATATAACTTTTTATTTTTTGAACTTTTTCTAAATTTCTTTTTGCCAATCTCTTTGGCCTCGTTCGTGCCGCTGATTCGCCAAATTTCATCGTTTGTGCCGTATTATTACGCGAGATATTCGCATGTCAAGTTGGTATGGCCACTTTTTATTTTTGAGTTTTTTCGAAATTTCTTTTTACCATTCTTTAAGGCTTCGTTTGTGCCGGCGATTCACCAAGTTTCATCGTTTGTGCCGCATATTTAGGCGAGATATTCGAATGTCAAGTTGGAATGGCCACTTTTTATTTTTTGTTTTTTCAAAATTTTTTTTTACCATTCGTTTGTGCCGCGTTTGTGCCGTCCTTTCCCAAAATTTCATCCATTTAGCTCAAAAATTGAAAAAGTTTTTAAGGATTTTAAGTGGCCATACCAACTTGACGGAAGTTGGACACGCGATTTCGCTTGTCTTTGAGATGTTTTAAAATTTTTTTTTGCTATTCCTTTTTGGCGTCGTTTGTGCCGGCGATTCACCAAGTTTCATCGTTTGTGCCGCAATATTAAATAAGTTATGAAAGAAAAACTGTTACTGACATACTGACGCCAGCAGCGCATCTCTACGTCAAGTAAAGTAACTAACTGCCAGCATACACCAGCGGTTGTTGGGTTGATAATTTATCTATAAACACATATCTATTACAGCAAATAATAATATTTTTCTTTTACCTACAACTTTACAAATAACTATTTTAGTAATATAAAAAGTTTTTTTCGTTTTTACCGCCATACCAAGCGAGATATTAGCGTGTCAAGTAAATATGAGAAAAATTGATATAACTTTTCATATTTTGAATTTTATCAAAATTTCTTTTTGCCAATCTATTTGGCCTCGTTTCTGCTAGCGATTCGCTAAATTTCATCGTTTGTGCCGCATTATTACGCGAGATATTCGCATATCAAGTTGGTATGGCCACTTTTTATTTTTGAGTTTTTTCAAAAGTTCTTTTTACCATTCGTTTGTGCCGTCCTTTCCCAAAATTTCATCCATTTAGCTCAAAAATTGAAAAAGTTTTTAAGGATTTTAAGTGGCCATACCAACTTGACGGAAGTTGGACACGCGATTTCGCTTGTCTTTGAGATGTTTTAAAATTTTTTTTTGCTATTCCTTTTGGCGTCGTTTGTGCCGGCGATTCACCAAGTTTCATCGTTTGTGCCGCAATATTAAAGAAGTTATGAAAGAAAAACTGTTACTGACATACTGACGCCAGCAGCGCATCTCTACGTCAAGTAAAGTAACTAACTGCCAGCATACACCAGCGGTTGTTGGGTTGATAATTTATCTATAAATACATATCTATTACAGCAAATAATAGTATTTTTCTTTTACCTACAACTTTACAAATAACTATTTTAGTAATATAAAAAGTTTTTTTCGTTTTTACCGCCATACCAAGCGAGATAGCGTGTCAAGTAAAGATGAGAAAAATTGATATAACTTTTCATATTTTGAATTTTTTCAAAATTTCTTTTTGCCAATCTCTTTGGCCTCGTTTCTGCTAGCGATTCGCCAAATTTCATCGTTTGTGCCGCATTATTACGCGCGATATTCGCATGTCAAGTTGGTATAGCCACTTTTTATTTTTGAGTTTTTTCAAAATTTCTTTTTACCATCCTTTTAGGCTTCGTTTGTGCCGGCGATTCGCCAAATTTCATCGTTTGTGCCGCATTATTACGCGAGATATTCGCATGTCAATTTGGTATGGCCACTTTTTATTTTTGAGTTTTTTCAAAATTTCTTTTTACCATTTTTTTAGGCTTCGTTTGTGCCGGCGATTCACCAAGTTTCATCGTTTGTGCCGCATTTTTACGCGAGATATTCGCATGTCAAGTTGGAATGGCCACTTTTTATTTTTTGAGTTTTTTGAAAATTTCTTTTTACTATTCGTTTGTGCCGCGTATGTGCCGCTCATTCGCCAAATTTCAGCCATTTAGCTCAAAAATTGAAAAAGTTATTAAGGATTTAAAGTAGCCATACCAACTTGACGGAATTTGGACGTACGATTTCGCTTGCCTTCAAGATTTTTCAAAATTTCTTTTTGCCAATCTCTTTGGCCTCGTTTGTGCCGCTGATTAGCCAAATTTCATCGTTTGTGCCGCATTATTACGCGAGATATTTGCATGTCAATTAATTATGACAAAAATTGATATAACTTTTTATTTTTTGAACATTTTTCAAAATTTCTTTTTGCCAATCTTTTTGGCCGCGTTTGTGCCGCTGATTCGCCAAATTTCATCGTTTGTGCCGTATTATTACGCGAGATATTCGCATGTCAAGTTGGTATGGCCACTTTTTATTTTTGAGTTTTTTCAAAATTTCTTTTTACCATTCTTTTAGGCTTCGTTTGTGCCGGCGATTCACCAAGTTTCATCGTTTGTGCCGCATTTTTAGGCGAGATATTCGCATGTCAAGTTGGAATAGCCACTTTTTATTTTTTGAGTTTTTTCAAAATTTCTTTTTACCATTCGTTTGTGCCGCGTTGGTGCCGTCCTTTCCCAAAATTTCATCCATTTAGCTCAAAAATTGAAAAAGTTTTTAAGGATTTTAAGTGGCCATACCAACTTGACGGAAGTTGGACACGCGATTTCGCTTGTCTTTGAGATGTTTTAAAATTTTTTTTTGCTATTCCTTTTGGCGTCGTTTGTGCCGGCGATTCACCAAGTTTCATCGTTTGTGCCGCAATATTAAAGAAGTTATGAAAGAAAAACTGTTACTGACATACTGACGCCAGCAGCGCATCTCTACGTCAAGTAAAGTAACTAACTGCCAGCATACACCAGCGGTTGTTGGGTTGATAATTTATCTATAAATACATATCTATTACAGCAAATAATAGTATTTTTCTTTTACCTACAACTTTACAAATAACTATTTTAGTAATATAAAAAGTTTTTTTCGTTTTTACCGCCATACCAAGCGAGATAGCGTGTCAAGTAAAGATGAGAAAAATTGATATAACTTTTCATATTTTGAATTTTTTCAAAATTTCTTTTTGCCAATCTCTTTGGCCTCGTTTCTGCTAGCGATTCGCCAAATTTCATCGTTTGTGCCGCATTATTACGCGCGATATTCGCATGTCAAGTTGGTATAGCCACTTTTTATTTTTGAGTTTTTTCAAAATTTCTTTTTACCATCCTTTTAGGCTTCGTTTGTGCCGGCGATTCGCCAAATTTCATCGTTTGTGCCGCATTATTACGCGAGATATTCGCATGTCAATTTGGTATGGCCACTTTTTATTTTTGAGTTTTTTCAAAATTTCTTTTTACCATTTTTTTAGGCTTCGTTTGTGCCGGCGATTCACCAAGTTTCATCGTTTGTGCCGCATTTTTACGCGAGATATTCCATGTCAAGTTGGAATGGCCACTTTTTATTTTTTGAGTTTTTTCAAAATTTATTTTTACCATTCGTTTGTGCCGCGTTTGTGCCGTCCTTTCCCAAAATTTCATCCATTTAGCTCAAAAATTGAAAAAGTTTTTAAGGATTGAAAGTGGCCATACCAACTTGACGGAAGTTGGACACGCGATTTCGCTTGTCTTTGAGATTTTTTAAAATTTTTTTTTGCTATTCCTTTTTTGCGTCGTTTGTGTTGGCGATTCACCAAGTTTCATCGTTTGTGCCGCAATATTAAAGAAGTTATGAAAGAAAAACTGTTACTGACATACTGACGCCAGCAGCGCATCTCTACGTCAAGTAAAGTAACTAACTGCCAGCATACACCAGCGGTTGATGGGTTGATAATTTATCTATAAATACATATCTATTACAGCAAATAATAGTATTTTTCTTTTACCTACAACTTTACAAATAACTATTTTAGTAATATAAAAAGTTTTTTTCGTTTTTACCGCCATACCAAGCGAGATATTAGCGTGTCAAGTAAATATGAGAAAAATTGATATAACTTTTCATATTTTGAATTTTTTCAAAATTTCTTTTTGCCAATCTACTTGGCCTCCTTTCTGCTAGCGATTCGCTAAATTTCATCGTTTGTGCCGCATTATTACGCGAGATATTCGCATGTCAAGTTGGTATGGCCACTTTTTATTTTTGAGTTTTTTCAAAATTTCTTTCTACCATTCTTTTAGGCTTCGTTTGTGCCGGCGATTCACCAAGTTTCATCGTTTGTGCCGCATATTTAGGCGAGATATTCGCATGTCAAGTTGGAATAGCCACTTTTTATTTTTTGAGTTTTTTCAAAATTTCTTTTTACCATTCGTTTGTGCCGCGTTTGTGCCGTCCTTTCCCAAAATTTCATCCATTTAGCTCAAAAATTGAAAAAGTTTTTAAGGATTTAAAGTGGCCATACCAGCTTGACGGAAGTTGGACACGCGATTTCGCTTGCCTTTAAGATTTTTCAAAATTTCTTTTTGCCAATCTCTTTGGCCTCGTTTGTGCCGCTGATTAGCCAAATTTCATCGTTTGTGCCGCATTATTACGCGAGATATTTGCATGTCAATTAATTATGACAAAAATTGATATAACTTTTTATTTTTTGAACATTTTTCAAAATTTCTTTTTGCCAATCTTTTTGGCCTCGTTTGTGCCGCTGATTCGCCAAATTTCATCGTTTGTGCCGTATTATTACGCGAGATATTCGCATGTCAAGTTGGTATGGCCACTTTTTATTTTTGAGTTTTTTCAAAATTTCTTTTTACCATTCTTTTAGGCTTCGTTTGTGCCGGCGATTCACCAAGTTTCGTCGTTTATGCCGCATTTTTAGGCGAGATATTCGCATGTCAAGTTGGAATAGCCACTTTTTATTTTTTGAGTTTTTTCAAAATTTCTTTTTACCATTCGTTTGTGCCGCGTGTGTGCCGTCCTTTCCCAAAATTTCATCCATTTAGCTCAAAAATTGAAAAAGTTTTTAAGGATTGAAAGTGGCCATACCAACTTGACGGAAGTTGGACACGCGATTTCGCTTGTCTTTGAGATTTTTTAAAATTTTTTTTGCTATTCCTTTTGGCGTCGTTTGTGCCGGCGATTCACCAAGTTTCATCGTTTGTGCCGCAATATTAAAGAAGTTATGAAAGAAAAACTGTTACTGACATACTGACGCCAGCAGCGCATCTCTACGCCAAGTAAAGTAACTAACTGCCAGCATACACCAGCGGTTGTTGGGTTGATAATTTATCTATAAATACATATCTATTACAGCAAATAATAGTAATTTTCTTTTACCTACAACTTTACAAATAACTATTTTAGTAATATAAAAAGTTTTTTTCGTTTTTACCGCCATACCAAGCGAGTTAGCGTGTCAAGTAATGATGAGAAAAATTGATATAACTTTTCATATTTTGAATTTTTTCAAAATTTCTTTTTGCCAATCTCTTTGGCCTCGTTTCTGCTAGCGATTCGCCAAATTTCATCGTTTGTGCCGCATTATTACGCGCGATATTCGCATGTTAAGTTGGTATGGCCACTTTTTATTTTTGAGTTTTTTCAAAATTTCTTTTTACCATCCTTTTAGGCTTCGTTTGTGCCGGCGATTCGCCAAATTTCATCGTTTGTGCCGCATTATTACGCGAGATATTCGCATGTCAATTTGGTATGGCCACTTTTTATTTTTGAGTTTTTTCAAAATTTCTTTTTACCATTTTTTTAGGCTTCGTTTGTGCCGGCGATTCACCAAGTTTCATCGTTTGTGCCGCATTTTTACGCGAGATATTCGCATGTCAAGTTGGAATGGCCACTTTTTATTTTTTGAGTTTTTTGAAAATTTCTTTTTACTATTCGTTTGTGCCGCGTATGTGCCGCTCATTCGCCAAATTTCAGCCATTTAGCTCAAAAATTGAAAAAGTTATTAAGGATTTAAAGTAGCCATACCAACTTGACGGAATTTGGACGTACGATTTCGCTTGCCTTTAAGATTTTTCAAAATTTCTTTTTGCCAATCTCTTTGGCCTCGTTTGTGCCGCTGATTAGCCAAATTTCATCGTTTGTGCCGCATTATTACGCGAGATATTTGCATGTCAATTAATTATGACAAAAATTGATATAACTTTTTATTTTTTGAACATTTTTCAAAATTTCTTTTTGCCAATCTTTTTGGCCGCGTTTGTGCCGCTGATTCGCCAAATTTCATCGTTTGTGCCGTATTATTACGCGAGATATTCGCATGTCAAGTTGGTATGGCCACATTTTATTTTTGAGTTTTTTCAAAATTTCTTTTTACCATTCTTTTAGGCTTCGTTTGTGCCGGCGATTCACCAAGTTTCATCGTTTGTGCCGCATTTTTAGGCGAGATATTCGCATGTCAAGTTGGAATGGCCACTTTTTATTTTTTGAGTTTTTTCAAAATTTATTTTTACCATTCGTTTGTGCCGCGTTTGTGCCGTCCTTTCCCAAAATTTCATCCATTTAGCTCAAAAATTGAAAAAGTTTTTAAGGATTGAAAGTGGCCATACCAACTTGACGGAAGTTGGACACGCGATTTCGCTTGTCTTTGAGATTTTTTAAAATTTTTTTTTGCTATTCCTTTTGGCGTCGTTTGTGTTGGCGATTCACCAAGTTTCATCGTTTGTGCCGCAATATTAAAGAAGTTATGAAAGAAAAACTGTTACTGACATACTGACGCCAGCAGCGCATCTCTACGTCAAGTAAAGTAACTAACTGCCAGCATACACCAGCGGTTGATGGGTTGATAATTTATCTATAAATACATATCTATTACAGCAAATAATAGTATTTTTCTTTTACCTACAACTTTACAAATAACTATTTTAGTAATATAAAAAGTTTTTTTCGTTTTTACCGCCATACCAAGCGAGATATTAGCGTGTCAAGTAAATATGAGAAAAATTGATATAACTTTTCATATTTTGAATTTTTTCAAAATTTCTTTTTGCCAATCTACTTGGCCTCCTTTCTGCTAGCGATTCGCTAAATTTCATCGTTTGTGCCGCATTATTACGCGAGATATTCGCATGTCAAGTTGGTATGGCCACTTTTTATTTTTGAGTTTTTTCAAAATTTCTTTCTACCATTCTTTTAGGCTTCGTTTGTGCCGGCGATTCACCAAGTTTCATCGTTTGTGCCGCATATTTAGGCGAGATATTCGCATGTCAAGTTGGAATAGCCACTTTTTATTTTTTGAGTTTTTTCAAAATTTCTTTTTACCATTCGTTTGTGCCGCGTTTGTGCCGTCCTTTCCCAAAATTTCATCCATTTAGCTCAAAAATTGAAAAAGTTTTTAAGGATTTAAAGTGGCCATACCAGCTTGACGGAAGTTGGACACGCGATTTCGCTTGCCTTTAAGATTTTTCAAAATTTCTTTTTGCCAATCTCTTTGGCCTCGTTTGTGCCGCTGATTAGCCAAATTTCATCGTTTGTGCCGCATTATTACGCGAGATATTTGCATGTCAATTAATTATGACAAAAATTGATATAACTTTTTATTTTTTGAACATTTTTCAAAATTTCTTTTTGCCAATCTTTTTGGCCTCGTTTGTGCCGCTGATTCGCCAAATTTCATCGTTTGTGCCGTATTATTACGCGAGATATTCGCATGTCAAGTTGGTATGGCCACTTTTTATTTTTGAGTTTTTTCAAAATTTCTTTTTACCATTCTTTTAGGCTTCGTTTGTGCCGGCGATTCACCAAGTTTCGTCGTTTATGCCGCATTTTTAGGCGAGATATTCGCATGTCAAGTTGGAATAGCCACTTTTTATTTTTTGAGTTTTTTCAAAATTTCTTTTTACCATTCGTTTGTGCCGCGTGTGTGCCGTCCTTTCCCAAAATTTCATCCATTTAGCTCAAAAATTGAAAAAGTTTTTAAGGATTGAAAGTGGCCATACCAACTTGACGGAAGTTGGACACGCGATTTCGCTTGTCTTTGAGATTTTTTAAAATTTTTTTTGCTATTCCTTTTGGCGTCGTTTGTGCCGGCGATTCACCAAGTTTCATCGTTTGTGCCGCAATATTAAAGAAGTTATGAAAGAAAAACTGTTACTGACATACTGACGCCAGCAGCGCATCTCTACGCCAAGTAAAGTAACTAACTGCCAGCATACACCAGCGGTTGATGGGTTGATAATTTATCTATAAATACATATCTATTACAGCAAATAATAGTATTTTTCTTTTACCTACAACTTTACAAATAACTATTTTAGTAATATAAAAAGTTTTTTTCGTCTTTACCGCCATAACAAGCGAGATATTAGCGTATCAAGTAACTATGAGAAAAATTGATATAACTTTTCATATTTTGAATTTTTTCAAAATTTCTTTTTGCCAATCTATTTGGCCTCCTTTCTGCTACCGATTCGCTAAATTTCATCGTTTGTGCCGCATTATTACGCGAGATATTCGCATATCAAGTTGGTATGGCCACTTTTTATTTTTGAGTTTTTTCAAAATTTCTTTTTACTATTCTTTTATGCTTCGTTTGTGCCGGCGATTCACCAAGTTTCATCGTTTGTGCCGCATTTTTAGGCGAGATATTCGCATGTCAAGTTGGAATGGCCACTTTTTATTTTTTGAGTTTTTTCAAAATTTCTTTTTACCATTCGTTTGTGCCGCGTTTGTGCCGTCCTTTCCCAGAACTTCATCCATTTAGCTCAAAAATTGAAAAAGTTTTTAAGGATTTAAAGTGGCCATACCAACTTGACGGAAGTTGGACACGCGATTTCGCTTGTCTTTGAGATTTTTTAAAATTTTTTTTTTGCTATTCCTTTTGACGTCGTTTTTGCCGGCGATTCACCAAGTTTCATCGTTTGTGCCGCAATATTAAAGAAGTTATGAAAGAAAAACTGTTACTGAAATACTGACGCCAGCAGCGCATCTCTACGTCAAGTAAAGTAACTAACTGCCAGCATACACCAGCGGTTGATGGGTTGATAATTTATCTATAAATACATATCTATTACAGCAAATAATAGTATTTTTCTTTTACCTACAACTTTACAAATAACTATTTTAGTAATATAAAAAGTTTTTTTCGTTTTTACCGCCATACCAAGCGAGATATTAGCGTGTCAAGTAAATATGAGAAAAATTGATATAACTTTTCATATTTTGAATTTTTTCAAAATTTCGTTTTGCCAATCTATATGGCCTCGTTTCTGCTAGCGATTCGCTAAATTTCATCGTTTGTGCCGCATTATTACGCGAGATATTCGCATATCAAGTTGGTATGGCCACTTTTTATTTTTGAGTTTTTTCAAAAGTTCTTTTTACCATTCGTTTGTGCCGTCCTTTCCCAAAATTTCATCTATTTAGCTCAAAAATTGAAAAAGTTTTTAAGGATTTTAAGTGGCCATACCAACTTGACGGAAGTTGGACACGCGATTTCGCTTGTCTTTGAGATGTTTTAAAATTTTTTTTTGCTATTCCTTTTGGCGTCGTTTGTGCCGGCGATTCACCAAGTTTCATCGTTTGTGCCGCAATATTAAAGAAGTTATGAAAGAAAAACTGTTACTGACATACTGACGCCAGCAGCGCATCTCTACGTCAAGTAAAGTATCTAACTGCCAGCATACACCAGTGGTTGTTGGGTTGATAATTTATCTATAAATACATATCTATTACAGCAAATAATAGTATTTTTCTTTTACCTACAACTTTACAAATAACTATTTTAGTAATATAAAAAGTTTTTTTCGTTTTTACCGCCATACCAAGCGAGATAGCGTGTCAAGTAAAGATGAGAAAAATTGATATAACTTTTCATATTTTGAATTTTTTCAAAATTTCTTTTTGCCAATCTCTTTGGCCTCGTTTCTGCTAGCGATTCGCCAAATTTCATCGTTTGTGCCGCATTATTACGCGCGATATGCGCATGTCAAGTTGGTATAGCCACTTTTTATTTTTGAGTTTTTTCAAAATTTCTTTTTACCATCCTTTTAGGCTTCGTTTGTGCCGGCGATTCGCCAAATTTCATCGTTTGTGCCGCATTATTACGCGAGATATTCGCATGTCAATTTGGTATGGCCACTTTTTATTTTTGAGTTTTTTCAAAATTTCTTTTTACCATTTTTTTAGGCTTCGTTTGTGCCGGCGATTCACCAAGTTTCATCGTTTGTGCCGCATTTTTACGCGAGATATTCCATGTCAAGTTGGAATGGCCACTTTTTATTTTTTGAGTTTTTTGAAAATTTCTTTTTACTATTCGTTTGTGCCGCGTATGTGCCGCTCATTCGCCAAATTTCAGCCATTTAGCTCAAAAATTGAAAAAGTTATTAAGGATTTAAAGTAGCCATACCAACTTGACGGAATTTGGACGTACGATTTCGCTTGCCTTCAAGATTTTTCAAAATTTCTTTTTGCCAATCTCTTTGGCCTCGTTTGTGCCGCTGATTAGCCAAATTTCATCGTTTGTGCCGCATTATTACGCGAGATATTTGCATGTCAATTAATTATGACAAAAATTGATATAACTTTTTATTTTTTGAACATTTTTCAAAATTTCTTTTTGCCAATCTTTTTGGCCGCGTTTGTGCCGCTGATTCGCCAAATTTCATCGTTTGTGCCGTATTATTACGCGAGATATTCGCATGTCAAGTTGGTATGGCCACATTTTATTTTTGAGTTTTTTCAAAATTTCTTTTTACCATTCTTTTAGGCTTCGTTTGTGCCGGCGATTCACCAAGTTTCATCGTTTGTGCCGCATTTTTAGGCGAGATATTCGCATGTCAAGTTGGAATAGCCACTTTTTATTTTTTGAGTTTTTTCAAAATTTCTTTTTACCATTCGTTTGTGCCGCGTTGGTGCCGTCCTTTCCCAAAATTTCATCCATTTAGCTCAAAAATTGAAAAAGTTTTTAAGGATTTTAAGTTGCCATACCAACTTGACGGAAGTTGGACACGCGATTTCGCTTGTCTTTGAGATGTTTTAAATTTTTTTTTTGCTATTCCTTTTGGCGTCGTTTGTGCCGGCGATTCACCAAGTTTCATCGTTTGTGCCGCAATATTAAAGAAGTTATGAAAGAAAAACTGTTACTGACATACTGACGCCAGCAGCGCATCTCTACGTCAAGTAAAGTAACTAACTGCCAGCATACACCAGCGGTTGTTGGGTTGATAATTTATCTATAAATACATATCTATTACAGCAAATAATAGTATTTTTCTTTTACCTACAACTTTACAAATAACTATTTTAGTAATATAAAAAGTTTTTTTCGTTTTTACCGCCATACCAAGCGAGATATTAGCGTGTCAAGTAAATATGAGAAAAATTGATATAACTTTTCATATTTTGAATTTTTTCAAAATTTCGTTTTGCCAATCTATATGGCCTCGTTTCTGCTAGCGATTCGCTAAATTTCATCGTTTGTGCCGCATTATTACGCGAGATATTCGCATATCAAGTTGGTATGGCCACTTTTTATTTTTGAGTTTTTTCAAAATTTCTTTTTACCATTCTTTTAGGCTTCGTATGTGCCGGCGATTCACCAAGTTTCATCGTTTGTGCCGCATTTTCAGGCGAGATATTCGCATGTCAATTTAATATGACAAAAATTGATAACTTTTTATTTTTTGAACTTTTTCAAAATTTCTTTTTGCCAATCTCTTTGGCCTCGTTTGTGCCGCTGATTCGCCAAATTTCATCGTTTGTGCCGCATTATTACGCGAGATATTCGCATGTCAAGTTGGTATGGCCACTTTTTATTTTTGAGTTTTTTCAAAATTTCTTTTTACCATTCTTTTAGGCTTCGTTTGTGCCGGCGATTCACCAAAATTCATCGTTTGTGCCGCATTTTTAGGCGAGATATCCGCATGTCAAGTTGGAATAGCCACTTTTTCTTTTTTGAGTTTTTTCAAAATTTCTTTTTACCATTCGTTTGTGCCGCGTTTGTGCCGTCCTTTCCCAAAATTTCATCCATTTAGCTCAAAAATTGAAAAAGTTTTTAAGGATTGAAAGTGGCCATACCAACTTGACGGAAGTTGGACACGCGATTTCGCTTGCCTTTGAGATTTTTTAAAATTTTTTTTGCTATTCCTTTTGGCGTCGTTTGTGCCGGCGATTCACCAAGTTTCATCGTTTGTGCCGCAATATTAAAGAAGTTATGAAAGAAAAACTGTTACTGACATACTGACGCCAGCAGCGCATCTCTACGTCAAGTAAAGTAACTAACTGCCAGCATACACCAGCGGTTGATGGGTTGATAATTTATCTATAAATACATATCTATTACAGCAAATAATAGAATTTTTCTTTTACCTACAACTTTACAAATAACTATTTTAGTAATATAAAAAGTTTTTTTCGTTTTTACCGCCATAACAAGCGAGATATTAGCGTATCAAGTAACTATGAGAAAAATTGATATAACTGTTCATATTTTGAATTTTTTCAAAATTTCTTTTTGCCAATCTATTTGGCCTCCTTTCTGCTAGCGATTCGCTAAATTTCATCGTTTGTGCCGCATTATTACGCGAGATATTCGCATATCAAGTTGGTATGGCCACTTTTTATTTTTGAGTTTTTTCAAAATTTCTTTTTACTATTCTTTTATGCTTCGTTTGTGCCGGCGATTCACCAAGTTTCATCGTTTGTGCTGCATTTTTAGGCGAGATATTCGCATGTCAAGTTGGAATGGCCACTTTTTATTTTTTGAGTTTTTTCAAAATTTCTTTTTACCATTCGTTTGTGCCGCGTTTGTGCCGTCCTTTCCCAGAACTTCATCCATTTAGCTCAAAAATTGAAAAAGTTTTTAAGGATTTAAAGTGGCCATACCAACTTGACGGAAGTTGGACACGCGATTTCGCTTGTCTTTGAGATTTTTTAAAATTTTTTTTTGCTATTCCTTTTGGCGTCGTTTTTGCCGGCGATTCACCAAGTTTCATCGTTTGTGCCGCAATATTAAAGAAGTTATGAAAGAAAAACTGTTACTGAAATACTGACGCCAGCAGCGCATCTCTACGTCAAGTAAAGTAACTAACTGCCAGCATACACCAGCGGTTGATGAGTTGATAATTTATCTATAAATACATATCTATTACAGCAAATAATAGTATTTTTCTTTTACCTACAACTTTACAAATAACTATTTTAGTAATATAAAAAGTTTTTTTCGTTTTTACCGCCATACCAAGCGAGATATTAGCGTGTCAAGTAAATATGAGAAAAATTGATATAACTTTTCATATTTTGAATTTTTTCAAAATTTCTTTTTGCCAATCTATTTGGCCTCGTTTCTGCAAGCGATTCGCTAAATTTCATCGTTTGTGCCGCATTATTACGCGAGATATTCGCATATCAAGTTGGTATGGCCACTTTTTATTTTTGAGTTTTTTCAAAATTTCTTTTTACCATTCTTTTAGGCTTCGTTTGTGCCGGCGATTCACCAAGTTTCATCGTTTGTGCCGCATTTTCAGGCGAGATATTCGCATGTCAATTTAATATGACAAAAATTGATAACTTTTTATTTTTTGAACTTTTTCAAAATTTCTTTTTGCCAATCTCTTTGGCCTCGTTTGTGCCGCTGATTCGCCAAATTTCATCGTTTGTGCCGTATTATTACGCGCGATATTCGCATGTCAAGTTGGTATGGCCACTTTTTATTTTTGAGTTTTTTCAAAATTTCTTTTTACCATTCTTTAAGGCTTCGTTTGTGCCGGCGATTCACCAAGTTTCATCGTTTGTGCCGCGTTTTTAGGCGAGATATTCGCATGTCAAGTTGGAATGGCCACTTTTTATTTTTTGAGTTTTTTCAAAATTCCTTTTTACCATTCGTTTGTGCCGCGTTTGTGCCGTCCTTTCCCAAAATTTCATCCATTTAGCTCAAAAATTGAAAAAGTTTTTAAGGATTTAAAGTGGCCATACCAACTTGACGGAAGTTGGACACGCGATTTCGCTTGTCTTTGAGATTTTTTAAAAATTTTTTTTGCTATTCCTTTTGGCGTCGTTTGTGCCGGCGATTCACCAAGTTTCATCGTTTGTGCCGCAATATTAAATAAGTTATGAAAGAAAAACTGTTACTGACATACTGACGCCAGCAGCGCATCTCTACGTCAAGTAAAGTAACTAACTGCCAGCATACACCAGCGGTTGATGGGTTGATAATTTATCTATAAATACATATCTATTACAGCAAATAATAGTATTTTTCTTTTACCTACAACTTTACAAATAACTATTTTAGTAATATAAAATTTTTTTTCCTTTTTACCGCCATACCAAGCGAGATATTAGCGTGTCTAGTAAATATGAGAAAAATTTATATAACTTTTCATATTTTGAATTTTTTCAAAATTTCTTTTTGCCAATCTCTTTGGCCTCGTTTCTGCTAGCGATTCGCCAAATTTCGTCGTTTGTGCCGCATTATTACGCGCGATATTCGCATGTCAAGTTGGTATGGCCACATTTATTTTTGAGTTTTTTGAAAATTTCCTTTTACCATTCTTTTAGGCTTCGTTTGTGCCGGAGATTCACCAAGTTTCATCGTTTGTGCCGCATTTTTAGGCGAGATATTCGCATGTCAATTAATAATGACAAAAATTGATATAACTTTTTATTTTTTGAACTTTTTCAAAATTCCTTTTTGCCAATCTCTTTGGCCTCCTTTGTGCCGCTGATTCGCCAAATTTCATCGTTTGTGCCGCATTATTACGCGAGATATTCGCATGTCAACTTGGTATGGCCACTTTTTATTTTTGACTTTTTTCAAAATTTTTTTTTACCATCTTTTTGGCGTCGTTTGTGCCGGCGATTCACCAAGTTTCATCGTTTGTGCCGCAATATTAAAGAAGTTATGAAAGAAAAACTGTTACTGACATACTGACGCCAGCAGCGCATCTCTACGTCAAGTAAAGTAACTAACTGCCAGCATACACCAGCGGTTGATGGGTTGATAATTTATCTATAAATACATATCTATTACAGCAAATAATAGTATTTTTCTTTTACCTACAACTTTACAAATAACTATTTTAGTAATATAAAAAGTTTTTTTCGTTTTTACCGCCATAACAAGCGAGATATTAGCGTATCAAGTAACTATGAGAAAAATTGATATAACTGTTCATATTTTGAATTTTTTCAAAATTTCTTTTTGCCAATCTATTTGGCCTCCTTTCTGCTAGCGATTCGCTAAATTTCATCGTTTGTGCCGCATTATTACGCGAGATATTCGCATATCAAGTTGGTATGGCCACTTTTTATTTTTGAGTTTTTTCAAAATTTCTTTTTACTATTCTTTTATGCTTCGTTTGTGCCGGCGATTCACCAAGTTTCATCGTTTGTGCTGCATTTTTAGGCGAGATATTCGCATGTCAAGTTGGAATGGCCACTTTTTATTTTTTGAGTTTTTCCAAAATTTCTTTTTACCATTCGTTTGTGCCGCGTTTGTGCCGTCCTTTCCCAGAACTTCATCCATTTAGCTCAAAAATTGAAAAAGTTTTTAAGGATTTAAAGTGGCCATACCAACTTGACGGAAGTTGGACACGCGATTTCGCTTGTCTTTGAGATTTTTTAAAATTTTTTTTTGCTATTCCTTTTGGCGTCGTTTTTGCCGGCGATTCACCAAGTTTCATCGTTTGTGCCGCAATATTAAAGAAGTTATGAAAGAAAAACTGTTACTGAAATACTGACGCCAGCAGCGCATCTCTACGTCAAGTAAAGTAACTAACTGCCAGCATACACCAGCGGTTGATGGGTTGATAATTTATCTATAAATACATATCTATTACAGCAAATAATAGTATTTTTCTTTTACCTACAACTTTACAAATAACTATTTTAGTAATATAAAATTTTTTTTCCTTTTTACCGCCATACCAAGCGAGATATTAGCGTGTCTAGTAAATATGAGAAAAATTTATATAACTTTTCATATTTTGAATTTTTTCAAAATTTCTTTTTGCCAATCTCTTTGGCCTCGTTTCTGCTAGCGATTCGCCAAATTTCGTCGTTTGTGCCGCATTATTACGCGCGATATTCGCATGTCAAGTTGGTATGGCCACATTTATTTTTGAGTTTTTTGAAAATTTCCTTTTACCATTCTTTTAGGCTTCGTTTGTGCCGGAGATTCACCAAGTTTCATCGTTTGTGCCGCATTTTTAGGCGAGATATTCGCATGTCAATTAATAATGACAAAAATTGATATAACTTTTTATTTTTTGAACTTTTTCAAAATTCCTTTTTGCCAATCTCTTTGGCCTCCTTTGTGCCGCTGATTCGCCAAATTTCATCGTTTGTGCCGCATTATTACGCGAGATATTCGCATGTCAACTTGGTATGGCCACTTTTTATTTTTGACTTTTTTCAAAATTTTTTTTTACCATCTTTTTGGCGTCGTTTGTGCCGGCGATTCACCAAGTTTCATTGTTTGTGCCGCAATATTAAAGAAGTTATTAAAGAAAAACTGTTACTGACATACTGACGCCAGCAGCGCATCTCTACGTCAAGTAATGTAACTAACTGCCAGCATACACCAGCGGTTGATGTGTTGATAATTTATCTATAAATACATATCTATTACAGCAAATAATAGTATTTTTCTTTTACCTATAACTTTACAAATAACTATTTTAGTAATATAAAAAGTTTTTTTCGTTTTTACCGCCATAACAAGCGAGATATTAGCGTGTCAAGTAAATATGAGAAAAATTGATATAACTTTTCATATTTAGAATTTCTTCAAAATTTCTTTTTGCCAATCTCTTTGGCGTCGTTTCTGCCGCTGATTCGTTAAATTTCATCGTTTGTGCCGCATTATTACGCAATATATTCGCATGTCAAGTTGGTATGGCCACTTTTTATTTTTGAGTTTTTTCAAAATTTCTTTTTACCATTCTTTTAGGCTTCGTTTGTGCCGGCGATTCACCAAGTTTCATCGTTTGTGCCGCATTTTTAGGCGAGATATTCGCATGTCAAGTTGGAATGCCCACTTTTTATTTTTTGAGTTTTTTGAAAATTTCTTTTTACTATTCGTTTGTGCCGCGTTTGTGCCGCTCATTTGCCAAATTTCAGCCATTTAGCTCAAAAATTGAAAAAGTTATATCAATTTTTCTCATATTCACTTGACACGCTAATATCTCGCTTGGTATGGCGGTAAAAACGAAAAAACCTTTTTGTATTACTAAAATAGTTATTTGTAAAGTTGTAGGTAAAAGAAAAATACTATTATTTGCTGTAATAGATATGTATGTATAGATAAATTATCAACCCATCAACCGCTGGTGTATGCTGGCAGTTAGTTACTTTACTTGACGTAGAGATGCGCTGCTGGCGTCAGTATGTCAGTAACAGTTGTTCTTTCATAACTTATTTAATATTGCGGCACAAACGATGAAACTTGGTGAATCGCCGGCACAAACGACGCCAAAAGGAAAAGCAAAAAAAAATTTTAAAAAATCTCAAAGACAAGCGAAATCGCGTGTCCAACTTCCGTCAAGTTGGTATGACCACTTTAAATCCTTAAAAACTTTATCAATTTTTGAGCTAAATGGATGAAATTTTGGGAAAGGACGGCACAAACGCGGCACAAACGAATGGTAAAAAGGAATTTTGAAAAAACTCAAAAAATAAAAAGTGGCCATTCCAACTTGACATGCGAATATCTCGCCTAAAAATGCGGCACAAACGATGAAACTTGGTGTATGCTGGCAGTTAGTTACTTTACTTGACGTAGAGATGAGCTGCTGGCGTCAATATGTCAGTAACAGTTTTTCATTAATAACTTCTTTAATAGTGGGCACAAACGATGAAACTTGGTGAATCGCCGGCACAAACAAAGCCTAAAAGAATGGTTAAAAGAAATTTTGAAAAATTTCAAAAATAAAAAGTGGCGATACCAAATTGACATGCGAATATCTCGCGTAATAATGCGGCACAAACGATGAAATTTGGCTAATCAGCGGCACAAACGAGGCCAAAGAGATTGGCAAAAAGAAATTTGGAAAAAGTCCAAAAAATAAAAAGTTATATGAATTTTTGTCATATTAAATTGACATGCGAATATCTTGCCTAATAATGCGGCACAAACGATGAAACTTGGTGAATCGCCGGCACAGACGAAGCCTAAAAGAATGGTAAAAAGAAATTTTGAAAAAACTGAAAAATAAAAAGTGGCCATACCAACTTGACATGCGAATATCTCGCGTAATAATGCGGCACAAACGATGAAATTTGGCGAATCGCTAGCAGAATCGTGGCCAAAGAGATTGGCAAAAAGAAATTTTGAAAAAGTTCAAAAAATAATAAGTTATATCAATTTTTGTCATATTAAATTGACATGCGAATATCTCGCCTAAAAATGCGGCACAAACGATGAAACTTGGTGAATCGCCGGCACAAACGAAGCCTAAAAGAATGGTAAAAAGAAATTTTGAAAAAACTCAAAAATAAAAAGTGGCTATAGCAACTTGACATGCGAATATCTCGGGTAATAATGCGGCACAAACGATGAGAATTGGCGAATCAGCGGCACAAACGAGGCCAAAGAGATTGGCAAAAAGAAATTTTGAAAAAGTTCAAAAAATAAAAAGTTATATCAATTTTTGTCATAATTATATGACATGCGAATATGTCGCCTAAAAATGCGGCACAAACGATGAAACTTGGTGAATCGCCGGCACAAACGAAGCCAAAAAGAATGGTAAAAAGAAATTTTGAAAAAACTCAAAAATAAAAAGTGGCCATACCAACTTGACATGCGAATATCTCGCGTAATAATGCGGCACAAACGATGAAATTTGGCGAATCAGCGGCACATACGAGGCCAAAGAGATTGGCAAAAGAAATTTTCAAAAAGTTCAAAAAATAAAAAGTTGTATCAATTTTTGTCATAATTATATGATATGCGAATATCTCGCCTAAAAATGCGGCACAAACGATGAAACTTGGTGAATCGCCGGCACAAACGAAGCCTAAAAGAATGGTAAAAACAAATTTTGAAAAAACTCAAAAATAAAAAGTGACCATACTAACTTGACATGCGAATATCTCGCGTAATAATGCGGCACAAACGATGAAATTTGGCGAATCGCTAGCAGAAACGAGGCCAAAGAGATTGGCAAAAAGAAATTTTGAAAAAATTCAAAATATGAAAAGTTATATCAATTTTTCTCATATTCACTTGACACGCTAATATCTCGCTTGGTATGGCGGTAAAAACGAAAAAACCTTTTTATATTACTAAAATAGTTATTTGTAAAGTTGTAGGTAAAAGAAAAATACTATTATTTGCTGTAATAGATATGTATTTATAGATAAATTATCAACCCATCAACCGCTGGTGTATGCTGGCAGTTAGTTACTTTAGTTGACGTAGAGATGCGCTGCTGGCGTCAGTATGTCAGTAACAGTTTTTCTTTAATAACTTCTTTAATATTGCGGCACAAACGATGAAACTTGGTGAATCGCCGGCACAAACAAAGCCTAAAAGAATGGCTAAAAGAAATTTTGAAAAATTTCAAAAATAAAAAGTGGCGATACCAAATTTACATGCGAATATCTCGCGTAATAATGCGGCACAAACGATGAAATTTGGCTAATCAGCGGCACAAACGAGGCCAAAGAGATTGGCAAAAAGAAATTTGGAAAAAGTTCAAAAAATAAAAAGTTATATGAATTTTTGTCATATTAAATTGACATGCGAATATCTTGCCTAAAAATGCGGCACAAACGATGAAACTTGGTGAATCGCCGGCACAAACGAAGCCTAAAAGAATGGTAAAAAGAAATTTTGAAAAAACTGAAAAATAAAAAGTGGCCATACCAACTTGACATGCGAATATCTCGCGTAATAATGCGGCACAAACGATGAAGTTTGGCGAATCAGCGGCACAAACGAGGCCAAAGAGATTGGCAAAAAGAAATTTAGAAAAAGTTAAAAAAATAAAAAGTTATATCATATTTTGTCATATTAAATTGACATGCGAATATCTCGGTAAAAATTCGGCACAAACGATGAAACTTGGTGAATCGCCGGCACAAACGAAGCCTAAAATAATGGTAAAAAGAAATTTTGAAAAAACTCAAAAATAAAAAGTGGCCATACCATATTAACATGCGAATATCTCGCGTAATAATGCGGCACAAACGATGAAATTTGGCGAATCAGCGGCACAAACGAGGCCAAAGAGATTGGCAAAAAGAAATTTTGAAAAAGTTCAAAAAATAAAAAGTTATATCAATTTTTGTCATAATTATATGACATGCGAATATCTCGCCTAAAAATGCGGCACAAACGATGAAACTTGGTGAATCGCCGGCACAAACGAAGCCTAAAAGAATGGTAAAAAGAAATTTTGAAAAAACTGAAAAATAAAAAGTGGCCATACCAACTTGACATGCGAATATCTTGCGTAATAATGCGGCACAAACGATGAAATTTGGCGAATCAGCGGCACAAACGAGGCCAAAGAGATTGGCAAAATGAAATTTTGAAAAAATTCAAAATATGAAAAGTTATATCAATTTTTCTCATATTTACTTGACACGCTAATATCTCGCTTGGTATGGCGGTAAAAACGAAAAAAACTTTTTATATTACTAAAATAGTTATTTGTAAAGTTGTAGGTAAAAGAAAAATACTATTATTTGCTGTAATAGATATGTATTTATAGATAAATTATCAACCCATCAACCGCTGGTGTATGCTGGCAGTTAGTTACCTTAGTTGACGTAGAGATGAGCTGCTGGCGTCAATATGTCAGTAACAGTTTTTCATTAATAACTTCTTTAATATTGCGGCACAAACGATGAAACTTGGTGAATCGCCGGCGCAAACAAAGCCTAAAAGAACGGTAAAAAGAAATTTTGAAAAAACTCAAAAATAAAAAGTGGCCATACCAAATTGACATGCGAATATCGCGCGTAATAATGCGGCACAAACGATGAAATTTGGCGAATCGCTAGCAGAAACGAGGCCAAAGAGATTGGCAAAAAGAAATTTTGAAAAATCTTATAGGCAAGCGAAATCGTACGTCCAACTTCCGTCAAGTTGGTATGGCCACTTTAAATCCTTAATAACTTTTTCAATTTTTGAGCTAAATGGCTGAAATTTGGCGAATGAGCGGCACAAACGCGGCACAGACGAATAGTAAAAAGAAATTTTCAAAAAACTCAAAAAATAAAAAGTGGCCATTCCAACTTGACATGCGAATATCTCGCCTAAAAATGCGGCACAAACGATGAAATTTGGTGAATCGCCAGCACAAACGAAGCCTAAAAGAATGGTAAAAAGAAATTTTGAAAAAACTCAAAAATAAAAAGTGGCCATACCAACTTGACATGCGAATATCTCGCGTAATAATGCGGCACAAACGATGAAATTTAACGAATCAGCGGCAGAAACGACGCCAAAGAGATTGGCAAAAAGAAATTATGAAAAAGTTCAGAAAATAAAAAGTTATATCAATTTTTGTCATATTAAATTGACATGCGAATATCTCGCCTAAAAATTCGGCACAAACGATGAAACTTGGTGAATCGCCGGCACAAACGAAGCCTAAAAGAATGGTAAAAAGAAATTTTGAAAAAACTCAAAAATAAAAAGTGGCTATAGCAACTTGACATGCGAATATCTCGGGTAATAATGCGGCACAAACGATGAGAATTGGCGAATCAGCGGCACAAACGAGGCCAAAGAGATTGGCAAAAAGAAATTTTGAAAAAGTTCAAGAAATAAAAAGTTATATCAATTTTTGTCATAATTATATGACATGCAAATATGTCGCCTAAAAATGCGGCACAAACGATGAAACTTGGTGAATCGCCGGCACAAACGAAGCCAAAAAGAATGGTAAAAAGAAATTTTGAAAAAACTCAAAAATAAAAAGTGGCCATACCAATTTGACATGCGAATATCTCGCGTAATAATGCGGCACAAACGATGAAATTTGGCGAATCAGCGGCACAAACGAGGCCAAAGAGATTGGCAAAAGAAATTTTCAAAAACTTCAAAAAATAAAAAGTTGTATCAATTTTTGTCATAATTATATGACATGCGAATATCTCACCTAAAAATGCGGCACAAACGATGAAACTTGGTGAATCGCCGGAACAAACGAAGCCTAAAAGAATAGTAAAAAAAAATTTTGAAAAAACTCAAAAATAAAAAGTGACCATACCAACTTGACATGCGAATATCTCGCGTAATAATGCGGCACAAACGATGAAATTTGGCGAATCAGCGGCACAAACGAGGCCAAAGAGATTGGCAAAACGAAATTTTGAAAAAGTTCAAAAAATAAAAAGTTATATCAATTTTTGTCATAATTATGACATGCAAATATCTCGCCTAAAAATGCGGCACAAACGATGAAACTTGGTGAATCGCCGGCACAAACGAAGCCTAAAAGAATGGTAAAAAGAAATTTTGAAAAAACTCAAAAATAAAAAGTGGCCATACCAACTTGACATGCGAATATCTCGCGTAATAATGCGGCACAAACGATGAAATTTGGCGAATCAGCGGCACAAACAAGGCGAAAGAGATTGGCAAAAAGAAATTTCGAAAAAGTTCAAAAAATAAAAAGTTATATCAATTTTTCTCATATTAAATTGACATGCGAATATCTCGCCTAAAAATGCGGCACAAACGATGAGACTTGGTGAATCGCCGGCACAAACGAAGCTTAAAAGAATGGTAAAAAGAAATTTTGAAAAAACTCAAAAATAAAAATTGGCCATACCAACTTGACATGCAAATATCTCGCGTAATAATGTGACACAAACGGTGAAATTTGGCTAATCAGCGGCACAAACGAGGCCAAAGAGATTGGCAAAAAGAAATTTTGAAAAAGTTCAAAAAATAAAAAGTTATATCAATTTTTGTCATAATTAATTGACATGCGAATATCTCGCCTAAAAGTGCGGCACAAACGACGAAACTTGGTGAATCCCCGGCACAAACGATGCCTAAAAGAATGGTAAAAAGAATTTTTGAAAAAACTCAAAAATAAAAAGTGGCCATACCAACTTGACATGCGAATATCTCGCGTAATAATGCGGCACAAACGATGAAATTTGGCGAATCAGCAGCACAAACGAGGCCAAAGAGATTGGCAAAAAGAAATTTTGGGAAAGTTCAAAAAATAAATAGTTATATCAATTTTTGTTATAATTATGACATGCGAATATCTCGCCTAATAATGCGGCACAAACGATGAAACTTGGTGAATCGCCGGCACAAACGAAGCCTAAAAGAATGGTAAAAAGAAATTTTGAAAAAACTCAAAAATAAAAAGTGGCCATATCAACTTGACATGCGAATATCTCGCGTAATAATGCGGCACAAACGATGAAATTTCGCGAATCGCTAGCAGAAACGAGGCCAAAGAGATTGGCAAAAAGAAATTTTGAAAAAATTCAAAATATGAAAAGTTATATCAATTTTTCTCAAATTTACTTGACCCGCTTGGTATGGCGGGAAAACGAAAAAAACTTTTTATATTACTAAAATAGTTATTTGTAAAGTTGTTGGTAAAAGAAAAATACTATTATTTGCTGTAATAGATATGTATTTATAGATAAATTATCAACCCATCAACCGCTGGTGTATGCTGGCAGTTAGTTACTTTAGTTGACGTAGAGATGCGCTGCTGGCGTCAGTATGTCAGTAACAGATTTTCTTTAATAACTTCTTTAATATTGCGGCACAAACGATGAAACTTGGTGAATCGCCGGCACAAACAAAGCCTAAAAGAATGATTAAAAGAAATTTTGAAAAATTTCAAAAATAAAAAGTGGAGATACCAATTTGACATGCGAATATCTCGCGTAATAATGCGGCCCAAACGATGAAATTTGGCTAATCAGCGGCACAAACGAGGGCAAAGAGATTGGCAAAAAGAAATTTGGAAAAAGTTCAAAAAATAAAAAGTTATATGAATTTTTGTCGTATTAAATTGACATGCGAATATCTTGCCTAAAAATGCGGCACAAACGATGAAACATGGTGAATCGCCGGCACAAACGAAGCCTAAAAGAATGATAAAAAGAAATTTTGAAAAAACTGAAAAATAAAAAGTGGCCATACCAACTTGACATGCGAATATCTCGCGTAATAATGCGGCACAAACGATGAAGTTTGGCGAATCAGCGGCACAAACGAGGCCAAAGAGATTGGCAAAAAGAAATTAAGAAAAAGTTGAAAAAATAAAAAGTTATATCATATTTTGTCATATTAAATTGACATGCGAATATCTCGCCTAAAAATGCGGCACAAACGATGAAACTTGGTGAATCGCCGGCACAAACGAAGCCTAAAAGAATGGTAAAAAGAAATTTTGAAAAAACTGAAAAATAAAAAGTGGCCATACCAACTTGACATGCGAATATCTCGCGTAATAATGCGGCACAAACGATGAAATTTGGCGAATCGCTAGCAGAAACGTGGCCAAAGAGATTGGCAAAAAGAAATTTTGAAAAAGTTCAAAAAATAAAAAGTTATATCAATTTTTGTCATATTAAATTGAGATGCGAATATCTCGCCTAAAAATGCGGCACAAACGATGAAACTTGGTGAATCGCCGGCACAAACGAAGCCTAAAAGAATGGTAAAAAGAAATTTTGAAAAAACTCAAAAATAAAAAGTGGCTATAGTAACTTGACATGCGAATATCTCGGGTAATAATGCGGCACAAACGATGAGAATTGGCGAATCAGCGGCACAAACGAGGCCAAAGAGATTGGCAAAAAGAAATTTTGAAAAAGTTCAAAAAATAAAAAGTTATATCAATTTTTGTCATAATTATATGACATGCGAATATGTCGCCTAAAAATGCGGCACAAACGATGATACTTGGTGAATCGCCGGCACAAACGAAGCCAAAAAGAATGGTAAAAAGAAATTTTGAAAAAACTCAAAAATAAAAATTGGCCATACCAACTTGACATGCAAATATCTCGCGTAATAATGTGACACAAACGATGAAATTTGGCTAATCAGCGGCACAAACGAGGCCAAAGAGATTGGCAAAAAGAAATTTTGAAAAAGTTCAAAAAATAAAAAGTTATATCAATTTTTGTCATAATTAATTGACATGCGAATATCTCGCCTAAAAGTGCGGCACAAACGACGAAACTTGGTGAATCCCCGGCACAAACGATGCCTAAAAGAATGGTAAAAAGAAATTTTGAAAAAACTCAAAAATAAAAAGTGGCTATACCAACTTGACATGCGAATATCTCGCGTAATAATGCGGCACAAACGATGAAATTTAGCGAATCAGCAGCACAAACGAGGCCAAAGAGATTGGCAAAAAGAAATTTTGGAAAAGTTCAAAAAATAAAAAGTTATATCAATTTTTGTCATAATTATGACATGCGAATATCTCGCCTAATAATGCGGCACAAACGATGAAACTTGGTGAATCGCCGGCACAAACGAAGCCTAAAAGAATGGTAAAAAGAAATTTTGAAAAAACTCAAAAATAAAAAGTGGCCATATCAACTTGACATGCGAATATCTCGCGTAATAATGCGGCACAAACGATGAAATTTGGCGAATCGCTAGCAGAAACGAGGCCAAAGAGATTGGCAAAAAGAAATTTTGAAAAAATTCAAAATATGAAAAGTTATATCAATTTTTCTCATATTTACTTGACCCGCTTGGTATGGCGGGAAAACGAAAAAAACTTTTTATATTACTAAAATAGTTATTTGTAAAGTTGTAGGTAAAAGAAAAATACTATTATTTGCTGTAATAGATATGTATTTATAGATAAATTATCAACCCATCAACCGCTGGTGTATGCTGGCAGTTAGTTACTTTAGTTGACGTAGAGATGCGCTGCTGGCGTCAGTATGTCAGTAACAGATTTTCTTTAATAACTTCTTTAATATTGCGGCACATACGATGAAACTTGTTGAATCGCCGGCACAAACAAAGCCTAAAAGAATGGTTAAAAGAAATTTTGAAAAATTTCAAAAATAAAAAGTGGCCATACCAACTTGACATGCGAATATCTCGCGTAATAATGCGGCACAAACGATGAAATTTGGCTAATCAGCGGCACAAACGAGGGCAAAGAGATTGGCAAAAAGAAATTTGGAAAAAGTTAAAAAAATAAAAAGTTATATCATATTTTGTCATATTAAATTGACATGCGAATATCTCACCTAAAAATGCGGCACAAACGATGAAACTTGGTGAATCGCCGGCACAAACGAAGCCTAAAAGAATGGTAAAAAGAAATTTTGAAAAAACTCAAAAATAAAAAGTGGCCATACCATCTTAACATGCGAATATCTCGCGTAATAATGCGGCACAAACGATGAAATTTGGCGAATCAGCGGCACAAACGAGGCCAAAGAGATTGGCAAAAAGAAATTTTGAAAAAGTTCAAAAAATAAAAAGTTATATCAATTTTTGTCATAATTATATGACATGCGAATATCTCGCCTAAAAATGCGGCACAAACGATGAAACTTGGTGAATCGCCGGCACAAACGAAGCCTAAAAGAATGGTAAAAAGAAATTTTGAAAAAACTGAAAAATAAAAAGTGGCCATACCAACTTGACATGCGAATATCTTGCGTAATAATGCGGCACAAACGATGAAATTTGGCGAATCAGCGGCACAAACGAGGCCAAAGAGATTGGCAAAAAGAAATTTTGAAAAAATTCAAAATATGAAAAGTTATATCAATTTTTCTCATATTTACTTGACACGCTAATATCTCGCTTGGTATGGCGGTAAAAACGAAAAAAACTTTTTATATTACTAAAATAGTTATTTGTAAAGTTGTAGGTAAAAGAAAAATACTATTATTTGCTGTAATAGATATGTATTTATAGATAAATTATCAACCCATCAACCGCTGGTGTATGCTGGCAGTTAGTTACCTTAGTTGACGTAGAGATGAGCTGCTGGCGTCAATATGTCAGTAACAGTTTTTCATTAATAACTTCTTTAATATTGCGGCACAAACGATGAAACTTGGTGAATCGCCGGCGCAAACAAAGCCTAAAAGAACGGTAAAAAGAAATTTTGAAAAAACTCAAAAATAAAAAGTGGCCATACCAAATTGACATGCGAATATCGCGCGTAATAATGCGGCACAAACGATGAAATTTGGCGAATCGCTAGCAGAAACGAGGCCAAAGAGATTGGCAAAAAGAAATTTTGAAAAATCTTAAAGGCAAGCGAAATCGTACGTCCAACTTCCGTCAAGTTGGTATGGCCACTTTAAATCCTTAATAACTTTTTCAATTTTTGAGCTAAATGGCTGAAATTTGGCGAATGAGCGGCACAAACGCGGCACAGACGAATAGTAAAAAGAAATTTTCAAAAAACTCAAAAAATAAAAAGTGGCCATTCCAACTTGACATGCGAATATCTCGCCTAAAAATGCGGCACAAACGATGAAATTTGGTGAATCGCCGGCACAAACGAAGCCTAAAAGAATGGTAAAAAGAAATTTTGAAAAAACTCAAAAATAAAAAGTGGCCATACCAACTTGACATGCGAATATCTCGCGTAATAATGCGGCACAAACGATGAAATTTAACGAATCAGCGGCAGAAACGACGCCAAAGAGATTGGCAAAAAGAAATTTTGAAAAAGTTCTGAAAATAAAAAGTGATATCAATTTTTGTCATAATTAATTGACATGCGAATATCTCGCCTAAAAGTGCGGCACAAACGACGAAACTTGGTGAATCCCCGGCACAAACGATGCCTAAAAGAATGGTAAAAAGAAATTTTGAAAAAACTCAAAAATAAAAAGTGGCCATACCAACCTGACATGCGAATATCTCGCGTAATAATGCGGCACAAACGATGAAATTTAGCGAATCAGCAGCACAAACGAGGCCAAAGAGATTGGCAAAAAGAAATTTTGGAAAAGTTCAAAAAATAAAAAGTTATATCAATTTTTGTCATAATTATGACATGCGAATATCTCGCCTAATAATGCGGCACAAACGATGAAACTTGGTGAATCGCCGGCACAAACGAAGCCTAAAAGAATGGTAAAAAGAAATTTTGAAAAAACTCAAAAATAAAAAGTGGCCATATCAACATGACATGCGAATATCTCGCGTAATAATGCGGCACAAACGATGAAATTTGGCGAATCGCTAGCAGAAACGAGGCCAAAGAGATTGGCAAAAAGAAATTTTGAAAAAATTCAAAATATGAAAAGTTATATCAATTTTTCTCATATTTACTTGACCCGCTTGGTATGGCGGGAAAACGAAAAAAACTTTTTATATTACTAAAATAGTTATTTGTAAAGTTGTAGGTAAAAGAAAAATACTATTATTTGCTGTAATAGATATGTATTTATAGATAAATTATCAACCCATCAACCGCTGGTGTATGCTGGCAGTTAGTTACTTTAGTTGACGTAGAGATGCGCTGCTGGCGTCAGTATGTCAGTAACAGATTTTCTTTAATAACTTCTTTAATATTGCGGCACATACGATGAAACTTGGTGAATCGCCGGCACAAACAAAGCCTAAAAGAATGGTTAAAAGAAATTTTGAAAAATTTCAAAAATAAAAAGTAACCATACCAACTTGACATGCGAATATCTCGCGTAATAATGCGGCACAAACGATGAAATTTGGCTAATCAGCGGCACAAACGAGGGCAAAGAGATTGGCAAAAAGAAATTTGGAAAAAGTTAAAAAAATAAAAAGTTATATCATATTTTGTCATATTAAATTGACATGCGAATATCTCACCTAAAAATGCGGCACAAACGATGAAACTTGGTGAATCGCCGGCACAAACGAAGCCTAAAAGAATGGTAAAAAGAAATTTTGAAAAAACTCAAAAATAAAAAGTGGCCATACCATCTTAACATGCGAATATCTCGCGTAATAATGCGGCACAAACGATGAAATTTGGCGAATCAGCGGCACAAACGAGGCCAAAGAGATTGGCAAAAAGAAATTTTGAAAAAATTCAAAATATGAAAAGTTATATCAATTTTTCTCATATTTACTTGACACGCTAATATCTCGCTTGGTATGGCGGTAAAAACGAAAAAAACTTTTTATATTACTAAAATAGTTATTTGTAAAGTTGTAGGTAAAAGAAAAATACTATTATTTGCTGTAATAGATATGTATTTATAGATAAATTATCAACCCATCAACCGCTGGTGTATGCTGGCAGTTAGTTACCTTAGTTGACGTAGAGATGAGCTGCTGGCGTCAATATGTCAGTAACAGTTTTTCATTAATAACTTCTTTAATATTGCGGCACAAACGATGAAACTTGGTGAATCGCCGGCGCAAACAATGCCTAAAAGAACGGTAAAAAGAAATTTTGAAAAAACTCAAAAATAAAAAGTGGCCATACCAAATTGACATGCGAATATCGCGCGTAATAATGCGGCACAAACGATGAAATTTGGCGAATCGCTAGCAGAAACGAGGCCAAAGAGATTGGCAAAAAGAAATTTTGAAAAATCTTAAAGGCAAGCGAAATCGTACGTCCAACTTCCGTCAAGTTGGTATGGCCACTTTAAATCCTTAATAACTTTTTCAATTTTTGAGCTAAATGGCTGAAATTTGGCGAATGAGCGGCACAAACGCGGCACAGACGAATAGTAAAAAGAAATTTTCAAAAAACTCAAAAAATAAAAAGTGGCCATTCCAACTTGACATGCGAATATCTCGCCTAAAAATGCGGCACAAACGATGAAATTTGGTGAATCGCCGGCACAAACGAAGCCTAAAAGAATGGTAAAAAGAAATTTTGAAAAAACTCAAAAATAAAAAGTGGCCATAACAACTTGACATGCGAATATCTCGCGTAATAATGCGGCACAAACGATGAAATTTAACGAATCAGCGGCAGAAACGACGCCAAAGAGATTGGCAAAAAGAAATTTTGAAAAAGTTCTGAAAATAAAAAGTGATATCAATTTTTGTCATAATTAATTGACATGCGAATATCTCGCTTGGTATGGCGGTAAGAACGATGAAACTTGGTGAATCGCCGGCACAAACGAAGCCTAAAAGAATGGTAAAAAGAAATTTTGAAAAAACTGAAAAATAAAAAGTGGCCATACCAACTTGACATGCGAATATCTCGCGTAATAATGCGGCACAAACGATGAAATTTGGCGAATCGCTAGCAGAAACGTGGCCAAAGAGATTGGCAAAAAGAAATTTTGAAAAAGTTCAAAAAATAAAAAGTTATATCAATTTTTGTCATATTAAATTGACATGCGAATATCTCGCCTAAAAATGCGGCACAAACGATGAAACTTGGTGAATCGCCGGCACAAACGAAGCCTAAAAGATGGTAAAAAGAAATTTTGAAAAAACTCAAAAATAAAAAGTGGCTATAGCAACTTGACATGCGAATATCTCGGGTAATAATGCGGCACAAACGATGAGAATTGGCGAATCAGCGGCACAAACGAGGCCAAAGAGATTGGCAAAAAGAAATTTTGAAAAAGTTCAAAAAATAAAAAGTTATATCAATTTTTGTCATAATTATATGACATGCGAATATCTCGCCTAAAAATGCGGCACAAACGATGAAACTTGGTGAATCGCCGGCACAAACAAAGCCTAAAAGAATGGTAAAAAGAAATTTTGAAAAAACTCAAAAATAAAACGTGGCCATACCAACTTGACATGCGAATATCTCGCGTAATAATGCGGCACAAACGATGAAATTTGGCGAATCAGCGGCACAAACGAGGCCAAAGAGATTGGCAAAAAGTAATTTTGAAAAAATTCAAAATATGAAAAGTTATATCAATTTTTCTCATATTTACTTGACACGCTAATATCTCGCTTGGTATGGCGGTAAAAACGAAAAAAACTTTTTATATTACTAAAATAGTTATTTGTAAAGTTGTAGGTAAAAGAAAAATACTATTATTTGCTGTAATAGATATGTATTTATAGATAAATTATCAACCCATCAACCGCTGGTGTATGCTGGCAGTTAGTTACCTTAGTTGACGTAGAGATGAGCTGCTGGCGTCAATATGTCAGTAACAGTTTTTCATTAATAACTTCTTTAATATTGCGGCACAAACGATGAAACTTGGTGAATCGCCGGCGCAAACAATGCCTAAAAGAACGGTAAAAAGAAATTTTGAAAAAACTCAAAAATAAAAAGTGGCCATACCAAATTGACATGCGAATATCGCGCGTAATAATGCGGCACAAACGATGAAATTTGGCGAATCGCTAGCAGAAACGAGGCCAAAGAGATTGGCAAAAAGAAATTTTGAAAAATCTTAAAGGCAAGCGAAATCGTACGTCCAACTTCCGTCAAGTTGGTATGGCCACTTTAAATCCTTAATAACTTTTTCAATTTTTGAGCTAAATGGCTGAAATTTGGCGAATGAGCGGCACAAACGCGGCACAGACGAATAGTAAAAAGAAATTTTCAAAAAACTCAAAAAATAAAAAGTGGCCATTCCAACTTGACATGCGAATATCTCGCCTAAAAATGCGGCACAAACGATGAAATTTGGTGAATCGCCGGCACAAACGAAGCCTAAAAGAATGGTAAAAAGAAATTTTGAAAAAACTCAAAAATAAAAAGTGGCCATACCAACTTGACATGCGAATATCTCGCGTAATAATGCGGCACAAACGATGAAATTTAACGAATCAGCGGCAGAAACGACGCCAAAGAGATTGGCAAAAAGAAATTTTGAAAAAGTTCTGAAAATAAAAAGTGATATCAATTTTTGTCATAATTAATTGACATGCGAATATCTCGCTTGGTATGGCGGTAAGAACGATGAAACTTGGTGAATCGCCGGCACAAACGAAGCCTAAAAGAATGGTAAAAAGAAATTTTGAAAAAACTGAAAAATAAAAAGTGGCCATACCAACTTGACATGCGAATATCTCGCGTAATAATGCGGCACAAACGATGAAATTTGGCGAATCGCTAGCAGAAACGTGGCCAAAGAGATTGGCAAAAAGAAATTTTGAAAAAGTTCAAAAAATAAAAAGTTATATCAATTTTTGTCATATTAAATTGACATGCGAATATCTCGCCTAAAAATGCGGCACAAACGATGAAACTTGGTGAATCGCCGGCACAAACGAAGCCTAAAAGATGGTAAAAAGAAATTTTGAAAAAACTCAAAAATAAAAAGTGGCTATAGCAATTTGACATGCGAATATCTCGGGTAATAATGCGGCACAAACGATGAGAATTGGCGAATCAGCGGCACAAACGAGGCCAAAGAGATTGGCAAAAAGAATTTTTGAAAAAGTTCAAGAAATAAAAAGTTATATCAATTTTTGTCATAATTATATGACATGCAAATATGTCGCCTAAAAATGCGGCACAAACGATGAAACTTGGTGAATCGCCGGCACAAACGAAGCCAAAAAGAATGGTAAAAAGAAATTTTGAAAAAACTCAAAAATAAAAAGTGGCCATACCAACTTGACATGCGAATATCTCGCGTAATAATGCGGCACAAACGATGAAATTTGGCGAATCAGCGGCACAAACGAGGCCAAAGAGATTGGCAAAAGAAATTTTCAAAAAGTTCAAAAAATAAAAAGTTGTATCAATTTTTGTCATAATTATATGACATGCGAATATCTCGCCTAAAAATGCGGCACAAACGATGAAACTTGGTGAATCGCCGGCACAAACGAAGCCTAAAAGAATGGTAAAAACAAATTTTGAAAAAACTCAAAAATAAAAAGTGACCATACCAACTTGACATGCGAATATCTCGCGTAATAATGCGGCACAAACGATGAAATTTGGCGAATCGCTAGCAGAAACGAGGCCAAAGAGATTGGCAAAATGAAATTTTGAAAAAATTCAAAATATGAAAAGTTATATCAATTTTTCTCATATTCACTTGACACGCTAATATCTCGCTTGGTATGGCGGTAAAAACGAAAAAACCTTTTTATATTACTAAAATAGTTATTTGTAAAGTTGTAGTTAAAAGAAAAATACTATTATTTGCTGTAATAGATATGTATTTATAGATAAATTATCAACCCATCAACCGCTGGTGTATGCTGGCAGTTAGTTACTTTAGTTGACGTAGAGATGAGCTGCTGGCGTCAATATGTCAGTAACAGTTTTTCATTAATAACTTCTTTAATATTGCGGCACAAACGATGAAACTTGGTGAATCGCCGGCGCAAGCAAAGCCTAAAAGAACGGTAAAAAGAAATTTTGAAAAAACTCAAAAATAAAAAGTGGCCATACCAAATTGACATGCGAATATCGCGCGTAATAATGCGGCACAAACGATGAAATTTGGCGAATCGCTAGCAGAAACGAGGCCAAAGAGATTGGCAAAAAGAAATTTTGAAAAATCTTAAAGGCAAGCGAAATCGTACGTCCAACTTCCGTCAAGTTGGTATGGCCACTTTAAATCCTTAATAACTTTTTCAATTTTTGAGCTAAATGGCTGAAATTTGGCGAATGAGCGGCACAAACGCGGCACAAACGAATAGTAAAAAGAAATTTTCAAAAAACTCAAAAAATAAAAAGTGGCCATTCCAACTTGACATGCGAATATCTCGCCTAAAAATGCGGCACAAACGATGAAACTTGGTGAATCGCCGGCACAAACGAAGCCTAAAAGAATGGTAAAAAGAAATTTTGAAAAAACTCAAAAATAAAAAGTGGCCATACCAACTTGACATGCGAATATCTCGCGTAATAATGCGGCACAAACGATGAAATTTAACGAATCAGCGGCGGAAACGACGCCAAAGAGATTGGCAAAAAGAAATTTTGAAAAAGTTCAGAAAATAAAAAGTGATATCAATTTTTGTCATAATTAATTGACATGCGAATATCTCGCCTAAAAATGCGGCACAAACGATGAAACTTGGTGAATCGCCGGCACAAACGAAGCCTAAAAGAATGGTAAAAAGAAATTTTGAAAAAACTGAAAAATAAAAAGTGGCCATACCAACTTGACATGCGAATATCTCGCGTAATAATGCGGCACAAACGATGAAATTTGGCGAATCGCTAGCAGAAACGTGGCCAAAGAGATTGGCAAAAAGAAATTTTCAAAAAGTTAAAAAATAAAAAGTTATATCAATTTTTGTCATATTAAATTGAGATGCGAATATCTCGCCTAAAAATGCGGCACAAACGATGAAACTTGGTGAATCGCCGGCACAAACGAAGCCTAAAAGAATGGTAAAAAGAAATTTTGAAAAAACTCAAAAATAAAAAGTGGCTATAGCAACTTGACATGCGAATATCTCGGGTAATAATGCGGCACAAACGATGAGAATTGGCGAATCAGCGGCACAAACGAGGCCAAAGAGATTGGCAAAAAGAAATTTTGAAAAAGTTTAAAAAATAAAAAGTTATATCAATTTTTGTCATAATTATATGACATGCGAATATGTCGCCTAATAATGCGGCACAAACGATGAAACTTGGTGAATCGCCGGCACAAACAAAGCCAAAAAGAATGGTAAAAAGAAATTTTGAAAAAACTCAAAAATAAAAAGTGGCCATACCAATTTGACATGCGAATATCTCGCGTAATAATGCGGCACAAACGATGAAATTTGGCGAATCAGCGGCACAAACGAGGCCAAAGAGATTGGCAAAAGAAATTTTCAAAAAGTTCAAAAAATAAAAAGTTGTATCAATTTTTGTCATAATTATATGACATGCGAATATCTCGCCTAAAAATGCGGCACAAACGATGAAACTTGGTGAATCGCCGGCACAAACGAAGCCTAAAAGAATAGTAAAAAAAAATTTTGAAAAAACTCAAAAATAAAAAGTGACCATACCAACTTGACATGCGAATATCTCGCGTAATAATGCGGCACAAACGATGAAATTTGGCGAATCAGCGGCACAAACGAGGCCAAAGAGATTGGCAAAACGAAATTTTGAAAAAGTTCAAAAAATAAAAAGTTATATCAATTTTTGTCATAATTATGACATGCAAATATCTCGCCTAAAAATGCGGCACAAACGATGAAACTTGGTGAATCGCCGGCACAAACGAAGCCTAAAAGAATGGTAAAAAGAAATTTTGAAAAAACTCAAAAATAAAAAGTGGCCATACCAACTTGACATGCGAATATCTCGCGTAATAATGCGGCACAAACGATGAAATTTGGCGAATCAGCGGCACAAACGAGGCGAAAGAGATTGGCAAAAAGAAATTTCGAAAAAGTTCAAAAAATAAAAAGTTATATCAATTTTTCTCATATTAAATTGACATGCGAATATCTCGCCTAAAAATGCGGCACAAACGATGAGACTTGGTGAATCGCCGGCACAAACGAAGCTTAAAAGAATGGTAAAAAGAAATTTTGAAAAAACTCAAAAATAAAAATTGGCCATACCAACTTGACATGCAAATATCTCGCGTAATAATGTGACACAAACGATGAAATTTGGCTAATCAGCGGCACAAACGAGGCCAAAGAGATTGGCAAAAAGAAATTTTGAAAAAGTTCAAAAAATAAAAAGTTATATCAATTTTTGTCATAATTAATTGACATGCGAATATCTCGCCTAAAAGTGCGGCACAAACGACGAAACTTGGTGAATCCCCGGCACAAACGATGCCTAAAAGAATGGTAAAAAGAATTTTTGAAAAAACTCAAAAATAAAAAGTGGCCATACCAATTTGACATGCGAATATCTCGCGTAATAATGCGGCACAAACGATGAAATTTGGCGAATCAGCAGCACAAACGAGGCCAAAGTGATTGGCAAAAAGAAATTTTGGGAAAGTTCAAAAAATAAAAAGTTATATCAATTTTTGTCATAATTATGACATGCGAATATCTCGCCTAATAATTCGGCACAAACGATGAAACTTGGTGAATCGCCGGCACAAACGAAGCCTAAAAGAATGGTAAAAAGAAATTTTGAAAAAACTCAAAAATAAAAAGTGGCCATATCAACTTGACATGCGAATATCTCGCGTAATAATGCGGCACAAACGATGAAATTTGGCGAATCGCTAGCAGAAACGAGGCCAAAGAGATTGGCAAAAAGAAATTTTGAAAAAATTCAAAATATGAAAAGTTATATCAATTTTTCTCATATTTACTTGACCCGCTTGGTATGGCGGGAAAACGAAAAAAACTTTTTATATTACTAAAATAGTTATTTGTAAAGTTGTAGGTAAAAGAAAAATACTATTATTTGCTGTAATAGATATGTATTTATAGATAAATTATCAACCCATCAACCGCTGGTGTATGCTGGCAGTTAGTTACTTTAGTTGACGTAGAGATGCGCTGCTGGCGTCAGTATGTCAGTAACAGATTTTCTTTAATAACTTCTTTAATATTGCGGCACAAACGATGAAACTTGGTGAATCGCCGGCACAAACAAAGCCTAAAAGAATGGTTAAAAGAAATTTTGAAAAATTTCAAAAATAAAAAGTGGCGATACCAATTTGACATGCGAATATCTCGCGTAATAATGCGGCACAAACGATGAAATTTGGCTAATCAGCGGCACAAACGAGGGCAAAGAGATTGGCAAAAAGAAATTTGGAAAAAGTTCAAAAAATAAAAAGTTATATGAATTTTTGTCGTATTAAATTGACATGCGAATATCTTGCCTAAAAATGCGGCACAAACGATGAAACATGGTGAATCGCCGGCACAAACGAAGCCTAAAAGAATGGTAAAAAGAAATTTTGAAAAAACTGAAAAATAAAAAGTGGCCATACCAACTTGACATGCGAATATCTCGCGTAATAATGCGGCACAAACGATGAAGTTTGGCGAATCAGCGGCACAAACGAGGCCAAAGAGATTGGCAAAAAGAAATTTAGAAAAAGTTAAAAAAATAAAAAGTTATATCATATTTTGTCATATTAAATTGACATGCGAATATCTCGCCTAAAAATGCGGCACAAACGATGAAACTTGGTGAATCGCCGGCACAAACGAAGCCTAAAAGAATGGTAAAAAGAAATTTTGAAAAAACTGAAAAATAAAAAGTGGCCATACCAACTTGACATGCGAATATCTCGCGTAATAATGCGGCACAAACGATGAAATTTGGCGAATCGCTAGCAGAAACGTGGCCAAAGAGATTGGCAAAAAGAAATTTTGAAAAAGTTCAAAAAATAAAAAGTTATATCAATTTTTGTCATATTAAATTGAGATGCGAATATCTCGCCTAAAAATGCGGCACAAACGATGAAACTTGGTGAATCGCCGGCACAAACGAAGCCTAAAAGAATGGTAAAAAGAAATTTTGAAAAAACTCAAAAATAAAAAGTGGCTATAGCAACTTGACATGCGAATATCTCGGGTAATAATGCGGCACAAACGATGAGAATTGGCGAATCAGCGGCACAAACGAGGCCAAAGAGATTGGCAAAAAGAAATTTTGAAAAAGTTCAAAAAATAAAAAGTTATATCAATTTTTGTCATAAATATATGACATGCGAATATGTCGCCTAAAAATGCGGCACAAACGATGAAACTTGGTGAATCCCCGGCACAAACGAAGCCAAAAAGAATGGTAAAAAGAAATTTTGAAAAAACTCAAAAATAAAAATTGGCCATACCAACTTGACATGCAAATATCTCGCGTAATAATGTGACACAAACGACGAAATTTGGCTAATCAGCGGCACAAACGAGGCCAAAAAGATTGGCAAAAAGAAATTTTGAAAAAGTTCAAAAAATAAAAAGTTATATCAATTTTTGTCATAATTAATTGACATGCGAATATCTCGTCTAAAAGTGCGGCACAAACGACGAAACTTGGTGAATCCCCGGCACAAACGATGCCTAAAAGAATGGTAAAAAGAAATTTTGAAAAAACTCAAAAATAAAAAGTGGCCATACCAACTTGACATGCGAATATCTCGCGTAATAATGCGGCACAAACGATGAAATTTGGCAAATCAGCAGCACAAACGAGGCCAAAGAGATTGGCAAAAAGAAATTTTGGAAAAGTTCAAAAAATAAAAAGTTATATCAATTTTTGTCATAATTATGACATGCGAATATCTCGCCTAATAATGCGGCACAAACGATGAAACTTGGTGAATCGCCGGCACAAACGAAGCCTAAAAGAATGGTAAAAAGAAATTTTGAAAAAACTCAAAAATAAAAAGTGGCCATATCAACTTGACATGCGAATATCTCGCGTAATAATGCGGCACAAACGATGAAATTTGGCGAATCGCTAGCAGAAACGAGGCCAAAGAGATTGGCAAAAAGAAATTTTGAAAAAATTCAAAATATGAAAAGTTATATCAATTTTTCTCATATTTACTTGACCCGCTTGGTATGGCGGGAAAACGAAAAAAACTTTTTATATTACTAAAATAGTTATTTGTAAAGTTGTAGGTAAAAGAAAAATACTATTATTTGCTGTAATAGATATGTATTTATAGATAAATTATCAACCCATCAACCGCTGGTGTATGCTGGCAGTTAGTTACTTTAGTTGACGTAGAGATGCGCTGCTGGCGTCAGTATGTCAGTAACAGATTTTCTTTAATAACTTATTTAATATTGCGGCACAAACGATGAAACTTGGTGAATCGCCGGCACAAACGACGCCAAAAGGAATAGCAAAAAAAAATTTTAAAAAATCTCAAAGACAAGCGAAATCGCGTGTCCAACTTCCGTCAAGTTGGTATGACCACTTTAAATCCTTAAAAACTTTATCAATTTTTGAGCTAAATGGATGAAATTTTGGGAAAGGACGGCACAAACGCGGCACAAACGAATGGTAAAAAGGAATTTTGAAAAAACTCAAAAAATAAAAAGTGGCCATTCCAACTTGACATGCGAATATCTCGCCTAAAAATGCGGCACAAACGATGAAACTTGGTGTATGCTGGCAGTTAGTTACTTTACTTGACGTAGAGATGAGCTGCTGGCGTCAATATGTCAGTAACAGTTTTTCATTAATAACTTCTTTAATATTGGGCACAAACGATGAAACTTGGTTAATCGCCGGCACAAACAAAGCCTAAAAGAATGGTTAAAAGAAATTTTGAAAAATTTCAAAAATAAAAAGTGGCGATACCAAATTGACATGCGAATATCTCGCGTAATAATGCGGCACAAACGATGAAATTTGGCGAATCAGCGGCACAAACGAGGCCAAAGAGATTGGCAAAAAGAAATTTTGAAAAAGTTCAAAAAATAAAAAGTTATATCAATTTTTGTCATAATTAATTGACATGCGAATATCTCGCCTAAAAGTGCGGCACAAACGACGAAACTTGGTGAATCCCCGGCACAAACGATGCCTAAAAGAATGGTAAAAAGAAATTTTGAAAAAACTCAAAAATAAAAAGTGGCCATACCAACTTGACATGCGAATAACTCGCGTAATAATGCGGCACAAACGATGAAATTTGGCGAATCAGCAGCACAAACGAGGCCAAAGAGATTGGCAAAAAGAAATTTTGGAAAAGTTCAAAAAATAAAAAGTTATATCAATTTTTGTCATAATTATGACATGCGAATATCTCGCCTAATAATGCGGCACAAACGATGAAACTTGGTGAATCGCCGGCACAAACGAAGCCTAAAAGAATGGTAAAAAGAAATTTTGAAAAAACTCAAAAATAAAAAGTGGCCATACCAACTTGACATGCGAATATCTCGCGTAATAATGCGGCACAAACGATGAAATTTGGCGAATCGCTAGCAGAAACGAGGCCAAAGAGATTGGCAAAAAGAAATTTTGAAAAAATTCAAAATATGAAAAGTTATATCAATTTTTCTCATATTTACTTGACCCGCTTGGTATGGCGGGAAAACGAAAAAAACTTTTTATATTACTAAAATAGTTATTTGTAAAGTTGTTGGTAAAAGAAAAATACTATTATTTGCTGTAGTAGATATGTATTTATAGATAAATTATCAACCCATCAACCGCTGGTGTATGCTGGCAGTTAGTTACTTTAGTTGACGTAGAGATGCGCTGCTGGCGTCAGTATGTCAGTAACAGTTTTTCTTTAATAACTTCTTTAATATTGCGGCACAAACGATGAAACTTGGTGAATCGCCGGCACAAACAAAGCCTAAAAGAATGGTTAAAAGAAATTTTGAAAAATTTCAAAAATAAAAAGTGGCGATACCAATTTGACATGCGAATATCTCGCGTAATAATGCGGCACAAACGATGAAATTTGGCGAATCAGCGGCACAAACGAGGCCAAAGAGATTGGCAAAAGAAATTTTCAAAAAGTTCGAAAAATAAAAAGTTGTATCAATTTTTGTCATAATTATATGACATGCGAATATCTCGCCTAAAAATGCGGCACAAACGATGAAACTTGGTGAATCGCCGGCACAAACGAAGCCTAAAAGAATGGTAAAAAAAAATTTTGAAAAAACTCAAAAATAAAAAGTGACCATACCAACTTGACATGCGAATATCTCGCGTAATAATGCGGCACAAACGATGAAATTTGGCGAATCAGCGGCACAAACGAGGCCAAAAAGATTGGCAAAACGAAATTTTGAAAAAGTTCAAAAAATAAAAAGTTATATCAATTTTTGTCATAATTATGACATGCAAATATCTCGCCTAAAAATGCGGCACAAACGATGAAACTTGGTGAATCGCCGGCACAAACGAAGCCTAAAAGAATGGTAAAAAGAAATTTTGAAAAAACTCAAAAATAAAAAGTGGCCATAAAAACTTGACATGCGAATATCTCGCGTAATAATGCGGCACAAACGATGAAATTTGGCGAATCAGCGGCACAAACGAGGCGAAAGTGATTGGCAAAATGAAATTTCGAAAAAGTTCAAAAAATAAAAAGTTATATCAATTTTTCTCATATTAAATTGACATGCGAATATCTCGCCTAAAAATGCGGCACAAACGATGAGACTTGGTGAATCACCGGCACAAACGAAGCTTAAAAGAATGGTAAAAAGAAATTTTGAAAAAACTCAAAAATAAAAATTGGCCATACCAACTTGACATGCGAATATCTCGCGTAATAATGTGACACAAACGATGAAATTTGGCTAATCAGCGGCACAAACGAGGCCAAAGAGATTGGCAAAAAGAAATTTTGAAAAAGTTCAAAAAATAAAAAGTTATATCAATTTTTGTCATAATTAATTGACATGCGAATATCTCGCCTAAAAGTGCGGCACAAACGACGAAACTTGGTGAATCCCCGGCACAAACGATGCCTAAAAGAATGGTAAAAAGAAATTTTGAAAAAACTCAAAAATAAAAAGTGGCCATACCAACTTGACATGCGAATATCTCGCGTAATAATGCGGCACAAACGATGAAATTTGGCGAATCAGCAGCACAAACGAGGCCAAAGAGATTGGCAAAAAGAAATTTTGGAAAAGTTCAAAAAATAAAAAGTTATATCAATTTTTGTCATAATTATGACATGCGAATATCTCGCCTAATAATGCGGCACAAACGATGAAACTTGGTGAATCGCCGGCACAAACGAAGCCTAAAAGAATGGTAAAAAGAAATTTTGAAAAACTCAAAAATAAAAAGTGGCCATACCAACTTGACATGCGAATATCTCGCGTAATAATGCGGCACAAACGATGAAATTTGGCGAATCGCTAGCAGAAACGAGGCCAAAGAGATTGGCAAAAAGAAAATTAAAAAAATTCAAAATATGAAAAGTTATATCAATTTTTCTCATATTTACTTGACCCGCTTGGTATGGCGGGAAAACGAAAAAAACTTTTTATATTACTAAAATAGTTATTTGTAAAGTTGTTGGTAAAAGAAAAATACTATTATTTGCTGTAGTAGATATGTATTTATAGATAAATTATCAACCCATCAACCGCTGGTGTATGCTGGCAGTTAGTTACTTTAGTTGACGTAGAGATGCGCTGCTGGCGTCAGTATGTCAGTAACAGTTTTTCTTTAATAACTTCTTTAATATTGCGGTACAAACGATGAAACTTGGTGAATCGCCGGCACAAACAAAGCCTAAAAGAATGGTTAAAAGAAATTTTGAAAAATTTCAAAAATAAAAAGTGGCGATACCAATTTGACATGCGAATATCTCGCGTAATAATGCGGCACAAACGATGAAATTTGGCTAATCAGCGGCACAAACGAGGCCAAAGAGATTGGCAAAAAGAAATTTGGAAAAAGTTCAAAAAATAAAAAGTTATATGAATTTTTGTCATATTAAATTGACATGCGAATATCTTGCCTAAAAATGCGGCACAAACGATGAAACTTGGTGAATCGCCGGCACAAACGAAGCCTAAAAGAATGGTAAAAAGAAATTTTGAAAAAACTGAAAAATAAAAAGTGGCCATACCAACTTGACATGCGAATATCTCGCGTAATAATGCGGCACAAACGATGAAGTTTGGCGAATCAGCGGCACAAACGAGGCCAAAGAGATTGGCAAAAAGAAATTTAGAGAAAGTTAAAAAAATAAAAAGTTATATCATATTTTGTCATATTAAATTGACATGCGAATATCTCGTCTAAAAATGCGGCACAAACGATGAAACTTGGTGAATCGCCGGCACAAACAAAGCCTAAAAGAATGGTAAAAAGAAATTTTGAAAAAACTCAAAAATAAAACGTGGCCATACCAACTTGACATGCGAATATCTCGCGTAATAATGCGGCACAAACGATGAAATTTGGCGAATCAGCGGCACAAACGAGGCCAAAGAGATTGGCAATAAGAAATTTTGAAAAAGTTCAAAAAATAAAAAGTTATATCAATTTTTGTCATATTAAATTGAGATGCGAATATCTCGCCTAAAAATGCGGCACAAACGATGAAACTTGGTGAATCGCCGGCACAAACGAAGCCTAAAAGAATGGTAAAAAGAAATTTTGAAAAAACTCAAAAATAAAAAGTGGCTATAGCAACTTGACATGCGAATATCTCGGGTAATAATGCGGCACAAACGATGAGAATTGGCGAATCAGCGGCAGAAACGAGGCCAAAGAGATTGGCAAAAAGAAATTTTGAAAAAATTCAAAATATGAAAAGTTATATCAATTTTTCTCATATTTACTTGACACGCTAATATCTCGCTTGGTATGGCGGTAAAAACGAAAAAAACTTTTTATATTACTAAAATAGTTATTTGTAAAGTTGTAGGTAAAAGAAAAATACTATTATTTGCTGTAATAGATATGTATTTATAGATAAATTATCAACCCATCAACCGCTGGTGTATGCTGGCAGTTAGTTACCTTAGTTGACGTAGAGATGAGCTGCTGGCGTCAATATGTCAGTAACAGTTTTTCATTAATAACTTCTTTAATATTGCGGCACAAACGATGAAACTTGGTGAATCGCCGGCGCAAACAAAGCCTAAAAGAACGGAAAAAAGAAATTTTGAAAAAACTCAAAAATAAAAAGTGGCCATACCAAATTGACATGCGAATATCGCGCGTAATAATGCGGCACAAACGATGAAATTTGGCGAATCGCTAGCAGAAACGAGGCCAAAGAGATTGGCAAAAAGAAATTTTGAAAAATCTTAAAGGCAAGCGAAATCGTACGTCCAACTTCCGTCAAGTTGGTATGGCCACTTTAAATCCTTAATAACTTTTTCAATTTTTGAGCTAAATGGCTGAAATTTGGCGAATGAGCGGCACAAACGCGGCACAAACGAATAGTAAAAAGAAATTTTCAAAAAACTCAAAAAATAAAAAGTAGCCATTCCAACTTGACATGCGAATATCTCGCCTAAAAATGCGGCACAAACGATGAAACTTGGTGAATCGCCGGCACAAACGAAGCCTAAAAGAATGGTAAAAAGAAATTTTGAAAAAACTGAAAAATAAAAAGTGGCCATACCAACTTGACATGCGAATATCTCGCGTAATAATGCGGCACAAACGATGAAATTTGGCGAATCGCTAGCAGAAACGTGGCCAAAGAGATTGGCAAAAAGAAATTTTGAAAAAGTTCAAAAAATAAAAAGTTATATCAAATTTTCTCATATTAAATTGACATGCGAATATCTCGCCTAAAAATGCGGCACAAACGATGAGACTTGGTGAATCGCCGGCACAAACGAAGCTTAAAAGAATGGTAAAAAGAAATTTTGAAAAAACTCAAAAATAAAAATTGGCCATACCAACTTGACATGCGAATATCTCGCGTAATAATGTGACACAAACGATGAAATTTGGCTAATCAGCGGCACAAACGAGGCCAAAGAGATTGGCAAAAAGAAATTTTGAAAAAGTTCAAAAAATAAAAAGTTATATCAATTTTTGTCATAATTAATTGACATGCTAATATCTCGCCTAAAAGTGCGGCACAAACGACGAAACTTGGTGAATCCCCGGCACAAACGATGCCTAAAAGAATGGTAAAAAGAAATTTTGAAAAAACTCAAAAATAAAAAGTGGCCATACCAACTTGACATGCGAATATCTCGCGTAATAATGCGGCACAAACGATGAAATTTGGCGAATCAGCAGCACAAACGAGGCCAAAGAGATTGGCAAAAAGAAAATTGAAAAAATTCAAAATATGAAAAGTTATATCAATTTTTCTCATATTTACTTGACCCGCTTGGTATGGCGGGAAAACGAAAAAAACTTTTTATATTACTAAAATAGTTATTTGTAAAGTTGTTGGTAAAAGAAAAATACTATTATTTGCTGTAGTAGATATGTATTTATAGATAAATTATCAACCCATCAACCGCTGGTGTATGCTGGCAGTTAGTTACTTTAGTTGACGTAGAGATGCGCTGCTGGCGTCAGTATGTCAGTAACAGTTTTTCTTTAATAACTTCTTTAATATTGCGGTACAAACGATGAAACTTGGTGAATCGCCGGCACAAACAAAGCCTAAAAGAATGGTTAAAAGAAATTTTGAAAAATTTCAAAAATAAAAAGTGGCGATACCAATTTGACATGCGAATATCTCGCGTAATAATGCGGCACAAACGATGAAATTTGGCTAATCAGCGGCACAAACGAGGCCAAAGAGATTGGCAAAAAGAAATTTGGAAAAAGTTCAAAAAATAAAAAGTTATATGAATTTTTGTCATATTAAATTGACATGCGAATATCTTGCCTAAAAATGCGGCACAAACGATGAAACTTGGTGAATCGCCGGCACAAACGAAGCCTAAAAGAATGGTGAAAAGAAATTTTGAAAAAACTCAAAAATAATAAGTGGCCATACCAACTTGACATGCGAATATCTCGCGTAATAATGCGGCACAAACGATGAAATTTGGCGAATCTGCGGCACAAACGAGGCGAAAGAGATTGGCAAAAAGAAATTTTGGAAAAGTTCAAAAAATAAAAAGTTATATCAATTTTTGTCATAATTATGACATGCGAATATCTCGCCTAATAATGCGGCACAAACGATGAAACTTGGTGAATCGCCGGCACAAACGAAGCCTAAAAGAATGGTAAAAAGAAATTTTGAAAAAACTCAAAAATAAAAAGTGGCCATACCAACTTGACATGCGAATATCTCGCGTAATAATGCGGCACAAACGATGAAATTTGGCGAATCGCTAGCAGAAACGAGGCCAAAGAGATTGGCAAAAAGAAAATTGAAAAAATTCAAAATATGAAAAGTTATATCAATTTTCCTCATATTTACTTGACCCGCTTGGTATGGCGGGAAAACGAAAAAAACTTTTTATATTACTAAAATAGTTATTTGTAAAGTTGTTGGTAAAAGAAAAATACTATTATTTGCTGTAGTAGATATGTATTTATAGATAAATTATCAACCCATCAACCGCTGGTGTATGCTGGCAGTTAGTTACTTTAGTTGACGTAGAGATGCGCTGCTGGCGTCAGTATGTCAGTAACAGTTTTTCTTTAATAACTTCTTTAATATTGCGGTACAAACGATGAAACTTAGTGAATCGCTGGCACAAACAAAGCCTAAAAGAATGGTAAAAGGAAATTTTGATAAAACTCAAAAATAAAAAGTGGCCATACCAACTTGACATGCGAATATCTCGCGTAATAATGCGGCACAAACGATGAAATTTGGCGAATCAGCGGCACAAACGAGGCCAAAGAGATTGGCAAAAAGTAATTTAGAAAAAGTTCAAAAAATAAAAAGTTATATCAATTTTTGTCATAATTATATGACATGCGAATATCTCGCCTAAAAATGCGGCACAAACGATGAAACTTAGTGAATCGCCGGCACAAACGAAGCCTAAAAGAATGGTAAAAAGAAATTATGAAAAAACTCAAAAATAAAAAGTGGCCATACCAACTTGACATGCGAATATCTCGCGTAATAATGCGGCACAAACGATGAAATTTGGCTAATCAGCAGCACAAAAGAGGCCAAAGAGAATGGCAAAAAGAAATTTTGAAAAATCTTAAAGGCAAGCGAAATCGTACGTCCAACTTCCGTCAAGTTGGTATGGCCACTTTAAATCCTTAATAACTTTTTCAATTTTTGAGCTAAATGGCTGAAATTTGGCGAATGAGCGGCACAAACGAATAGTAAAAAGATATTTTCAAAAACCTCAAAAAATAAAAAGTGGCCATTCCAACTTGACATGCAAATATCTCGCCTAAAAATGCGGCACAAACGATGAAACTAGGGGAATCGCCGGCACAAACGAAGCCTAAAAGAATAGTAAAAAGAAATTTTGAAAAAACTAAAAAATAAAAAGTGGCCATACCAACTTGACATGCGAATATCTCGCGTAATAATGCGGCACAAACGATGAAATTTGGCGAATCGCTAGCAGAAACGAGGTCAAAGAGATTGGCAAAAAGTAATTTTGAAAAAATTCAAAATATGAAAAGTTATATCAATTTTTCTCATATTTACTTGACACGCTAATATCTCGCTTGGTATGGCGATAAAAACGAAAAAAACTTTTTATGTTACTAAAATAGTTATTTGTAAAGTTGTAGGTAAAAGAAAAATACTATTATTTGCTGTAATAGATATGTATTTATAGATAAATTATCAACCCATCAACCGCTGGTGTATGCTGGCAGTTAGTTACTTTAGTTGACGTAGAGATGCGCTGCTGGCGTCAGTATGTCAGTAACAGTTTTTCTTTAATAACTTCTTTAATGTTGCGGCACAAACGATGAAACTTGGTGAATCGCCGGCACAAACAATGCCTAAAAGAATGGTAAAAAGAAATTTTGAAAAAACTCAAAAATAAAAAGTGGCCATACCAATTTGACATGCGAATATCTCGCCTAAAAATGCGGCACAAACGATGAAACTTGGTGAATCGCCGGCACAAACGAAGCCTAAAAGAATAGTAAAAAGAAATTTTGAAAAAACTCAAAAATAAAAAGTGGCCATACCAAATTGACATGCGAATATCTCGCGTAATAATGCGGCACAAACGATGAAATTTGGCGAATCGCCGGCACAAACGAAGTCTAAAAGGATGGTAAAAAGAAATTTTGAAAAAACTCAAAAATAAAAAGTGGCCATACCAACTTGACATGCGAATATCGCGCGTAATAATGCAGCACAAACGATGAAATTTGGCGAATCGCTAGCAGAAACGAGGCCAAAGAGATTGGCAAAAAGAAATTTTGAAAAAATTCAAAATATGAAAAGTTATATCAATTTTTCTCATCTTTACTGGACACGCTAATATCTCGCTTGGTATGGCGGTAAAAACGAAAAAAACTTTTTATATTACTAAAATAGTTATTTTTTAAAGTTGTAGATAAAAGAAAAATACTATTATTTGCTGTAATAGATATGTATTTATAGATAAATTATCAACCCATCAACCGCTGGTGTATGCTGGCAGTTAGTTACTTTACTTGACGTAGAGATGCGCTGCTGGCGTCAGTATGTCTGTAACAGTTTTTCTTTCATAACTTCTTTAATATTGCGGCGCAAAGGATGAAACTTGGTGAATCGCCGGCACAAACGACGCCAAAAGGAATAGCAAAAAAAATTTTAAAAAATCTCAAAGACAAGCGAAATCGCGTGTCCAACTTCCGTCAAGTTGGTATGGCCACTTTCAATCCTTAAAAACTTTTTCAATTTTTGAGCTAAATGGATGAAATTTTGGGAAAGGACGGCACAAACGCGGCACAAACGAATGGTAAAAAGAAATTTTGAAAAAACTCAAAAAATAAAAAGTGGCTATTCTAACTTGACATGCGAATATCTCGCCTAAAAATGCGGCACAAACGATGAAACTTGGTGAATCGCCGGCACAAACGAAGCCTAAAAGAATGGTAAAAAGAAATTTTGAAAAAACTCAAAAATAAAAAGTGGCCATACCAACTTGACATGCGAATATCTCGCGTAATAATACGGCACAAACGATGAAATTTGGCGAATCAGCGGCACAAACGAGGCCAAAAAGATTGGCAAAAAGAAATTTTGAAAAATGTTCAAAAAATAAAAAGTTATATCAATTTTTGTCATAATTAATTGACATGCAAATATCTCGCGTAATAATGCGGCACAAACGATGAAATTTGGCTAATCAGCGGCACAAACGAGGCCAAAGAGATTGGCAAAAAGAAATTTTGAAAAATCTTAAAGGCAAGCGAAATCGCGTGTCCAACTTCCGTCAAGCTGGTATGGCCACTTTAAATCCTTAAAAACTTTTTCAATTTTTGAGCTAAATGGATGAAATTTTGGGAAAGGACGGCACAAACGCGGCACAAACGAATGGTAAAAAGAAATTTTGAAAAAACTCAAAAAATAAAAAGTGGCTATTCCAACTTGACATGCGAATATCTCGCCTAAATATGCGGCACAAACGATGAAACTTGGTGAATCGCCGGCACAAACGAAGCCTAAATGAATGGTAGAAAGAAATTTTGAAAAAACTCAAAAATAAAAAGTGGCCATACCAACTTGACATGCGAATATCTCGCGTAATAATACGGCACAAACGATGAAATTTGGCGAATCAGCGGCACAAACGAGGCCAAAGAGATTGGCAAAAAGAAATTTCGAAAAAGTTCTAAAAAAAAAGTTATATCAATTTTTGTTATAATTATATGACATGCGAATATCTCGCCTAAAAATGCGGCACAAACGATGAAACTTGGTGAATCGCCAGCACAAACTAAGCCTAAAAGAATGGTTTAAAGAAATTTTGAAAAAACTCAAAATATGAAAAGTTATATCAATTTTTCTCATATTTACTTGACACGCTAATATCTCGCTTGGTATGGCGGTAAAAACGAAAAAAACTTTTTATGTTACTAAAATAGTTATTTGTAAAGTTGTAGGTAAAAGAAAAATACTATTATTTGCTGTAATAGATATGTATTTATAGATAAATTATCAACCCATCAACCGCTGGTGTATGCTGGCAGTTAGTTACTTTAGTTGACGTAGAGATGCGCTGCTGGCGTCAGTATGTTAGTAACAGTTTTTCTTTAATAACTTCTTTATTATTGCGGCACAAACGATGAAACTTGGTGAATCGCCGGCACAAATAAAGCCTAAAAGAATGGTAAAAAGAAATTTTGAAAAAACTCAAAAATAAAAAGTGGCCATACCAACTTGACATGCGAATATCTCGCGTAATAATGCGGCACAAACGATGAAATTTGGCTAATCAGCGGCACATACGAGGCCAAAGAGATTGGCAAAAAAAAATTTTGAAAAAGTTTAAAAAATTAAAAGTTATATCAATTTTTGTCATATTAAATTGACATGCGAATATCTCGCCTAAAAATGCGGCACAAACGATGAAACTTATTGAATCGCCGGCACAAACGAAGCCTAAAAGAATGGTAAAAAGAAATTTTGAAAAAACTCAAAAATAAAAAGTGGCCATACCAACTTGACATGCGAATATCTCGCGTAATAATGCGGCACAAACGATGAAATTTGGCGAATCAGCGGCACAAACGAGGCCAAAGAGATTGGCAAAAAGAAATTTTGAAAAATCTTAAAGGCAAGCGAAATCGTACGTCCAACTTCCGTCAAGTTGGTATGGCCACTTTAAATCCTTAATAACTTTTTCAATTTTTGAGCTAAATGGCTGAAATTTGGCGAATGAGCGGCACAAACGAATAGTAAAAAGAAATTTTCAAAAACCTCAAAAAATAAAAAGTGGCCATTCCAACTTGACATGCGAATATCTCGCCTAAAAATGCGGCACAAACGATGAAACTTGGTGAATCGCCGGCACAAACGAAGCCTAAAAGAATGGTAAAAAGAAATTTTGAAAAAACTCAAAAATAAAAAGTGGCCATACCAAATTGACATGCGAATATCTCGCGTAATAATGCGGCACAAACGATGAAATTTGGCGAATCGCCGGCACAAACGAAGTCTAAAAGGATGGTAAAAAGAAATTTTGAAAAAACTCAAAAATAAAAAGTGGCCATACCAACTTGACATGCGAATATCGCGCGTAATAATGCGGCACAAACGATGAAATTTGGCGAATCGCTAGCAGAAACGAGGCCAAAGAGATTGGCAAAAAGAAATTTTGAAAAAATTCAAAATATGAAAAGTTATATCAATTTTTCTCATCTTTACTGGACACGCTAATATCTCGCTTGGTATGGCGGTAAAAACGAAAAAAACTTTTTATATTACTAAAATAGTTATTTTTTAAAGTTGTAGATAAAAGAAAAATACTATTATTTGCTGTAATAGATATGTATTTATAGATAAATTATCAACCCATCAACCGCTGGTGTATGCTGGCTGTTAGTTACTTTACTTGACGTAGAGATGCGCTGCTGGCGTCAGTATGTCAGTAACGGTTTTTCTTTCATAACTTCTTTAATATTGCGGCACAAACGATGAAACTTGGTGAATCGCCGGCACAAACGACGCCAAAAGGAATAGCAAAAAAAAATTTTAAAAAATCTGAAAGACAAGCGAAATCGCTTCCGTCAAGTTGGTATGGCCACTTTAAATCCTTAAAAACTTTTTCAATTTTTGAGCTAAATGGATGAAATTTTGGGAAAGGACGGCACAAACGAATGGTAAAAAGAAATTTTGAAAAAACTCGAAAATAAAAAGTGGCCATACCAACTTGACATGCGAATATCTCGCGTAATAATGCGGCACAAACGATGAAATTTGGCGAATCAGCGGAACAAACGAGGCCAATGAGATTGGCAAAAAGAAATTTTGAAAAAGTTCAAAAAATAAAATGTTGTATCAATTTTTGTCATTATTAATTGACATGCGAATATCTCGCCTAAAAATGCGGCACAAACGATGAAACTTGGTGAATCTCCGGCACAAACGAAGCCTAAAAGAATGGTAAAAAGAAATTTTGAAAAAACTCAAAAATAAAAAGTGGCTATACCAACTTGACATGCGAATATCTCGCGTAATAATGCGGCACAAACGATGAAATTTGGCTAATCAGCGGCACAAACGGGGCCAAAGAGATTAGCAAAAAGAAATTTTGAAAAATCTTAAAGGCAAGCGAAATCGTACGTCCAACTTCCGTCAAGTTGGTATGGCCACATTAAATCCTTAATAACTTTTTCAGTTTTTGTGCTAAATGGCTGAAATTTGGCGAATGAGCGGCACAAACGCGGCACAAACGAATAGTAAAAAGAAATTTTCAAAAAACTCAAAAAATAAAAAGTGGCCATTCCAAATTGACATGCGAATATCTCGCCTAAAAATGCGGCACAAACGATGAAACTTGGTGAATCGCCGGCACAAACGAAGCCTAAAAGAATGGCAAAAGGAAATTTGGAAAAAGTTCAAAAAATAAAAAGTTATATCAATTTTTGTCATATTAAATTGACATGCGAATATCTCGCCTAAAAATGCGGCACAAACGATGAAACTTGGGGAATCGCCGGCACAAACGAAGGCTAAAAGAATGGTAAAAAGAAATTTTGAAAAAACTGAAAAATAAAAAGTGGCCATACCAACTTGACTTGCGAATATCTCGCGTAATAATGCGGCACAAACGATGAAATTTGGCGAATCAGCGGCACAAACGAGGCCAAAGAGATTGGCAAAAAGGAATTTAGAAATAGTTCAAAAAATAAAAAGTTATATCAATTTTTGTCATATTAAATTGACATGCGAATATCTCGCCTAAAAATGCGGCACAAACGATGAAACTTGGTGAATCGCCGGCACAAACGAAGCCTAAAAGAATGGTAAAAAGAAATTTTGAAAAAACTCAAAAATAAAAAGTGGCCATACCAACTTGACATGCGAATATCTCGCGTAATAATGCGGCACAAACGATGAAATTTGGCGAATCGCTAGCAGAAACGAGGCCAAAGAGATTGGCAAAAAGTAATTTTGAAAAAATTCAAAATATGAAAAGTTATATCAATTTTTCTCATCTTTACTGGACACGCTAATATCTCGCTTGGTATGGCGGTAAAAACGAAAAAAACTTTTTATATTACTAAAATAGTTATTTTTTAAAGTTGTAGATAAAAGAAAAATACTATTATTTGCTGTAATAGATATGTATTTATAGATAAATTATCAACCCATCAACCGCTGGTGTATGCTGGCTGTTAGTTACTTTACTTGACGTAGAGATGCGCTGCTGGCGTCAGTATGTCAGTAACGGTTTTTCTTTCATAACTTCTTTAATATTGCGGCACAAACGATGAAACTTGGTGAATCGCCGGCACAAACGACGCCAAAAGGAATAGCAAAAAAAAATTTTAAAAAATCTGAAAGACAAGCGAAATCGCTTCCGTCAAGTTGGTATGGCCACATTAAATCCTTAAAAACTTTTTCAATTTTTGAGCTAAATGGATGAAATTTTGGGAAAGGACGGCACAAACGAATGGTAAAAAGAAATTTTGAAAAAACTCGAAAATAAAAAGTGGCCATACCAAATTGACATGCGAATATCTCGCGTAATAATGCGGCACAAACGATGAAATTTGGCGAATCAGCGGCACAAACGAGGCCAATGAGATTGGCAAAAAGAAATTTTGAAAAAGTTCAAAAAATAAAATGTTGTATCAATTTTTGTCATTATTAATTGACATGCGAATATCTCGCCTAAAAATGCGGCACAAACGATGAAACTTGGTGAATCTCCGGCACAAACGAAGCCTAAAAGAATGGTAAAAAGAAATTTTGAAAAAACTCAAAAATAAAAAGTGGCTATACCAACTTGACATGCGAATATCTCGCGTAATAATGCGGCACAAACGATGAAATTTGGCTAATCAGCGGCACAAACGGGGCCAAAGAGATTGGCAAAAAGAAATTTTGAAAAATCTTAAAGGCAAGCGAAATCGTACGTCCAACTTCCGTCAAGTTGGTATGGCCACATTAAATCCTTAATAACTTTTTCAATTTTTGTGCTAAATGGCTGAAATTTGGCGAATGAGCGGCACAAACGCGGCACAAACGAATAGTAAAAAGAAATTTTCAAAAAACTCAAGAAATAAAAAGTGGCCATTCCAAATTGACATGCGAATATCTCGCCTAAAAATGCGGCACAAACGATGAAACTTGGTGAATCGCCGGCACAAACGAAGCCTAAAGAATGGTAAAAAGAAATTTTGAAAAAACTCAAAAATAAAAAGTGGCCATACCAAATTGACATGCGAATATCTCGCGTAATAATGCGGCACAAACGATGAAATTTGGCGAATCGCCGGCACAAACGAAGTCTAAAAGGATGGTAAAAAGAAATTTTGAAAAAACTCAAAAATAAAAAGTGGCCATACCAACTTGACATGCGAATATCGCGCGTAATAATGCGGCACAAACGATGAAATTTGGCGAATCGCTAGCAGAAACGAGGCCAAAGAGATTGGCAAAAAGAAATTTTGAAAAAATTCAAAATATGAAAAGTTATATCAATTTTTCTCATCTTTACTGGACACGCTAATATCTCGCTTGGTATGGCGGTAAAAACGAAAAAAACTTTTTATATTACTAAAATAGTTATTTTTTAAAGTTGTAGATAAAAGAAAAATACTATTATTTGCTGTAATAGATATGTATTTATAGATAAATTATCAACCCATCAACCGCTGGTGTATGCTGGCTGTTAGTTACTTTACTTGACGTAGAGATGCGCTGCTGGCGTCAGTATGTCAGTAACGGTTTTTCTTTCATAACTTCTTTAATATTGCGGCACAAACGATGAAACTTGGTGAATCGCCGGCACAAACGACGCCAAAAGGAATAGCAAAAAAAAATTTTAAAAAATCTGAAAGACAAGCGAAATCGCTTCCGTCAAGTTGGTATGGCCACTTTAAATCCTTAAAAACTTTTTCAATTTTTGAGCTAAATGGATGAAATTTTGGGAAAGGACGGCACAAACGAATGGTAAAAAGAAATTTTGAAAAAACTCGAAAATAAAAAGTGGCCATACCAACTTGACATGCGAATATCTCGCGTAATAATGCGGCACAAACGATGAAATTTGGCGAATCAGCGGCACAAACGAGGCCAATGAGATTGGCAAAAAGAAATTTTGAAAAAGTTCAAAAAATAAAATGTTGTATCAATTTTTGTCATTATTAATTGACATGCGAATATCTCGCCTAAAAATGCGGCACAAACGATGAAACTTGGTGAATCTCCGGCACAAACGAAGCCTAAAAGAATGGTAAAAAGAAATTTTGAAAAAACTCAAAAATAAAAAGTGGCTATACCAACTTGACATGCGAATATCTCGCGTAATAATGCGGCACAAACGATGAAATTTGGCTAATCAGCGGTACAAACGGGGCCAAAGAGATTGGCAAAAAGAAATTTTGGAAAATCTTAAAGGCAAGCGAAATCGTACGTCCAACTTCCGTCAAGTTGGTATGGCCACATTAAATCCTTAATAACTTTTTCAGTTTTTGTGCTAAATGGCTGAAATTTGGCGAATGAGCGGCACAAACGCGGCACAAACGAATAGTAAAAAGAAATTTTCAAAAAACTCAAAAAATAAAAAGTGGCCATTCCAAATTGACATGCGAATATCTCGCCTAAAAATGCGGCACAAACGATGAAACTTGGTGAATCGCCGGCACAAACGAAGCCTAAAAGAATGGCAAAAGGAAATTTGGAAAAAGTTCAAAAAATAAAAAGTTATATCAATTTTTGTCATATTAAATTGACATGCGAATATCTCGCCTAAAAATGCGGCACAAACGATGAAACTTGGTGAATCGCCGGCACAAACGAAGGCTAAAAGAATGGTAAAAAGAAATTTTGAAAAAACTGAAAAATAAAAAGTGGCCATACCAACTTGACTTGCGAATATCTCGCGTAATAATGCGGCACAAACGATGAAATTTGGCGAATCAGCGGCACAAACGAGGCCAAAGAGATTGGCAAAAAGGAATTTAGAAAAAGTTCAAAAAATAAAAAGTTATATTAATTTTTGTCATATTAAATTGACATGCGAATATCTCGCCTAAAAATGCGGCACAAACGATGAAACTTGGTGAATCGAAGGCACAAACGAAGCCTAAAAGAATGGTAAAAAGAAATTTTGAAAAAACTCAAAAATAAAAAGTGGCCATACCAACTTGACTTGCGAATATCTCGCGTAATAATGCGGCACAAACGATGAAATTTGGCGAATCGCTAGCAGAAACGAGGCCAAAGAGATTGGCAAAAAGTAATTTTGAAAAAATTCAAAATATGAAAAGTTATATCAATTTTTGTCATATTAAATTGACATGCGAATATCTCGCCTAAAAATGCGGCACAAACGATGAAACTTGGTGAATCGCCGGCACAAACGAAGCCTAAAAGAATGGTAAAAAGAAATTTTGAAAAAACTCAAAAATAAAAAGTGGCCATACCAACTTGACATGCGAATATCTCGCGTAATAATGCGGCACAAACGATGAAATTTGGCGAATCGCTAGCAGAAACGAGGCCAAAGAGATTGGCAAAAAGTAATTTTGAAAAAATTCAAAATATGAAAAGTTATATCAATTTTTCTCATATTTACTTGACACGCTAATATCTCGCTTGGTATGGCGATAAAAACGTAAAAAACTTTTTATGTTACTAAAATAGTTATTTGTAAAGTTGTAGGTAAAAGAAAAATACTATTATTTGCTGTAATAGATATGTATTTATAGATAAATTATCAACCCATCAACCGCTGGTGTATGCTGGCAGTTAGTTACTTTAGTTGACGTAGAGATGCGCTGCTGGCGTCAGTATGTTAGTAACAGTTTTTCTTTAATAACTTCTTTAATATTGCGGCACAAACGATGAAACTTGGTGAATCGCCGGCACAAACAAAGCCTAAAAGTATGGTAAAAAGAAATTTTGAAAAAACTCAAAAATAAAAAGTGGCCATACCAACTTGACATGCGAATATCTCGCGTAATAATGCGGCACAAACGATGAAATTTGGCTAATCAGCGGCACAAACGAGGCCAAAGAGATTGGCAAAAAGAAATTTTGAAAAAGTTTAAAAAATAAAAAGTTATATTAATTTTTGTCATATTAAATTGACATGCGAATATCTCGCCTAAAAATGCGGCACAAACGATGAAACTTGGTGAATCGCCGGCACAAAAGAAGCCTAAAAGAATGGTAAAAAGAAATTTTGAAAAAACTCAAAAATAAAAAGTGGCCATACCAACTTGACATGCGAATATCTCGCGTAATAATGCGGCACAAACGATGAAATTTGGCGAATCAGCGGCACAAACGAGGCCAAAGAGATTGGCAAAAAGTAATTTAGAAAAAGTTCAAAAAATAAAAAGTTATATCAATTTTTGTCATAATTATATGACATGCAAATATCTCGCCTATAAATGCGGCACAAACGATGAAACTTGGTGAATCGCCGGCACAAACGAAGCCTAAAAGAATGGTAAAAAGAAATTTTGAAAAAACTCAAAAATAATTAGTGGCCATACCAACTTGACATGCGAATATCTCGCGTAATAATGCGGCACAAACGATGAAATTTGGCGAATCAGCGGCAAAAACGAGGCCAAAGAGATTGGCAAAAAGAAATTTTGAAAAAGTTCAAAAAATAAAAAGTTATATCAATTTTTGTCATAAATATATGACATGCGAATATCTCGCCTAAAAATGCGGCACAAACGATAAAACTTGGTGAATCGCCGGCACAAACAAAGCCTAAAACAATGGTAAAAAGAAATTTTGATAAAACTCAAAAATAAAAAGTGGCCATACCAACTTGACATGCGAATATCTCGCGTAATAATGCGGCACAAACGATGAAATTTGGCGAATCAGCGGCACAAACGAGGCCAAAGAGATTGGCAAAAAGTAATTTAGAAAAAGTTCAAAAAATAAAAAGTTATATCAATTTTTGTCATAATTATATGACATGCGAATATCTCGCCTAAAAATGCGGCACAAACGATGAAACTTAGTGAATCGCCGGCACAAACGAAGCCTAAAAGAATGGTAAAAAGAAATTATGAAAAAACTCAAAAATAAAAAGTGGCCATACCAACTTGACATGCGAATATCTCGCGTAATAATGCGGCACAAACGATGAAATTTGGCTAATCAGGAGCACAAAAGAGGCCAAAGAGATTGGCAAAAAGAAATTTTGAAAAATCTTAAAGGCAAGCGAAATCGTACGTCCAACTTCCGTCAAGTTGGTATGGCCACTTTAAATCCTTAATAACTTTTTCAATTTGTGAGCTAAATGGCTGAAATTTGGCGAATGAGCGGCACAAACGAATAGTAAAAAGATATTTTCAAAAACCTCAAAAAATAAAAAGTGGCCATTCCAACTTGACATGCGAATATCTCGCGTAATAATGCGGCACAAACGATGAAATTTGGCGAATCAGCGGCACAAACGAGGCCAATGAGATTGGCAAAAAGAAATTTTGAAAAAGTTCAAAAAATAAAATGTTGTATCAATTTTTGTCATTATTAATTGACATGCGAATATCTCGCCTAAAAATGCGGCACAAACGATGAAACTTGGTGAATCTCCGGCACAAACGAAGCCTAAAAGAATGGTAAAAAGAAATTTTGAAAAAACTCAAAAATAAAAAGTGGCTATACCAACTTGACATGCGAATATCTCGCGTAATAATGCGGCACAAACGATGAAATTTGGCTAATCAGCGGCACAAACGGGGCCAAAGAGATTGGCAAAAAGAAATTTTGGAAAATCTTAAAGGCAAGCGAAATCGTACGTCCAACTTCCGTCAAGTTGGTATGGCCACATTAAATCCTTAATAACTTTTTCAGTTTTTGTGCTAAATGGCTGAAATTTGGCGAATGAGCGGCACAAACGCGGCACAAACGAATAGTAAAAAGAAATTTTCAAAAAACTCAAAAAATAAAAAGTGGCCATTCCAAATTGACATGCGAATATCTCGCCTAAAAATGCGGCACAAACGATGAAACTTGGTGAATCGCCGGCACAAACGAAGCCTAAAAGAATGGCAAAAGGAAATTTGGAAAAAGTTCAAAAAATAAAAAGTTATATCAATTTTTGTCATATTAAATTGACATGCGAATATCTCGCCTAAAAATGCGGCACAAACGATGAAACTTGGTGAATCGCCGGCACAAACGAAGGCTAAAAGAATGGTAAAAAGAAATTTTGAAAAAACTGAAAAATAAAAAGTGGCCATACCAACTTGACTTGCGAATATCTCGCGTAATAATGCGGCACAAACGATGAAATTTGGCGAATCAGCGGCACAAACGAGGCCAAAGAGATTGGCAAAAAGGAATTTAGAAAAAGTTCAAAAAATAAAAAGTTATATTAATTTTTGTCATATTAAATTGACATGCGAATATCTCGCCTAAAAATGCGGCACAAACGATGAAACTTGGTGAATCGCCGGCACAAACGAAGCCTAAAAGAATGGTAAAAAGAAATTTTGAAAAAACTCAAAAATAAAAAGTGGCCATACCAACTTGACTTGCGAATATCTCGCGTAATAATGCGGCACAAACGATGAAATTTGGCGAATCGCTAGCAGAAACGAGGCCAAAGAGATTGGCAAAAAGTAATTTTGAAAAAATTCAAAATATGAAAAGTTATATCAATTTTTGTCATATTAAATTGACATGCGAATATCTCGCCTAAAAATGCGGCACAAACGATGAAACTTGGTGAATCGCCGGCACAAACGAAGCCTAAAAGAATGGTAAAAAGAAATTTTGAAAAAACTCAAAAATAAAAAGTGGCCATACCAACTTGACATGCGAATATCTCGCGTAATAATGCGGCACAAACGATGAAATTTGGCGAATCGCTAGCAGAAACGAGGCCAAAGAGATTGGCAAAAAGTAATTTTGAAAAAATTCAAAATATGAAAAGTTATATCAATTTTTCTCATATTTACTTGACACGCTAATATCTCGCTTGGTATGGCGATAAAAACGTAAAAAACTTTTTATGTTACTAAAATAGTTATTTGTAAAGTTGTAGGTAAAAGAAAAATACTATTATTTGCTGTAATAGATATGTATTTATAGATAAATTATCAACCCATCAACCGCTGGTGTATGCTGGCAGTTAGTTACTTTAGTTGACGTAGAGATGCGCTGCTGGCGTCAGTATGTTAGTAACAGTTTTTCTTTAATAACTTCTTTAATATTGCGGCACAAACGATGAAACTTGGTGAATCGCCGGCACAAACAAAGCCTAAAAGTATGGTAAAAAGAAATTTTGAAAAAACTCAAAAATAAAAAGTGGCCATACCAACTTGACATGCGAATATCTCGCGTAATAATGCGGCACAAACGATGAAATTTGGCTAATCAGCTGCACAAACGAGGCCAAAGAGATTGGCAAAAAGAAATTTTGAAAAAGTTTAAAAAATAAAAAGTTATATTAATTTTTGTCATATTAAATTGACATGCGAATATCTCGCCTAAAAATGCGGCACAAACGATGAAACTTGGTGAATCGCCGGCACAAAAGAAGCCTAAAAGAATGGTAAAAAGAAATTTTGAAAAAACTCAAAAATAAAAAGTGGCCATACCAACTTGACATGCGAATATCTCGCGTAATAATGCGGCACAAACGATGAAATTTGGCGAATCAGCGGCACAAACGAGGCCAAAGAGATTGGCAAAAAGTAATTTAGAAAAAGTTCAAAAAATAAAAAGTTATATCAATTTTTGTCATAATTATATGACATGCAAATATCTCGCCTATAAATGCGGCACAAACGATGAAACTTGGTGAATCGCCGGCACAAACGAAGCCTAAAAGAATGGTAAAAAGAAATTTTGAAAAAACTCAAAAATAATTAGTGGCCATACCAACTTGACATGCGAATATCTCGCGTAATAATGCGGCACAAACGATGAAATTTGGCGAATCAGCGGCAAAAACGAGGCCAAAGAGATTGGCAAAAAGAAATTTTGAAAAAGTTCAAAAAATAAAAAGTTATATCAATTTTTGTCATAAATATATGACATGCGAATATCTCGCCTAAAAATGCGGCACAAACGATAAAACTTGGTGAATCGCCGGCACAAACAAAGCCTAAAACAATGGTAAAAAGAAATTTTGATAAAACTCAAAAATAAAAAGTGGCCATACCAACTTGACATGCGAATATCTCGCGTAATAATGCGGCACAAACGATGAAATTTGGCGAATCAGCGGCACAAACGAGGCCAAAGAGATTGGCAAAAAGTAATTTAGAAAAAGTTCAAAAAATAAAAAGTTATATCAATTTTTGTCATAATTATATGACATGCGAATATCTCGCCTAAAAATGCGGCACAAACGATGAAACTTAGTGAATCGCCGGCACAAACGAAGCCTAAAAGAATGGTAAAAAGAAATTATGAAAAAACTCAAAAATAAAAAGTGGCCATACCAACTTGACATGCGAATATCTCGCGTAATAATGCGGCACAAACGATGAAATTTGGCTAATCAGGAGCACAAAAGAGGCCAAAGAGATTGGCAAAAAGAAATTTTGAAAAATCTTAAAGGCAAGCGAAATCGTACGTCCAACTTCCGTCAAGTTGGTATGGCCACTTTAAATCCTTAATAACTTTTTCAATTTGTGAGCTAAATGGCTGAAATTTGGCGAATGAGCGGCACAAACGAATAGTAAAAAGATATTTTCAAAAACCTCAAAAAATAAAAAGTGGCCATTCCAACTTGACATGCGAATATCTCGCCTAAAAATGCGGCACAAACGATGAAACTTGGTGAATCGCCGGCACAAACGAAGCCTAAAAGAATGGTAAAAAGAAATTTTGAAAAAACTCAAAAATAAAAAGTGGCCATACCAAATTGACATGCGAATATCTCGCGTAATAATGCGGCACAAACGATGAAATTTGGCGAATCGCCGGCACAAACGAAGTCTAAAAGGATGGTAAAAAGAAATTTTGAAAAAACTCAAAAATAAAAAGTGGCCATACCAACTTGACATGCGAATATCGCGCGTAATAATGCGGCACAAACGATGAAATTTGGCGAATCGCTAGCAGAAACGAGGCCAAAGAGATTGGCAAAAAGAAATTTTGAAAAAATTCAAAATATGAAAAGTTACATCAATTTTTCTCATCTTTACTGGACACGCTAATATCTCGCTTGGTATGGCGGTAAAAACGAAAAAAACTTTTTATATTACTAAAATAGTTATTTTTTAAAGTTGTAGATAAAAGAAAAATACTATTATTTGCTGTAATAGATATATATTTATAGATAAATTATCAACCCATCAACCGCTGGTTTATGCTGGCAGTTAGTTACTTTACTTGACGTTGAGATGCGCTGCTAGCGTCAGTATGTCAGTAACGGTTTTTCTTTCATAACTTCTTTAATATTGCGGCACAAACGATGAAACTTGGTGAATCGCCGGCACAAACGACGCCAAAAGGAATAGCAATTAAAAATTTTAAAAAATCTGAAAGACAAGCGAAATCGCTTCCGTCAAATTGGTATGGCCACTTTAAATCCTTAAAAACTTTTTCAATTTTTGAGCTAAATGGATGAAATTTTGGGAAAGGACGGCACAAACGAATGGTAAAAAAAAATTTTGAAAAAACTCAAAAAATAAAAAGTGGCTATTCCAAATTGACATGCGAATATCTCGCCTAAAAATGCGGCACAAACGATGAAATTTGGCGAATCAGCGGCACAAACGAGGCCATAGAGATTGGCAAAAAGAAATTTTGAAAAAGTTAAAAAATAAAAAGTTATATCAATTTTTGTTATAATTATATGACATGCGAATATCTCGCGTAATAATGCGGCACAAACGATGAAATTTAGCGAATCGCTAGCAGAAACTAGGCCAAAGAGATTGGCAAAAAGAAATTTCGAAAAAATTCAAAATATGAAGTTATATTAATTTTTCTCATATTTACTTGACACGCTAATATCTCGCTTGGTATGGCGGTAAAAACGAAAACACTTTTTATATTACTAAAATAGTTATTTGTAAAGTTGTAGGTAAAAGAAAAATGCTATTATTTGCTGTAATAGATATGTATTTATAGATAAATTATCAACCCATCAACCGCTGGTGTATGCAGACAGTTAGTTACTTTAGTTGACGCAGAGATGCGCTGCTGGCGTCAGTATGTCAGTAACAGTTTTTCTTTAATAACTTCTTTAATATTGCGGCACAAACGATGAAACTTGGTGAATCGCCGGCACAAACGAAGCCTAAAAGAATGGTAAAAAGAAATTTTGAAAAAACTCAAAAATAAAAAGTGGCCATACCAACTTGACATGCGAATATCTCGCGTAATAGATAGATAGATAGATAGATAGATAGTGTTTTATTTAAAAAAATAAAAGGAAAACTTACACTTTTTATAAACAAAAAACACTTAAGACAATGGACAATTTGTCCATCTGCCAAATATCTCGCGTAATAATGCGGCACAAACGATGAAATTTGGCTAATCAGCGGCACAAACGAGGCCAAAGAGATTGGCAAAAAGAAATTTTGAAAAATCTTAAAGGCAAGCGAAATCGCGTGTCCAACTTCCGTCAAGCTGGTATGGCCACTTTAAATCCTTAAAAACTTTTTCAATTTTTGAGCTAAATGGATGAAATTTTGGGAAAGGACGGCACAAACGCGGCACAAACGAATGGTAAAAAGAAATTTTGAAAAAACTCAAAAAATAAAAAGTGGCTATTCCAACTTGACATGCGAATATCTCGCCTAAATATGCGGCACAAACGATGAAACTTGGTGAATCGCCGGCACAAACGAAGCCTAAATGAATGGTAGAAAGAAATTTTGAAAAAACTCAAAAATAAAAAGTGGCCATACCAACTTGACATGCGAATATCTCGCGTAATAATACGGCACAAACGATGAAATTTGGCGAATCAGCTGCACAAACGAGGCCAAAGAGATTGGCAAAAAGAAATTTTGAAAAAGTTCTAAAAATAAAAAGTTATATCAATTTTTGTTATAATTATATGACATGCGAATATCTCGCCTAAAAATGCGGCACAAACGATGAAACTTGGTGAATCGCCGGCACAAACGAAGCCTAAAAGAATGGTAAAAAGAAATTTTGAAAAAACTCAAAAATAAAAACTGGCCATACCAACTTGACATGCGAATATCTCGCGTAATAATACGGCACAAACGATGAAATTTGGCGAATCAGCGGCACAAACGAGGCCAAAAAGATTGGCAAAAAGAAATTTTGAAAAATGTTCAAAAAATAAAAAGTTATATCAATTTTTGTCATAATTAATTGACATGCAAATATCTCGCGTAATAATGCGGCACAAACGATGAAATTTGGCTAATCAGCGGCACAAACGAGGCCAAAGAGATTGGCAAAAAGAAATTTTGAAAAATCTTAAAGGCAAGCGAAATCGCGTGTCCAACTTCCGTCAAGCTGGTATTGCCACTTTAAATCCTTAAAAACTTTTGCAATTTTTGAGCTAAATGGATGAAATTTTGGGAAAGGACGGCACAAACGCGGCACAAACGAATGGTAAAAAGAAATTTTGAAAAAACTCAAAAAATAAAAAGTGGCTATTCCAACTTGACATGCGAATATCTCGCCTAAATATGCGGCACAAACGATGAAACTTGGTGAATCGCCGGCACAAACGAAGCCTAAATGAATGGTAGAAAGAAATTTTGAAAAAACTCAAAAATAAAAAGTGGCCATACCAACTTGACATGCGAATATCTCGCGTAATAATACGGCACAAACGATGAAATTTGGCGAATCAGCGGCACAAACGAGGCCAAAGAGATTGGCAAAAAGAAATTTTGAAAAAGTTCTAAAAATAAAAAGTTATATCAATTTTTGTTATAATTATATGACATGCGAATATCTCGCCTAAAAATGCGGCACAAACGATGAAACTTGGTGAATCGCCAGCACAAACTAAGCCTAAAAGAATGGTATAAAGAAATTTTGAAAAAACTCAAAATATGAAAAGTTATATCAATTTTTCTCATATTTACTTGACACGCTAATATCTCGCTTGGTATGGCGGTAAAAACGAAAAAAACTTTTTATGTTACTAAAATAGTTATTTGTAAAGTTGTAGGTAAAAGAAAAATACTATTATTTGCTGTAATAGATATGTATTTATAGATAAATTATCAGCCCATCAACCGCTGGTGTATGCTGGCAGTTAGTTACTTTAGTTGACGTAGAGATGCGCTGCTGGCGTCAGTATGTTAGTAACAGTTTTTCTTTAATAGCTTCTTTATTATTGCGGCACAAACGATGAAACTTGGTGAATCGCCGGCACAAACGAAGCCTAAAAGAATGGTAAAAAGAAATTTTGAAAAAACTCAAAAATAAAAAGTGGCCATACCAACTTGACATGCGAATATCTCGCGTAATAATGCGGCACAAACGATGAAATTTGGCGAATCAGCGGCACAAACGAGGCCAAAGAGATTGGCAAAAAGTAATTTAGAAAAAGTTAAAAAATAATAAGTTATATCAATTTTTGTCATAATTATATGACATGCGAATATCTCGCCTAAAAATGCGGCACAAACAATGAAACTTAGTGAATCGCCGGCACAAACGAAGCCTAAATGAATGGTAAAAAGAAATTATGAAATAACTCAAAAATAAAAAGTGGCCATACCAACTTGATGCGAATATCTCGCGTAATAATGCGGCACAAACGATGAAATTTGCCTAATCAGCGGCACAAACGAGGCCAAAGAGATTGGCAAAAAAAAATTTTGAAAAATCTTAAAGGCAAGCGAAATCGTACGTCCAACTTCCGTCAAGTTGGTATGGCCACTTTAAATCCTTAATAACTTTTTCAATTTTTGAGCTAAATGGCTGAAATTTGGCGAATGAGCGGCACAAACGAATAGTAAAAAGAAATTTTCAAAAACCTCAAAAAATAAAAAGTGGCCATTCCAAATTGACATGCAATATCTCGCCTAAAAATGCGGCACAAACGATGAAACTTGGTGAATCGCCGGCACAAACGAAGCCTAAAAGAATGGTAAAAAGAAATTTTGAAAAAACTCAAAAATAAAAAGTGGCCATACCAAATTGACATGCGAATATCTCGCGTAATAATGCGGCACAAACGATGAAATTTGGCGAATCGCCGGCACAAACGAAGTCTAAAAGGATGGTAAAAAGAAATTTTGAAAAAACTCAAAAATAAAAAGTGGCCATACCAACTTGACATGCGAATATCGCGCGTAATAATGCGGCACAAACGATGAAATTTGGCTAATCAGCGGCACAAACGGGGCCAAAGAGATTGGCAAAAAGAAATTTTGAAAAATCTTAAAGGCAAGCGAAATCGTACGTCCAACTTCCGTCAAGTTGGTATGGCCACATTAAATCCTTAATAACTTTTTCAATTTTTGTGCTAAATGGCTGAAATTTGGCGAATGAGCGGCACAAACGCGGCACAAACGAATAGTAAAAAGAAATTTTCAAAAAACTCAAAAAATAAAAAGTGGCCATTCCAAATTGACATGCGAATATCTCGCCTAAAAATGCGGCACAAACGATGAAACTTGGTGAATCGCCGGCACAAACGAAGCCTAAAAGAATGGCAAAAGGAAATTTGGAAAAAGTTCAAAAAATAAAAAGTTATATCAATTTTTGTCATATTAAATTGACATGCGAATATCTCGCCTAAAAATGCGGCACAAACGATGAAACTTGGTGAATCGCCGGCACAAACGAAGGCTAAAAGAATGGTAAAAAGAAATTTTGAAATAACTGAAAAATAAAAAGTGGCCATACCAACTTGACTTGCGAATATCTCGCGTAATAATGCGGCACAAACGATGAAATTTGGCGAATCAGCGGCACAAACGAGGCCAAAGAGATTGGCAAAAAGGAATTTAGAAAAAGTTCAAAAAATAAAAAGTTATATCAATTTTTGTCATATTAAATTGACATGCGAATATCTCGCCTAAAAATGCGGCACAAACGATGAAACTTGGTGAATCGCCGGCACAAACGAAGCCTAAAAGAATGGTAAAAAGAAATTTTGAAAAAACACAAAAATAAAAAATGGCCATACCAACTTGACATGCGAATATCTCGCGTAATAATGCGGCACAAACGATGAAATTTGGCGAATCGCTAGCAGAAACGAGGCCAAAGAGATTGGCAAAAAGTAATTTTGAAAAAATTCAAAATATGAAAAGTTATATCAATTTTTCTCATATTTACTTGACACGCTAATATCTCGCTTGGTATGGCGATAAAAACGAAAAAAACTTTTTATGTTACTAAAATAGTTATTTGTAAAGTTGTAGGTAAAAGAAAAATACTATTATTTGCTGTAATAGATATGTATTTATAGATAAATTATCAACCCATCAACCGCTGGTGTATGCTGGCAGTTAGTTACTTTAGTTGACGTAGAGATGCGCTGCTGGCGTCAGTATGTTAGTAACAGTTTTTCTTTAATAACTTCTTTAATATTGCGGCACAAACGATGAAACTTGGTGAATCGCCGGCACAAACAAAGCCTAAAAGAATGGTAAAAAGAAATTTTGAAAAAACTCAAAAATAAAAAGTGGCCATACCAATTTGACATGCGAATATCTCGCGTAATAATGCGGCACAAACGATGAAATTTGGCTAATCAGCGGCACAAACGAGGCCAAAGAGATTGGCAAAAAGAAATTTTGAAAAAGTTTAAAAAATAAAAAGTTATATTAATTTTTGTCATATTAAATTGACATGCGAATATCTCGCCTAAAAATGCGGCACAAACGATGAAACTTGGTGAATCGCCGGCACAAAAGAAGCCTAAAAGAATGGTAAAAAGAAATTTTGAAAAAACTCAAAAATAAAAAGTGGCCATACCAACTTGACATGCGAATATCTCGCGTAATAATGCGGCACAAACGATGAAATTTGGCGAATCAGCGGCACAAACGAGGCCAAAGAGATTGGCAAAAAGTAATTTAGAAAAAGTTCAAAAAATAAAAAGTTATATCAATTTTTGTCATAATTATATGACATGCAAATATCTCGCCTAAAAATGCGGCACAAACGATGAAACTTGGTGAATCGCCGGCACAAACGAAGCCTAAAAGAATGGTAAAAAGAAATTTTGAAAAAACTCAAAAATAATTAGTGGCCATACCAACTTGACATGCGAATATCTCGCGTAATAATGCGGCACAAACGATGAAATTTGGCGAATCAGCGGCAAAAACGAGGCCAAAGAGATTGGCAAAAAGAAATTTTGAAAAAGTTCAAAAAATAAAAAGTTATATCAATTTTTGTCATAATTATATGACATGCGAATATCTCGCCTAAAAATGCGGCACAAACGATAAAACTTGGTGAATCGCCGGCACAAACAAAGCCTAAAAGAATGGTAAAAAGAAATTTTGATAAAACTCAAAAATAAAAAATGGCCATACCAACTTGACATGCGAATATCTCGCGTAATAATGCGGCACAAACGATGAAATTTGGCGAATCAGCGGCACAAACGAGGCCAAAGAGATTGGCAAAAAGTAATTTAGAAAAAGTTCAAAAAATAAAAAGTTATATCAATTTTTGTCATAATTATATGACATGCGAATATCTCGCCTAAAAATGCGGCACAAACGATGAAACTTAGTGAATCGCCGGCACAAACGAAGCCTAAAAGAATGGTAAAAAGAAATTATGAAAAAACTCAAAAATAAAAAGTGGCCATACCAACTTGACATGCGAATATCTCGCGTAATAATGCGGCACAAACGATGAAATTTGGCTAATCAGGAGCACAAAAGAGGCCAAAGAGATTGGCAAAAAGAAATTTTGAAAAATCTTAAAGGCAAGCGAAATCGTACGTCCAACTTCCGTCAAGTTGGTATGGCCACTTTAAATCCTTAATAACTTTTTCAATTTGTGAGCTAAATGGCTGAAATTTGGCGAATGAGCGGCACAAACGAATAGTAAAAAGATATTTTCAAAAACCTCAAAAAATAAAAAGTGGCCATTCCAACTTGACCTGCGAATATCTCGCCTAAAAATGCGGCACAAACGATGAAACTTGGTGAATCGCCGGCACAAACGAAGCCTAAAAGAATGGTAAAAAGAAATTTTGAAAAAACTCAAAAATAAAAAGTGGCCATACCAAATTGACATGCGAATATCTCGCGTAATAATGCGGCACAAACGATGAAATTTGGCGAATCGCCGGCACAAACGAAGTCTAAAAGGATGGTAAAAAGAAATTTTGAAAAAACTCAAAAATAAAAAGTGGCCATACCAACTTGACATGCGAATATCGCGCGTAATAATGCGGCACAAACGATGAAATTTGGCGAATCGCTAGCAGAAACGAGGCCAAAGAGATTGGCAAAAAGAAATTTAGAAAAAATTCAAAATATAAAGTTATATTAATTTTTCTCATATTTACTTGACACGCTAATATCTCGCTTGGTATGGCGGTAAAAACGAAAAAACTTTTTATATTACTAAAATAGTTATTTGTAAAGGTGTAGGTAAAAGAAAAATACTATTATTTGCTGTAATAGATATGTATTTATAGATAAATTATCAACCCATCAACCGCTGGTTTATGCTGGCAGTTAGTTACTTTACTTGACGTTGAGATGCGCTGCTGGCGTCAGTATGTCAGTAACGGTTTTTCTTTCATAACTTCTTTAATATTGCGGCACAAACGATGAAACTTGGTGAATCGCCGGCACAAACGACGCCAAAAGGAATAGCAAAAAAAAATTTTAAAAAATCTGATAGACAAGCGAAATCGCTTCCGTCAAGTTGGTATGGCCACTTTAAATCCTTAAAAACTTTTTCAATTTTTGAGCTAAATGGATGAAATTTTGGGAAAGGACGGCACAAACGAATGGTAAAAAAAAATTTTGAAAAAACTCAAAAAATAAAAAGTGGCTATTCCAAATTGACATGCGAATATCTCGCCTAAAAATGCGGCACAAACGATGAAATTTGGCGAATCAGCGGCACAAACGAGGCCAAAGAGATTGGCAAAAAGAAATTTTGAAAAAGTTCAAAAAATAAAAAGTTATATCAATTTTTATTATAATTATATGACATGCGAATATCTCGCGTAATAATGCGGCACAAACGATGAAATTTAGCGAATCGCTAGCAGAAACTAGGCCAAAGAGATTTGCAAAAAGAAATTTTGAAAAAATTCAAAATATGAAGTTATATTAATTTTTCTCATATTTACTTGACACGCTAATATCTCGCTTGGTATGGCGGTAAAAACGAAAACACTTTTTATATTACTAAAATAGTTATTTGTAAAGTTGTAGGTAAAAGAAAAATGCTATTATTTGCTGTAATAGATATGTATTTATAGATAAATTATCAACCCATCAACCGCTGGTGTATGCAGGCAGTTAGTTACTTTAGTTGACGTAGAGATGCGCTGCTGGCGTCAGTATGTCAGTAACAGTTTTTCTTTAATAACTTCTTTAATATTGCGGCACAAACGATGAAACTTGGTGAATCGCCGGCACAAACGAAGCCTAAAAGAATGGTAAAAAGAAATTTTGAAAAAACTCAAAAATAAAAAGTGGCCATACCAACTTGACATGCGAATATCTCGCGTAATAGATAGATAGATAGATAGATAGATAGTGTTTTATTTAAAAAAATAAAAGGAAAACTTACACTTTTTATAAACAAAAAACACTTAAGACAATGGACAATTTGTCCATCTGCCAAATATCTCGCGTAATAATGCGGCACAAACGATGAAATTTGGCTAATCAGCGGCACAAACGAGGCCAAAGAGATTGGCAAAAAGAAATTTTGAAAAAGTTCAAAAAATAAAAAGTTATATCAATTTTTGTAATATTAAATTGACATGCGAATAACTCGCCTAAAAATGCGGCACAAACGATGAAACTTGGTGAATCGCCGGCACAAAAGAAGCCTAAAAAAATGGTAAAAAGAAATTTTGAAAAAACTGAAAAACAAAAAGTGGCCATACCAACTTGACATGCGAATATCTCGCGTAATAATACGGCACAAACGATGAAATTTGTCGAATCCGCGGCAAAAACGAGGCCAAAGAGATTGGCAAAAAGAAATTTTGAAAAATGTTCAAAAAATAAAAAGTTATATCAATTTTTGTCATAATTAATTGACATGCAAATATCTCGCCTAAAAATGCGGCACAAACGATGAAACTTGGTGAATCGCCGGCACAAACGAAGCCTAAAAGAATGGTAAAAAGAAATTTTGAAAAAATTCAAAATATGAAAAGTTATATCAATTTTTCTCATATTTACTTGACACGCTAATATCTCGCTTGGTATGGCGGTAAAAACGAAAAAAACTTTTTATATTACTAAAATAGTTATTTGTAAAGTTGTTGGTAAAAGAAAAATACTATTATTTGCTGTAATAGATATGTATTTATAGATAAATTATCAACCCATCAACCGCTGGTGTATGCTGGCAGTTAGTTACTTTACTTGACGTAGAGATGCGCTGCTGGCGTCAGTATGTTAGTAACAGTTTTTCTTTCATAACTTCTTTAATATTGCGGCACAAACGATGAAACTTGGTGAATCGCCGGCACAAACGACGCCAAAAGGAATAGCAAAAAAAAATTTTAAAAAATCTCAAAGACAAGCGAAATCGCGTGTCCAACTTCCGTCAAGTTGGTATGGCCACTTTAAATCCTTAAAAACTTTTTCAATTTTTGAGCTAAATAGATGAAATTTTGGGAAAGGACGGCACAAACGTGGCACAAACGAATGGTAAAAAGAAATTTTGAAAAAACTCAAAAAATAAAAAGTGGCCATTCCAACTTGACATAAGAATATCTCGCCTAAAAATGCGGCACAAACGATGAAACTTGGTGAATCTCCGGCACAAACGAAGCCTAAAAGAATGGTAAAAAGAAATTTTGAAAAAACTCAAAAATAAAAAGTGGCCATACCAACTTGACATGCGAATATCTCGCGTAATAATGCGGCACAAACGATGAAATTTGGCTAATCAGCGGCACAAACGAGGCCAAAGAGATTGGCAAAAAGAAATTTTGAAAAATTTTAAAGGCAAGCGAAATCGTACGTCCAACTTCCGTCAAGTTGGTATGGCCACTTTAAATCCTTAATAACTTTTTCAATTGTTGAGCTAAATGGCTGAAATTTGGCGAATGCGCGGCACAAACGCGGCACAAACGAATAGTAAAAAGAAATTTTCAAAAAACTCAAAAAATAAAAAGTGGCCGTTCCAACTTGACATGCGAATATCTCGCCTAAAAATGCGGCACAAACGATGAAAATTGGTGAATCGCCGGCCCAAACGAAGCCTAAACGAATGGTAAAAAGAAATTTTGGAAAAACTCAAAAATAAAAAGTGGCCATACCAAATTGACATGCGAATATCTCGCCTAAAAATGCGGCACAAACGATGAAACTTGGTGAATCGCCGGCACAAACGACGCCAAAAGGAATAGCAAAAAAAAATTTTAAAAATCTCAAAGACAAGCGAAATCGCGTGTCCAAATTCCGTCAAGTTGGTATGGCCACTTTAAATCCTTAAAAACATTTTCAATTTTTGAGCTAAATGGATGAAATTTTGGGAAAGGACGGCACAAACGCGGCACAAACGAATGGTAAAATGAAATTTTCAAAAAACTCAAAAAATAAAAAGTGGCCATTCCAACTTGACATGAGAATATCTCGCCTAAAAATGCGGCACAAACGATGATACTTGGTGAATCGCCGGCACAAACGAAGCCTAAAAGAATGGTAAAAAGAAATTTTGAAAAAATTCAAAATATGAAAAGTTATATCAATTTTTCTCATATTTACATGACACGCTAATATCTCGCTTGGTATGGCGGTAAAAACGAAAAAAACTTTTTATATTACTAAAATAGTTATTTGTAAAGTTGTTGGTAAAAGAAAAATACTATTATTTGCTGTAGTAGATATGTATTTATAGATAAATTATCAACCCAACAACCGCTGGTGTATGCTGGCAGTTAGTTACTTTACTTGACGTAAGATGAGCTGCTGGCGTCAGTATGTTAGTAACAATTTTTCTTTCATAACTTCTTTAATATTGCGGCACAAACGATGAAACTTGGTGAATCGCCGGCACAAACGACGCCAAAAGGAATAGCAAAAAAAAATTTTAAAAAATCTCAAAGGCAAGCGAAATCGCGTGTCCAACTTCCGTCAAGTTGGTATGGCCACTTTAAATCCTTAAAAACTTTTTCAATTTTTGAGCTAAATGGATGAAATTTTGAGAAAGGACGGCACAAACGTGGCACAAACGAATGGTAAAAAGAAATTTTGAAAAAACTCAAAAAATAAAAAGTGGCCATTCCAACTTGACATGCGAATATCTCGCCTAAAAATGCGGCGCAAACGATGAAACTTGGTGAATCGCCGGCACAAACGAAGCCTAAAAGAATGGTAAAAAGAAATTTTGAAAAAACTCAAAAATAAAAAGTGGCCATACCAACTTGACATGCGAATATCTCGCGTAATAATACGGCACAAACGATGAAATTTGGCGAATCCGCGGCAAAAACGAGGCCAAAGAGATCGGCAAAAAGAAATTTTGAAAAATCTTAAAGGCAAGCGAAATCGTACGTCCAACTTCCGTTAAGTTGGTATGGCCACTTTAAATCCTTAATAACTTTTTCAATTTTTGAGCTAAATGGCTGAAATTTGGCGAATGAGCGGCACAAACGCGGCACAAACGAATAGTAAAAAGAAATTTTCAAAAAACTCAAAAAATAAAAAGTGGCCATTCCAACTTGACATGCGAATATCTCGCCTAAAAATGCGGCGCAAACGATGAAACTTGGTGAATCTCCGGCACAAACGAAGCCTAAAAGAATGGTAAAAAGAAATTTTGAAAAAACTCAAAAATAAAAAGTGGCCATACCAACTTGACATGCGAATATCTCGCGTAATAATGCGGCACAAACGATGAAAATTGGCTTATCAGCGGCACAAACGAGGCTAAAGAGATTGGCAAAAAGAAATTTTGAAAAAGTTCAAAAAATAAAAAGTTATATCAATTTTTGTAATATTAAATTGACATGCGAATATCTCGCCTAAAAATGCAGCACAAACGATGAAACTTGGTGAATCGCCGGCACAAACGAAGCCTAAAAGAATGGTAAAAAGAAATTTTGAAAAAACTGAAAAATAAAAAGTGGCCATACCAACTTGACATGCGAATATCTCGCGTAATAATGCGGCACAAACGATGAAATTTGGCGAATCGCTAGCAGAAGCGAGGCCAAAGAGATTGGCAAAAAGAAATTTTGAAAAAATTCAAAATATGAAGTTATATTAATTTTTCTCATATTTACTTGACACGCTAATATCTCGCTTGGTATGGCGATAAAAACGAAAAAAACTTTTTATGTTACTAAAATAGTTATTTGTAAAGTTGTAGGTAAAAGAAAAATACTATTATTTGCTGTAATAGATATGTATTTATAGATAAATTATCAACCCATCAACCGCTGGTGTATGCTGGCAGTTAGTTACTTTAGTTGACGTAGAGATGCGCTGCTGGCGTCAGTATGTTAGTAACAGTTTTTCTTTAATAACTTCTTTAATATTGCGGCACAAACGATGAAACTTGGTGAATCGCCGGCACAAACAAAGCCTAAAAGAATGGTAAAAAGAAATTTTGATAAAACTCAAAAATAAAAAGTGGCCATACCAACTTGACATGCGAATATCTCGCGTAATAATGCGGCACAAACGATGAAATTTGGCGAATCAGCGGCACAAACGAGGCCAAAGAGATTGGCAAAAAGTAATTTAGAAAAAGTTCAAAAAATAAAAAGTTATATCAATTTTTGTCATAATTATATGACATGCGAATATCTCGCCTAAAAATGCGGCACAAACGATGAAACATAGTGAATCGCCGGCACAAACGAAGCCTAAAAGAATGGTAAAAAAAAATTATGAAAAAACTCAAAAATAAAAAGTGGCCATACCAACTTGACATGCGAATATTTCGCGTAATAATGCGGCACAAACGATGAAATTTGGCTAATCAGCAGCACAAAAGAGGCCAAAGAGATTGGCAAAAAGAAATTTTGAAAAATCTTAAAGGCAAGCGAAATCGTACGTCCAACTTCCGTCAAGTTCGTATGGCCACTTTAAATCCTTAATAACTTTTTCAATTTTTGAGCTAAATGGCTGAAATTTGGCGAATGAGCGGCACAAACGAATAGTAAAAAGATATTTTCAAAAACCTCAAAAAATAAAAAGTGGCCATTCCAACTTGACATGCGAATATCTCGCCTAAAAATGCGGCACAAACGATGAAACTTGGTGAATCGCCGGCACAAACGAAGCCTAAAAGAATAGTAAAAAGAAATTTTGAAAAAACTCAAAAATAAAAAGTGGCCATACCAAATTGACATGCGAATATCTCGCGTAATAATGCGGCACAAACGATGAAATTTGGCGAATCGCCGGCACAAACGAAGTCTAAAAGGATGGTAAAAAGAAATTTTGAAAAAACGCAAAAATAAAAAGTGGCCATACCAACTTGACATGCGAATATCGCGCGTAATAATGCGGCACAAACGACGAAATTTGGCGAATCGCTAGCAGAAACGAGGCCAAAGAGATTGGCAAAAAGAAATTTTGAAAAAATTCAAAATATGAAAAGTTATATCAATTTTTCTCATCTTTACTGGGCACGCTAATATCTCGCTTGGTATGGCGGTAAAAACGAAAAAAACTTTTTATATTACTAAAATAGTTATTTTTTAAAGTTGTAGATAAAAGAAAAATACTATTATTTGCTGTAATAGATATGTATTTATAGATAAATTATCAACCCATCAACCGCTGGTGTATGCTGGCAGTTAGTTACTTTACTTGAGGTAGAGATGCGCTGCTGGCGTCAGTATGTCAGTAACAGTTTTTCTTTCATAACTTCTTTAATATTGCGGCACAAACGATGAAACTTGGTGAATCGCCGGCACAAACGACGCCAAAAGGAATAGCAAAAAAAAATTTTAAAAAATCTGAAAGACAAGCGAAATCGCTTCCGTCAAGTTGGTATGGCCACTTTAAATCCTTAAAAACTTTTTCAATTTTTGAGCTAAATGGATGAAATTTTGGGAAAGGACGGCACAAACGAATGGTAAAAAGAAATTTTGAAAAAACTCAAAAAATAAAAAGTGGCTATTCCAAATTGACATGCGAATATCTCGCCTAAAAATGCGGCACAAACGATGAAATTTGGCGAATCAGCGGCACAAACGAGGCCAAAGAGATTGGCAAAAAGAAATTTTGATAAAGTTCAAAAAATAAAAAGTTATATCAATTTTTGTTATAATTATATGACATGCGAATATCTCGCCTAAAAATGCGGCACAAACGATGAAACTTGGTGAATCGCCAGCACAAACTAAGCCTAAAAGAATGGTATAAAGAAATTTTGAAAAAACTCAAAATATGAAAAGTTATATCAATTTTTCTCATATTTACTTGACACGCTAATATCTCGCTTGGTATGGCGGTAAAAACGAAAAAAACTTTTTATGTTACTAAAATAGTTATTTGTAAAGTTGTAGGTAAAAGAAAAATACTATTATTTGCTGCAATAGATATGTATTTATAGATAAATTATCAACCCATCAACCGCTGGTGTATGCTGGCAGTTAGTTACTTTAGTTGACGTAGAGATGCGCTGCTGGCGTCAGTATGTTAGTAACAGTTTTTCTTTAATAACTTCTTTAATATTGCGGCACAAACGATGAAACTTGGTGAATCGCCGGCACAAACAAAGCCTAAAAGAATGGTAAAAAGAAATTTTGAAAAAACTCAAAAATAAAAAGTGGCCATACCAACTTGACATGCGAATATCTCGCCTAAAAATGCGGCACAAACGATGAAACTTGGTGAATCGCCGGCACAAACGAAGCCCAAAAGAATGGTAAAAACAAATTTTGAAAAAACTCAAAAATAAAAAGTGACCATACTAACTTGACATGCGAATATCTCGCGTAATAATGCGGCACAAACGATGAAATTTGGCGAATCGCTAGCAGAAACGAGGCCAAAGAGATTGGCAAAAAGAAATTTTGAAAAAATTCAAAATATGAAAAGTTATATCAATTTTTGTCATAATTATATGACATGCGAATATCTCGCCTAAAAATGCGGCACAAACAATGAAATTTAGTGAATCGCCGGCACAAACGAAGCCTAAAAGAATGGTAAAAAGAAATTATGGAAAAACTCAAAAATAAAAAGTGGCCATACCAACTTGACATGCGAATATCTCGCGTAATAATGCGGCACAAACGATGAAATTTAGCGAATCGCTAGCAGAAACTAGGCCAAAGAGATTGGCAAAAAGAAATTTTGAAAAATCTTAAAGGCAAGCGAAATCGTACGTCCAACTTCCGTCAAGTACGTATGGCCACTTTAAATCCTTAATAACTTTTTCAATTTTTGAGCTAAATGGCTGAAATTTGGCGAATGAGCGGCACAAACGAATAGTAAAAAGATATTTTCAAAAACCTCAAAAAATAAAAAGTGGCCATTCCAACTTGACATGCGAATATCTCGCCTAAAAATGCGGCACAAACGATGAAACTTGGTGAATCGCCGGCACAAACGAAGCCTAAAAGAATAGTAAAAAGAAATTTTGAAAAACTCAAAAATAAAAAGTGGCCATACCAAATTGACATGCGAATATCTCGCGTAATAATGCGGCACAAACGATGAAATTTGGCGAATCGCCGGCACAAACGAAGTCTAAAAGGATGGTAAAAAGAAATTTTGAAAAAACTCAAAAATAAAAAGTGGCCATACCAACTTGACATGCGAATATCGCGCGTAATAATGCGGCACAAACGATGAAATTTGGCGAATCGCTAGCAGAAACGAGGCCAAAGAGATTGGCAAAAGGAAATTTTGAAAAAATTCAAAATATGAAAAGTTATATCAATTTTTCTCATCTTTACTGGGCACGCTAATATCTCGCTTGGTATGGCGGTAAAAACGAAAAAAACTTTTTATATTACTAAAATAGTTATTTTTTAAAGTTGTAGATAAAAGAAAAATACTATTATTTGCTGTAATAGATATGTATTTATAGATAAATTATCAACCCATCAACCGCTGGTGTATGCTGGCAGTTAGTTACTTTACTTGAGGTAGAGATGCGCTGCTGGCGTCAGTATGTCAGTAACAGTTTTTCTTTCATAACTTCTTTAATATTGCGGCACAAACGATGAAACTTGGTGAATCGCCGGCACAAACAAAGCCTAAAAGAATGGTAAAAAGAAATTTTGAAAAAACTCAAAAATAAAAAGTGGCCATACCAACTTGACATGCGAATATCTCGCGTAATAATGCGGCACAAACGATGAAATTTGGCTAATCAGCGGCACATACGAGGCCAAAGAGATTGGCAAAAAGAAATTTTGAAAAAGTTTAAAAAATAAAAAGTTATATCAATTTTTGTCATATTAAATTGACATGCGAATATCTCGCCTAAAAATGCGGCACAAACGATGAAACTTGGTGAATCGCCGGCACAAACGAAGCCTAAAAGAATGGTAAAAACAAATTTTGAAAAAACTCAAAAATAAAAAGTGACCATACTAACTTGACATGCGAATATCTCGCGTAATAATGCGGCACAAACGATGAAATTTGGCGAATCGCTAGCAGAAACGAGGCCAAAGAGATTGGCAAAAAGAAATTTTGAAAAAATTCAAAATATGAAAAGTTATATCAATTTTTGTCATAATTATATGACATGCGAATATCTCGCCTAAAAATGCGGCACAAACAATGAAATTTAGTGAATCGCCGGCACAAACGAAGCCTAAAAGAATGGTAAAATGAAATTATGAAAAAACTCAAAAATAAAAAGTGGCCATACCAACTTGACATGCGAATATCTCGCGTAATAATGCGGCACAAACGATGAAATTTAGCGAATCGCTAGCAGAAACTAGGCCAAAGAGATTGGCAAAAAGAAATTTTGAAAAAATTCAAAATATGAAGTTATATTAATTTTTCTCATATTTACTTGACACGCTAATATCTCGCTTGGTATGGCGGTAAAAACGAAAACACTTTTTATATTACTAAAATAGTTATTTGTAAAGTTGTAGGTAAAAGAAAAATGTTATTATTTGCTGTAATAGATATGTATTTATAGATAAATTATCAACCCATCAACCGCTGGTGTATGCAGGCAGTTAGTTACTTTAGTTGACGTAGAGATGAGCTGCTGGCGTCAATATGTCAGTAATAGTTTTTCATTAATAACTTCTTTAATATTGCGGCACAAACGATGAAACTTGGTGAATCGCCGGAGCAAACAAAGCCTAAAAGAACGGTAAAAAGAAATTTTGAAAAAACTCAAAAATAAAAAGTGGCCATACCAAATTGACATGCGAATATCGCGCGTAATAATGCGGCACAAACGATGAAATTTAACGAATCAGCGGCAGAAACGACGCCAAAGAGATTGGCAAAAAGAAATTTTGAAAAAGATCAGAAAATAAAAAGTGATATCAATTTTTGTCATAATTAATTGACATGCAAATATCTCGCCTAAAAATGCGGCACAAACGATGAAACTTGGTGAATCGCCGGCACAAACGAAGCCTAAAAGAATGGTAAAAAGAAATTTTGAAAAAACTGAAAAATAAAAAGTGGCCATACCAACTTGACATGCGAATATCTCGCGTAATAATGCGGCACAAACGATGAAATTTGGCGAATCGCTAGCAGAAACGTGGCCAAAGAGATTGGCAAAAAGAAATTTCGAAAAAGTTCAAAAAATAAAAAGTTATATCAATTTTTGTCATATTAAATTGACATGCGAATATCTCGCCTAAAAATGCGGCACAAACGATGAGAATTGGCGAATCAGCGGCACAAACGAGGCCAAAGAGATTGGCAAAAAGAAATTTTGAAAAAGTTCAAAAAATAAAAAGTTATATCAATTTTTGTCAAAATTATATGACATGCGAATATGTCGCCTAAAAATGCGGCACAAACGATGAAACTTGGTGAATCGCCGGCAAAAACGAAGCCAAAAAGAATGGTAAAAAGAAATTTGAAAAAACTCAAAAATAAAAAGTGGCCATACCAACTTGACATGCGAATATCTCGCGTAATAATGCGGCACAAACGATGAAATTTGGCGAATAAGCGGCACAAACGAGGCCAAAGAGATTGCCAAAAGAAATTTTCAAAAAGTTCAAAAAATAAAAAGTTGTATCAATTTTTGTCATAATTATATGACATGCGAATATCTCGCCTAAAAATGCGGCACAAACGATGAAACTTGGTGAATCGCCGGCACAAACGAAGCCTAAAAGAATGGTAAAAACAAATTTTGAAAAAACTCAAAAATAAAAAGTGACCATACCAACTTGACATGCGAATATCTCGCGTAATAATGCGGCACAAACGATGAAATTTAGCGAATCGCTAGCAGAAACTAGGCCAAAGAGATTGGCAAAAAGAAATTTTGAAAAAATTCAAAATATGAAGTTATATTAATTTTTCTCATATTTACTTGACACGCTAATATCTCGCTTGGTATGGCGGTAAAAACGAAAACACTTTTTATATTACTAAAATAGTTATTTGTAAAGTTGTAGGTAAAAGAAAAATGCTATTATTTGCTGTAATAGATATGTATTTATAGATAAATTATCAACCCATCAACCGCTGGTGTATGCAGGCAGTTAGTTACTTTAGTTGACGTAGAGATGCGCTGCTGGCGTCAGTATGTCAGTAACAGTTTTTCTTTAATAACTTCTTTAATATTGCGGCACAAACGATGAAACTTGGTGAATCGCCGGCACAAACGAAGCCTAAAAGAATGGTAAAAAGAAATTTTGAAAAAACTCAAAAATAAAAAGAGGCCATACCAACTTGACATGCGAATATCTCGCGTAATAATGCGGCACAAACGATGAAATTTGGCTAATCAGCGGCACAAACGAGGCCAAAGAGATTGGCAAAAAGAAATTTTGAAAAAGTTCAAAAAATAAAAAGTTCTATCAATTTTTGTAATATTAAATTGACATGCGAATAACTCGCCTAAAAATGCGGCACAAACGATGAAACTTGGTGAATCGCCGGCACAAACGAAGCCTAAAAGAATGGTAAAAAGAAATTTTGAAAAAATTCAAAATATGAAAAGTTATATCAATTTTTCTCATATTTACTTGACACGCTAATATCTCGCTTGGTATGGCGGTAAAAACGAAAAAAACTTTTTATATTACTAAAATAGTTATTTGTAAAGTTGTTGGTAAAAGAAAAATACTATTATTTGCTGTAATAGATATGTATTTATAGATAAATTATCAACCCATCAACCGCTGGTGTATGCTAGCAGTTAGTTACTTTACTTGACGTAGAGATGCGCTGCTGGCGTCAGTATGTTAGTAACAGTTTTTCTTTCATAACTTCTTTAATATTGCGGCACAAACGATGAAACTTGGTGAATCGCCGGCACAAACGACGCCAAAAGGAATAGCAAAAAAAAATTTTAAAAAATCTCAAAGACAAGCGAAATCGCGTGTCCAACTTCCGTCAAGTTGGTATGGCCACTTTAAATCCTTAAAAACTTTTTCAATTTTTGAGCTAAATGGATGAAATTTTGGGAAAGGACGGCAGAAACGTGGCACAAACGAATGGTAAAAAGAAATTTTGAAAAAACTCAAAAAAAAAAGTGACCATTCCAACTTGACATAAGAATATCTCGCCTAAAAATGCGGCACAAACGATGAAACTTGGTGAATCGCCGGCACAAACGAAGCCTAAAAGAATGGTAAAAAGAAATTTTGAAAAAATTCAAAATATGAAAAGTTATATCAATTTTTCTCATATTTACTTGACACGCTAATATCTCGCTTGGTATGGCGATAAAAACGAAAAAAACTTTTTATGTTACTAAAATAGTTATTTGTAAAGTTGTAGGTAAAAGAAAAATATTATTATTTGCTGTAATAGATATGTATTTATAGATAAATTATCAACCCATCAACCGCTGGTGTATGCTGGCAGTTAGTTACTTTAGTTGACGTAGAGATGCACTGCTGGCGTCAGTATGTTAGTAACAGTTTTTCTTTAATAACTTCTTTAATATTGCGGCACAAACGATGAAACTTGGTGAATCGCCGGCACAAACAAAGCCTAAAAGAATGGTAAAAAGAAATTTTGATAAAACTCAAAAATAAAAAGTGGCCATACCAACTTGACATGCGAATATCTCGCGTAATAATGCGGCACAAACGATGAAATTTGGCGAATCAGCGGCACAAACGAGGCCAAAGAGATTGGCAAAAAGTAATTTAGAAAAAGTTCAAAAAATAAAAAGTTATATCAATTTTTGTCATAATTATATGACATGCGAATATCTCGCCTAAAAATGCGGCACAAACGATGAAACATAGTGAATCGCCGGCACAAACGAAGCCTAAAAGAATGGTAAAAAGAAATTATGAAAAAACTCAAAAATAAAAAGTGGCCATACCAACTTGACATGCGAATATTTCGCGTAATAATGCGGCACAAACGATGAAATTTGGCTAATCAGCAGCACAAAAGAGGCCAAAGAGATTGGCAAAAAGAAATTTTGAAAAATCTTAAAGGCAAGCGAAATCGTACGTCCAACTTCCGTCAAGTTCGTATGGCCACTTTAAATCCTTAATAACTTTTTCAATTTTTGAGCTAAATGGCTGAAATGTGGCGAATGAGCGGCACAAACGAATAGTAAAAAGATATTTTCAAAAACCTCAAAAAATAAAAAGTGGCCATTCGAACTTGACATGCGAATATCTCGCCTAAAAATGCGGCACAAACGATGAAACTTGGTGAATCGCCGGCACAAACGAAGCCTAAAAGAATAGTAAAAAGAAATTTTGAAAAAACTCAAAAATAAAAAGTGGCCATACCAAATTGACATGCGAATATCTCGCGTAATAATGCGGCACAAACGATGAAATTTGGCGAATCGCCGGCACAAACGAAGTCTAAAAGGATGGTAAAAAGAAATTTTGAAAAAACTCAAAAATAAAAAGTGGCCATACCAACTTGACATGCGAATATCGCGCGTAATAATGCGGCACAAACGATGAAATTTGGCGAATCGCTAGCAGAAACGAGGCCAAAGAGATTGGCAAAAAGAAATTTTGAAAAAATTCAAAATATGAAAAGTTATATCAATTTTTCTCATCTTTACTGGGCACGCTAATATCTCGCTTGGTATGGCGGTAAAAACGAAAAAAACTTTTTATATTACTAAAATAGTTATTTTTTAAAGTTGTAGATAAAAGAAAAATACTATTATTTGCTGTAATAGATATGTATTTATAGATAAATTATCAACCCATCAACCGCTGGTATATGCTGGCAGTTAGTTACTTTACTTGAGGTAGAGATGCGCTGCTGGCGTCAGTATGTCAGTAACAGTTTTTCTTTCATAACTTCTTTAATATTGCGGCACAAACGATGAAACTTGGTGAATCGCCGGCACAAACGACGCCAAAAGGAATAGCAAAAAAAAATTTTAAAAAATCTGAAAGACAAGCGAAATCGCTTCCGTCAAGTTGGTATGGCCACTTTAAATCCTTAAAAACTTTTTCAATTTTTGAGCTAAATGGATGAAATTTTGGGAAAGGACGGCAGAAACGTGGCACAAACGAATGGTAAAAAGAAATTTTGAAAAAACTCAAAAAAAAAAAGTGACCATTCCAACTTGACATAAGAATATCTCGCCTAAAAATGCGGCACAAACGATGAAACTTGGTGAATCGCCGGCACAAACGAAGCCTAAAAGAATGGTAAAAAGAAATTTTGAAAAAACTCAAAAATAAAAAGTGGCCATACCAACTTGACATGCGAATATCTCGCGTAATAATACGGCACAAACGATGAAATTTGGACAATCCGCGGCAAAAACTAGGCCAAAGAGATTATCAAAAAGAAATTTTGAAAAATGTTCAAAAAATAAAAAGTTATATCAATTTTTGTCATAATTAATTGACATGCAAATATCTCGCCTAAAAATGCGGCACAAACGATGAAACTTGGTGAATCGCCGGCACAAACGACGCCAAAAGGAATAGCAAAAAAAAATTTTAAAAAATCTCAAAGACAAGCGAAATCGCGTGTCCAAATTCCGTCAAGTTGGTATGGCCACTTTAAATCCTTAAAAACTTTTTCAATTTTTGAGCTAAATGGATGAAATTTTGGGAAAGGACGGCAGAAACGTGGCACAAACGAATGGTAAAATGAAATTTTGAAAAAACTCAAAAAAAAAAGTGACCATTCCAACTTGACATAAGAATATCTCGCCTAAAAATGCGGCACAAACGATGAAACTTGGTGAATCGCCGGCACAAACGAAGCCTAAAAGAATGGTAAAAAGAAATTTTGAAAAAACTCAAAAATAAAAAGTGGCCATACCAACTTGACATGCGAATATCTCGCGTAATAATACGGCACAAACGATGAAATTTGGACAATCCGCGGCAAAAACGAGGCCAAAGAGATTGGCAAAAAGAAATTTTGAAAAATGTTCAAAAAATAAAAAGTTATATCAATTTTTGTCATAATTAATTGACATGCAAATATCTCGCCTAAAAATGCGGCACAAACGATGATACTTGGTGAATCGCCGGCACAAACGAAGCCTAAAAGAATGGTAAAAAGAAATTTTGAAAAAATTCAAAATATGAAAAGTTATATCAATTTTTCTCATATTTACTTGACACGCTAATATCTCGCTTGGTATGGCGATAAAAACGAAAAAAACTTTTTATGTTACTAAAATAGTTATTTGTAAAGTTGTAGGTAAAAGAAAAATACTATTATTTGCTGTAATAGATATGTATTTATAGATAAATTATCAACCCATCAACCGCTGGTGTATGCTGGCAGTTAGTTACTTTAGTTGACGTAGAGATGCGCTGCTGGCGTCAGTATGTTAGTAACAGTTTTTCTTTAATAACTTCTTTAATATTGCGGCACAAACGATGAAACTTGGTGAATCGCCGGCACAAACAAAGCCTAAAAGAATGGTAAAAAGAAATTTTGAAAAAACTCAAAAATAAAAAGTGGCCGTACCAACTTGACATGCGAATATCTCGCGTAATAATGCGGCACAAACGATGAAATTTGGCTAATCAGCGGCACATACGAGGCCAAAGAGATTGGCAAAAAGAAATTTTGAAAAAGTTTAAAAAATAAAAAGTTATATCAATTTTTGTCATATTAAATTGACATGCGAATATCTCGCCTAAAAATGCGGCACAAACGATGAAACTTGGTGAATCGCCGGCACAAACGAAGCCCAAAAGAATGGTAAAAACAAATTTTGAAAAAACTCAAAAATAAAAAGTGACCATACTAACTTGACATGCGAATATCTCGCGTAATAATACGGCACAAACGATGAAATTTGGCGAATCGCTAGCAGAAACGAGGCCAAAGAGATTGGCAAAAAGAAATTTTGAAAAAATTCAAAATATGAAAAGTTATATCAATTTTTGTCATAATTATATGACATGCGAATATCTCGCCTAAAAATGCGGCACAAACAATGAAATTTAGTGAATCGCCGGCACAAACGAAGCCTAAAAGAATGGTAAAAAGAAATTATGGAAAAACTCAAAAATAAAAAGTGGCCATACCAACTTGACATGCGAATATCTCGCGTAATAATGCGGCACAAACGATGAAATTTAGCGAATCGCTAGCAGAAACTAGGCCAAAGAGATTGGCAAAAAGAAATTTTGAAAAATCTTAAAGGCAAGCGAAATCGTACGTCCAACTTCCGTCAAGTACGTATGGCCACTTTAAATCCTTAATAACTTTTTCAATTTTTGAGCTAAATGGCTGAAATTTGGCGAATGAGCGGCACAAACGAATAGTAAAAAGATATTTTCAAAAACCTCAAAAAATAAAAAGTGGCCATTCCAACTTGACATGCGAATATCTCGCCTAAAAATGCGGCACAAACGATGAAACTTGGTGAATCGCCGGCACAAACGAAGCCTAAAAGAATAGTAAAAAGAAATTTTGAAAAACTCAAAAATAAAAAGTGGCCATACCAAATTGACATGCGAATATCTCGCGTAATAATGCGGCACAAACGATGAAATTTGGCGAATCGCCGGCACAAACGAAGTCTAAAAGGATGGTAAAAAGAAATTTTGAAAAAACTCAAAAATAAAAAGTGGCCATACCAACTTGACATGCGAATATCGCGCGTAATAATGCGGCACAAACGATGAAATTTGGCGAATCGCTAGCAGAAACGAGGCCAAAGAGATTGACAAAAGGAAATTTTGAAAAAATTCAAAATATGAAAAGTTATATCAATTTTTCTCATCTTTACTGGGCACGCTAATATCTCGCTTGGTATGGCGGTAAAAACGAAAAAAACTTTTTATATTACTAAAATAGTTATTTTTTAAAGTTGTAGATAAAAGAAAAATACTATTATTTGCTGTAATAGATATGTATTTATAGATAAATTATCAACCCATCAACCGCTGGTGTATGCTGGCAGTTAGTTACTTTACTTGAGGTAGAGATGCGCTGCTGGCGTCAGTATGTCAGTAACAGTTTTTCTTTCATAACTTCTTTAATATTGCGGCACAAACGATGAAACTTGGTGAATCGCCGGCACAAACAAAGCCTAAAAGAATGGTAAAAAGAAATTTTGAAAAAACTCAAAAATAAAAAGTGGCCATACCAACTTGACATGCGAATATCTCGCGTAATAATGCGGCACAAACGATGAAATTTGGCTAATCAGCGGCACATACGAGGCCAAAGAGATTGGCAAAAAGAAATTTTGAAAAAGTTTAAAAAATAAAAAGTTATATCAATTTTTGTCATATTAAATTGACATGCGAATATCTCGCCTAAAAATGCGGCACAAACGATGAAACTTGGTGAATCGCCGGCACAAACGAAGCCTAAAAGAATGGTAAAAACAAATTTTGAAAAAACTCAAAAATAAAAAGTGACCATACTAACTTGACATGCGAATATCTCGCGTAATAATGCGGCACAAACGATGAAATTTGGCGAATCGCTAGCAGAAACGAGGCCAAAGAGATTGGCAAAAAGAAATTTTGAAAAAATTCAAAATATGAAAAGTTATATCAATTTTTGTCATAATTATATGACATGCGAATATCTCGCCTAAAAATGCGGCACAAACAATGAAATTTAGTGAATCGCCGGCACAAACGAAGCCTAAAAGAATGGTAAAATGAAATTATGAAAAAACTCAAAAATAAAAAGTGGCCATACCAACTTGACATGCGAATATCTCGCGTAATAATGCGGCACAAACGATGAAATTTAGCGAATCGCTAGCAGAAACTAGGCCAAAGAGATTGGCAAAAAGAAATTTTGAAAAAATTCAAAATATGAAGTTATATTAATTTTTCTCATATTTACTTGACACGCTAATATCTCGCTTGGTATGGCGGTAAAAACGAAAACACTTTTTATATTACTAAAATAGTTATTTGTAAAGTTGTAGGTAAAAGAAAAATGTTATTATTTGCTGTAATAGATATGTATTTATAGATAAATTATCAACCCATCAACCGCTGGTGTATGCAGGCAGTTAGTTACTTTAGTTGACGTAGAGATGAGCTGCTGGCGTCAATATGTCACTAATAGTTTTTCATTAATAACTTCTTTAATATTGCGGCACAAACGATGAAACTTGGTGAATCGCCGGAGCAAACAAAGCCTAAAAGAACGGTAAAAAGAAATTTTGAAAAAACTCAAAAATAAAAAGTGGCCATACCAAATTGACATGCGAATATCTCGCGTAATAATGCGGCACAAACGATGAAATTTAGCGAATCGCTAGCAGAAACTAGGCCAAAGAGATTGGCAAAAAGAAATTTTGAAAAAATTCAAAATATGAAGTTATATTAATTTTTCTCATATTTACTTGACACGCTAATATCTCGCTTGGTATGGCGGCACAAACGATGAAACTTGGTGAATCGCCGGCACAAACGAAGCCTAAAAGAATGGTAAAAAGAAATTTTGAAAAAACTGAAAAATAAAAAGTGGCCATACCAACTTGACATGCGAATATCTCGCGTAATAATGCGGCACAAACGATGAAATTTGGCGAATCGCTAGCAGAAACGTGGCCAAAGAGATTGGCAAAAAGAAATTTCGAAAAAGTTCAAAAAATAAAAAGTTATATCAATTTTTGTCATATTAAATTGACATGAGAATATCTCGCCTAAAAATGCGGCACAAACGATGAGAATTGGCGAATCAGCGGCACAAACGAGGCCAAAGAGATTGGCAAAAAGAAATTTTGAAAAAGTTCAAAAAATAAAAAGTTATATCAATTTTTGTCAAAATTATATGACATGCGAATATGTCGCCTAAAAATGCGGCACAAACGATGAAACTTGGTGAATCGCCGGCAAAAACGAAGCCAAAAAGAATGGTAAAAAGAAATTTGAAAAAACTCAAAAATAAAAAGTGGCCATACCAACTTGACATGCGAATATCTCGCGTAATAATGCGGCACAAACGATGAAATTTGGCGAATAAGCGGCACAAACGAGGCCAAAGAGATTGCCAAAAGAAATTTTCAAAAAGTTCAAAAAATAAAAAGTTGTATCAATTTTTGTCATAATTATATGACATGCGAATATCTCGCCTAAAAATGCGGCACAAACGATGAAACTTGGTGAATCGCCGGCACAAACGAAGCCTAAAAGAATGGTAAAAACAAATTTTGAAAAAACTCAAAAATAAAAAGTGACCATACCAACTTGACATGCGAATATCTCGCGTAATAATGCGGCACAAACGATGAAATTTAGCGAATCGCTAGCAGAAACTAGGCCAAAGAGATTGGCAAAAAGAAATTTTGAAAAAATTCAAAATATGAAGTTATATTAATTTTTCTCATATTTACTTGACACGCTAATATCTCGCTTGGTATGGCGGTAAAAACGAAAACACTTTTTATATTACTAAAATAGTTATTTGTAAAGTTGTAGGTAAAAGAAAAATGCTATTATTTGCTGTAATAGATATGTATTTATAGATAAATTATCAACCCATCAACCGCTGGTGTATGCAGGCAGTTAGTTACTTTAGTTGACGTAGAGATGCGCTGCTGGGGTCAGTATGTCAGTAACAGTTTTTCTTTAATAACTTCTTTAATATTGCGGCACAAACGATGAAACTTGGTGAATCGCCGGCACAAACGAAGCCTAAAAGAATGGTAAAAAGAAATTTTGAAAAAACTCAAAAATAAAAAGAGGCCATACCAACTTGACATGCGAATATCTCGCGTAATAATGCGGCACAAACGATGAAATTTGGCTAATCAGCGGCACAAACGAGGCCAAAGAGATTGGCAAAAAGAAATTTTGAAAAAGTTCAAAAAATAAAAAGTTCTATCAATTTTTGTAATATTAAATTGACATGCGAATAACTCGCCTAAAAATGCGGCACAAACGATGAAACTTGGTGAATCGCCGGCACAAACGAAGCCTAAAAGAATGGTAAAAAGAAATTTTGAAAAAATTCAAAATATGAAAAGTTATATCAATTTTTCTCATATTTACTTGACACGCTAATATCTCGCTTGGTATGGCGGTAAAAACGAAAAAAACTTTTTATATTACTAAAATAGTTATTTGTAAAGTTGTTGGTAAAAGAAAAATACTATTATTTGCTGTAATAGATATGTATTTATAGATAAATTATCAACCCATCAACCGCTGGTGTATGCTAGCAGTTAGTTACTTTACTTGACGTAGAGATGCGCTGCTGGCGTCAGTATGTTAGTAACAGTTTTTCTTTCATAACTTCTTTAATATTGCGGCACAAACGATGAAACTTGGTGAATCGCCGGCACAAACGACGCCAAAAGGAATAGCAAAAAAAAATTTTAAAAAATCTCAAAGACAAGCGAAATCGCGTGTCCAACTTCCGTCAAGTTGGTATGGCCACTTTAAATCCTTAAAAACTTTTTCAATTTTTGAGCTAAATGGATGAAATTTTGGGAAAGGACGGCAGAAACGTGGCACAAACGAATGGTAAAAAGAAATTTTGAAAAAACTCAAAAAAAAAAAGTGACCATTCCAACTTGACATAAGAATATCTCGCCTAAAAATGCGGCACAAACGATGAAACTTGGTGAATCGCCGGCACAAACGAAGCCTAAAAGAATGGTAAAAAGAAATTTTGAAAAAATTCAAAATATGAAAAGTTATATCAATTTTTCTCATATTTACTTGACACGCTAATATCTCGCTTGGTATGGCGATAAAAACGAAAAAAACTTTTTATGTTACTAAAATAGTTATTTGTAAAGTTGTAGGTAAAAGAAAAATATTATTATTTGCTGTAATAGATATGTATTTATAGATAAATTATCAACCCATCAACCGCTGGTGTATGCTGGCAGTTAGTTACTTTAGTTGACGTAGAGATGCACTGCTGGCGTCAGTATGTTAGTAACAGTTTTTCTTTAATAACTTCTTTAATATTGCGGCACAAACGATGAAACTTGGTGAATCGCCGGCACAAACAAAGCCTAAAAGAATGGTAAAAAGAAATTTTGATAAAACTCAAAAATAAAAAGTGGCCATACCAACTTGACATGCGAATATCTCGCGTAATAATGCGGCACAAACGATGAAATTTGGCGAATCAGCGGCACAAACGAGGCCAAAGAGATTGGCAAAAAGTAATTTAGAAAAAGTTCAAAAAATAAAAAGTTATATCAATTTTTGTCATAATTATATGACATGCGAATATCTCGCCTAAAAATGCGGCACAAACGATGAAACATAGTGAATCGCCGGCACAAACGAAGCCTAAAAGAATGGTAAAAAGAAATTATGAAAAAACTCAAAAATAAAAAGTGGCCATACCAACTTGACATGCGAATATTTCGCGTAATAATGCGGCACAAACGATGAAATTTGGCTAATCAGCAGCACAAAAGAGGCCAAAGAGATTGGCAAAAAGAAATTTTGAAAAATCTAAAAGGCAAGCGAAATCGTACGTCCAACTTCCGTCAAGTTCGTATGGCCACTTTAAATCCTTAATAACTTTTTCAATTTTTGAGCTAAATGGCTGAAATTTGGCGAATGAGCGGCACAAACGAATAGTAAAAAGATATTTTCAAAAACCTCAAAAAATAAAAAGTGGCCATTCGAACTTGACATGCGAATATCTCGCCTAAAAATGCGGCACAAACGATGAAACTTGGTGAATCGCCGGCACAAACGAAGCCTAAAAGAATAGTAAAAAGAAATTTTGAAAAAACTCAAAAATAAAAAGTGGCCATACCAAATTGACATGCGAATATCTCGCGTAATAATGCGGCACAAACGATGAAATTTGGCGAATCGCCGGCACAAACGAAGTCTAAAAGGATGGTAAAAAGAAATTTTGAAAAAACTCAAAAATAAAAAGTGGCCATACCAACTTGACATGCGAATATCGCGCGTAATAATGCGGCACAAACGATGAAATTTGGCGAATCGCTAGCAGAAACGAGGCCAAAGAGATTGGCAAAAAGAAATTTTGAAAAAATTCAAAATATGAAAAGTTATATCAATTTTTCTCATCTTTACTGGGCACGCTAATATCTCGCTTGGTATGGCGGTAAAAACGAAAAAAACTTTTTATATTACTAAAATAGTTATTTTTTAAAGTTGTAGATAAAAGAAAAATACTATTATTTGCTGTAATAGATATGTATTTATAGATAAATTATCAACCCATCAACCGCTGGTGTATGCTGGCAGTTAGTTACTTTACTTGAGGTAGAGATGCGCTGCTGGCGTCAGTATGTCAGTAACAGTTTTTCTTTCATAACTTCTTTAATATTGCGGCACAAACGATGAAACTTGGTGAATCGCCGGCACAAACGACGCCAAAAGGAATAGCAAAAAAAAATTTTAAAAAATCTGAAAGACAAGCGAAATCGCTTCCGTCAAGTTGGTATGGCCACTTTAAATCCTTAAAAACTTTTTCAATTTTTGAGCTAAATGGATGAAATTTTGGGAAAGGACGGCAGAAACGTGGCACAAACGAATGGTAAAAAGAAATTTTGAAAAAACTCAAAAAAAAAAAGTGACCATTCCAACTTGACATAAGAATATCTCGCCTAAAAATGCGGCACAAACGATGAAACTTGGTGAATCGCCGGCACAAACGAAGCCTAAAAGAATGGTAAAAAGAAATTTTGAAAACACTCAAAAATGAAAAGTGGCCATACCAACTTGACATGCGAATATCTCGCGTAATAATACGGCACAAACGATGAAATTTGGACAATCCGCGGCAAAAACTAGGCCAAAGAGATTGGCAAAAAGAAATTTTGAAAAATGTTCAAAAAATAAAAAGTTATATCAATTTTTGTCATAATTAATTGACATGCAAATATCTCGCCTAAAAATGCGGCACAAACGATGAAACTTGGTGAATCGCCGGCACAAACGACGCCAAAAGGAATAGCAAAAAAAAATTTTAAAAAATCTCAAATACAAGCGAAATCGCGTGTCCAAATTCCGTCAAGTTGGTATGGCCACTTTAAATCCTTAAAAACTTTTTCAATTTTTGAGCTAAATGGATGAAATTTTGGGAAAGGACGGCAGAAACGTGGCACAAACGAATGGTAAAAAGAAATTTTGAAAAAACTCAAAAAAAAAAGTGACCATTCCAACTTGACATAAGAATATCTCGCCTAAAAATGCGGCACAAACGATGAAACTTGGTGAATCGCCGGCACAAACGAAGCCTAAAAGAATGGTAAAAAGAAATTTTGAAAAAACTCAAAAATAAAAAGTGGCCATACCAACTTGACATGCGAATATCTCGCGTAATAATACGGCACAAACGATGAAATTTGGACAATCCGCGGCAAAAACGAGGCCAAAGAGATTGGCAAAAAGAAATTTTGAAAAATGTTCAAAAAATAAAAAGTTATATCAATTTTTGTCATAATTAATTGACATGCAAATATCTCGCCTAAAAATGCGGCACAAACGATGATACTTGGTGAATCGCCGGCACAAACGAAGCCTAAAAGAATGGTAAAAAGAAATTTTGAAAAAATTCAAAATATGAAAAGTTATATCAATTTTTCTCATATTTACTTGACACGCTAATATCTCGCTTGGTATGGCGATAAAAACGAAAAAAACTTTTTATGTTACTAAAATAGTTATTTGTAAAGTTGTAGGTAAAAGAAAAATATTATTATTTGCTGTAATAGATATGTATTTATAGATAAATTATCAACCCATCAACCGCTGGTGTATGCTGGCAGTTAGTTACTTTAGTTGATGTAGAGATGCACTGCTGGCGTCAGTATGTTAGTAACAGTTTTTCTTTAATAACTTCTTTAATATTGCGGCACAAACGATGAAACTTGGTGAATCGCCGGCACAAACAAAGCCTAAAAGAATGGTAAAAAGAAATTTTGATAAAACTCAAAAATAAAAAGTGGCCATACCAACTTGACATGCGAATATCTCGCGTAATAATGCGGCACAAACGATGAAATTTGGCGAATCAGCGGCACAAACGAGGCCAAAGAGATTGGCAAAAAGTAATTTAGAAAAAGTTCAAAAAATAAAAAGTTATATCAATTTTTGTCATAATTATATGACATGCGAATATCTCGCCTAAAAATGCGGCACAAACGATGAAACATAGTGAATCGCCGGCACAAACGAAGCCTAAAAGAATGGTAAAAAGAAATTATGAAAAAACTCAAAAATAAAAAGTGGCCATACCAACTTGACATGCGAATATTTCGCGTAATAATGCGGCACAAACGATGAAATTTGGCTAATCAGCAGCACAAAAGAGGCCAAAGAGATTGGCAAAAAGAAATTTTGAAAAATCTTAAAGGCAAGCGAAATCGTACGTCCAACTTCCGTCAAGTTCGTATGGCCACTTTAAATCCTTAATAACTTTTTCAATTTTTGAGCTAAATGGCTGAAATTTGGCGAATGAGCGGCACAAACGAATAGTAAAAAGATATTTTCAAAAACCTCAAAAAATAAAAAGTGGCCATTCGAACTTGACATGCGAATATCTCGCCTAAAAATGCGGCACAAACGATGAAACTTGGTGAATCGCCGGCACAAACGAAGCCTAAAAGAATAGTAAAAAGAAATTTTGAAAAAACTCAAAAATAAAAAGTGGCCATACCAAATTGACATGCGAATATCTCGCGTAATAATGCGGCACAAACGATGAAATTTGGCGAATCGCCGGCACAAACGAAGTCTAAAAGGATGGTAAAAAGAAATTTTGAAAAAACTCAAAAATAAAAAGTGGCCATACCAACTTGACATGCGAATATCGCGCGTAATAATGCGGCACAAACGATGAAATTTGGCGAATCGCTAGCAGAAACGAGGCCAAAGAGATTGGCAAAAAGAAATTTTGAAAAAATTCAAAATATGAAAAGTTATATCAATTTTTCTCATCTTTACTGGGCACGCTAATATCTCGCTTGGTATGGCGGTAAAAACGAAAAAAACTTTTTATATTACTAAAATAGTTATTTTTTTAAGTTGTAGATAAAAGAAAAATGCTATTATTTGCTGTAATAGATATGTATTTATAGATAAATTATCAACCCATCAACCGCTGGTGTATGCAGGCAGTTAGTTACTTTAGTTGACGTAGAGATGAGCTGCTGGCGTCAATATGTCAGTAACAGTTTTTCATTAATAACTTCTTTAATATTGCGGCACAAACGATGAAACTTGGTGAATCGCCGGCGCAAACAAAGCCTAAAAGAACGGTAAAAAGAAATTTTGAAAAAACTCAAAAATAAAAAGTGGCCATACCAACTTGACATGCGAATATCTCGCGTAATAATGCGGCACAAACGATGAAATTTGGCGAATCGCTAGCAGAAACGTGGCCAAAGAGATTGGCAAAAAGAAATTTCGAAAAAGTTCAAAAAATAAAAAGTTATATCAATTTTTGACGTATTAAATTGAAATGCGAATATCTCGCCTAAAAATGCGGCACAAACGATGAAACTTGGTGAATCGCCGGCACAAACGAAGCCTAAAAGAATGGTAAAAAGAAATTTTGAAAAACTCAAAAATAAAAAGTGGCTATAGCAACTTGACATGCGAATATCTCGGGTAATAATGCGGCACAAACGATGAGAATTGGCGAATCAGCGGCACAAACGAGGCCAAAGAGATTGGCAAAAAGAAATTTTGAAAAAGTTCAAAAAATAAAAAGTTATATCAATTTTTGTCATAATTATATGACATGCGAATATGTCGCCTAAAAATGCGGCACAAACGATGAAACTTGGTGAATCGCCGGCAAAAACGAAGCCAAAAAAAATGGTAGAAAGAAATTTTGAAAAAACTCAAAAATAAAAATTGGCCATACCAACTTGACATGCGAATATCTCGCGTAATAATGCGGCACAAACGATGAAATTTGGCGAATCAGCGGCACAAACGAGGCCAAAGAGATTGCCAAAAGAAATTTTCAAAAAGTTCAAAAAATAAAAAGTTGTATCAATTTTTGTCATAATTATATGACATGCGAATATCTCGCCTAAAAATGCGGCACAAACGATGAAACTTGGTGCATCGCCGGCACAAACGAAGCCTAAAAGAATGGTAAAAACAAATTTTGAAAAAACTCAAAAATAAAAAGTGACCATACCAAATTGACATGCGAATATCTCGCGTAATAATGCGGCACAAACGATGAAATTTAGCGAATCGCTAGCAGAAACTAGGCCAAAGAGATTGGCAAAAAGAAATTTTGAAAAAATTCAAAATATGAAGTTATATTAATTTTTCTCATATTTACTTGACACGCTAATATCTCGCTTGGTATGGCGGTAAAAACGAAAACACTTTTTATATTACTAAAATAGTTATTTGTAAAGTTGTAGGTAAAAGAAAAATGCTATTATTTGCTGTAATAGATATGTATTTATAGATAAATTATCAACCCATCAACCGCTGGTGTATGCAGGCAGTTAGTTACTTTAGTTGACGTAGAGATGCGCTGCTGGCGTCAGTATGTCAGTAACAGTTTTTCTTTAATAACTTCTTTAATATGGACGCGACAATGGGTAGAAGAATAGTCCCCACAGATTTTTCTTACGCGGTCTCCAGACTAGTGACAGGCCATGGGCAAATTAAGGGAAAGTGGTATCAGATGGGTCTGGTAAGTGATGGTTGCTGTCGTTGCGGTGAATTAGAGACCGCCGAACATATTATTTTTGAGTGCATCTGTTATGAGGATCTCAGGGCAAAATTATGGAGTGCAATAGGCTATCATGTTTGCATTGATAATGATACACTAACCCTGTTGCTAGAAAATATTAGTGCATATGATGCCTTTAAACAGTTTGCAGAAGAGGCTCTAAGACGCGGTACACTGTGGGGTGATTTTCGAGGGTAGGCGGAGTGAAAGTGGGAATATTAGTAGTAATTTATTGGATGACTGTGGATTGAATGACATAGATTGGGTAGTTGTCGAGTTTTTAGCGGGCCTCTCAGGAATATCGAGTACTGAGAGGTCAATTAGGATAGGAATTTTGTCTGCATGCGTGAAGTATGAATGTATTTATTGTTTGAATGAGTATGAATGCGATGCAGTTTGTAAGGTTGTTGGCTTGTTCTGCAAAGGTAGCATAGATTCTTTATAATTTAGGAAGGGTTCTTTGTTGTGCCCTTCCCTCATATATTCTTGCTTGGGAACTATTCTTGTTTCGGGATCATTGGGGAGGAGTGTAATCATTGGGCTGTTATGAGCGAGAGCTCGGGAACGGCCCATCCGGTGTGTGTAAAAAAAAAAAAAAAAAAAAAAAAAAAAAAAAAAAACTTTAATATTGCGGCACAAACGATGAAACTTGGTGAATCGCCGGCACAAACGAAGCCTAAAAGAATGGTAAAAAGAAATTTTGAAAAAACTCAAAAATAAAAAGTGGCCATACCAACTTGACATGCGAATATCTCGCGTAATAATGCGGCACAAACGATGAAATTTGGCTAATCAGCGGCACAAACGAGGCCAAAGAGATTGGCAAAAAGAAATTTTGAAAAAGTTCAAAAAATAAAAAGTTCTATCAATTTTTGTAATATTAAATTGACATGCGAATAACTCGCCTAAAAATGCGGCACAAACGATGAAACTTGGTGAATCGCCGGCACAAACGAAGCCTAAAAGAATGGTAAAAAGAAATTTTGAAAAAACTGAAAAATAAAAAGTGGCCATACCAACTTGACATGCGAATATCTCGCGTAATAATACGGCACAAACGATGAAATTTGGCGAATCCGCGGCAAAAACGAGGCCAAAGAGATTGGCAAAAAGAAATTTTGAAAAATGTTCAAAAAATAAAAAGTTATATCAATTTTTGTCATAATTAATTGACATGCAAATATCTCGCCTAAAAATGCGGCACAAACGATGAAACTTGGTGAATCGCCGGCACAAACGAAGCCTAAAAGAATGGTAAAAAGAAATTTTGAAAAAATTCAATATATGAAAAGTTATATCAATTTTTCTCATATTTACTTGACACGCTAATATCTCGCTTGGTATGGCGGTAAAAACGAAAAAAACTTTTTATATTACTAAAATAGTTATTTGTAAAGTTGTTGGTAAAAGAAAAATACTATTATTTGCTGTAATAGATATGTATTTATAGATAAATTATCAACCCATCAACCGCTGGTGTATGCTAGCAGTTAGTTACTTTACTTGACGTAGAGATGCGCTGCTGGCGTCAGTATGTTAGTAACAGTTTTTCTTTCATAACTTCTTTAATATTGCGGCACAAACGATGAAACTTGGTGAATCGCCGGCACAAACGACGCCAAAAGGAATAGCAAAAAAAAAATTTAAAAAATCTCAAAGACAAGCGAAATCGCGTGTCCAAATTCCGTCAAGTTGGTATGGCCACTTTAAATCCTTAAAAACTTTTTCAATTTTTGAGCTAAATGGATGAAATTTTGGGAAAGGACGGCAGAAACGTGGCACAAACGAATGGTAAAAAGAAATTTTGAAAAAACTCAAAAAAAAAGTGACCATTCCAACTTGACATAAGAATATCTCGCCTAAAAATGCGGCACAAACGATGAAACTTGGTGAATCGCCGGCACAAACGAAGCCTAAAAGAATGGTAAAAAGAAATTTTGAAAAAACTCAAAAATAAAAAGTGGCCATACCAACTTGACATGCGAATATCTCGCGTAATAATACGGCACAAACGATGAAATTTGGACAATCCGCGGCAAAAACGAGGCCAGAGATTGGCAAAAAGAAATTTTGAAAATGTTCAAAAAATAAAAAGTTATATCAATTTTTGTCATAATTAATTGACATGCAAATATCTCGCCTAAAAATGCGGCACAAACGATGATACTTGGTGAATCGCCGGCACAAACGAAGCCTAAAAGAATGGTAAAAAGAAATTTTGAAAAAATTCAAAATATGAAAAGTTATATCAATTTTTCTCATATTTACTTGACACGCTAATATCTCGCTTGGTATGGCGATAAAAACGAATAAAACTTTTTATGTTACTAAAATAGTTATTTGTAAAGTTGTAGGTAAAAGAAAAATACTATTATTTGCTGTAATAGATATGTATTTATAGATAAATTATCAACCCATCAACCGCTGGTGTATGCTGGCAGTTAGTTACTTTACTTGACGTAGAGATGCGCTGCTGGCGTCAGTATGTTAGTAACAGTTTTTCTTTCATAACTTCTTTAATATTGCGGCACAAACGATGAAACTTGGTGAATCGCCGGCACAAATAAAGCCTAAAAGAATGGTAAAAAGAAATTTTGATAAAACTCAAAAATAAAAAGTGGCCATACCAACTTGACATGCGAATATCTCGCGTAATAATGCGGCACAAACGATGAAATTTGGCGAATCAGCGGCACAAACGAGGCCAAAGAGATTGGCAAAAAGTAATTTAGAAAAAGTTCAAAAAATAAAAAGTTATATCAATTTTTGTCATAATTATATGACATGCGAATATCTCGCCTAAAAATGCGGCACAAACGATGAAACATAGTGAATCGCCGGCACAAACGAAGCCTAAAAGAATGGTAAAAAGAAATTATGAAAAAACTCAAAAATAAAAAGTGGCCATACCAACTTGACATGCGAATATTTCGCGTAATAATGCGGCACAAACGATGAAATTTGGCTAATCAGCAGCACAAAAGAGGCCAAAGAGATTGGCAAAAAGAAATTTTGAAAAATCTTAAAGGCAAGCGAAATCGTACGTCCAACTTCCGTCAAGTTCGTATGGCCACTTTAAATCCTTAATAACTTTTTCAATTTTTGAGCTAAATGGCTGAAATGTGGCGAATGAGCGGCACAAACGAATAGTAAAAAGATATTTTCAAAAACCTCAAAAAATAAAAAGTGGCCATTCGAACTTGACATGCGAATATCTCGCCTAAAAATGCGGCACAAACGATGAAACTTGGTGAATCGCCGGCACAAACGAAGCCTAAAAGAATAGTAAAAAGAAATTTTGAAAAAACTCAAAAATAAAAAGTGGCCATACCAAATTGACATGCGAATATCTCGCGTAATAATGCGGCACAAACGATGAAATTTGGCGAATCGCCGGCACAAACGAAGTCTAAAAGGATGGTAAAAAGAAATTTTGAAAAAACTCAAAAATAAAAAGTGGCCATACCAACTTGACATGCGAATATCGCGCGTAATAATGCGGCACAAACGATGAAATTTGCGAATCGCTAGCAGAAACGAGGCCAAAGAGATTGGCAAAAAGAAATTTTGAAAAAATTCAAAATATGAAAAGTTATATCAATTTTTCTCATCTTTACTGGGCACGCTAATATCTCGCTTGGTATGGCGGTAAAAACGAAAAAAACTTTTTATATTACTAAAATAGTTATTTTTTAAAGTTGTAGATAAAAGAAAAATACTATTATTTGCTGTAATAGATATGTATTTATAGATAAATTAACAACCCATCAACCGCTGGTGTATGCTGGCAGTTAGTTACTTTACTTGAGGTAGAGATGCGCTGCTGGCGTCAGTATGTCAGTAACAGTTTTTCTTTCATAACTTCTTTAATATTGCGGCACAAACGATGAAACTTGGTGAATCGCCGGCACAAACGACGCCAAAAGGAATAGCAAAAAAAAATTTTAAAAAATCTGAAAGACAAGCGAAATCGCTTCCGTCAAGTTGGTATGGCCACTTTAAATCCTTAAAAACTTTTTCAATTTTTGAGCTAAATGGATGAAATTTTGGGAAAGGACGGCACAAACGAATGGTAAAAAGAAATTTTGAAAATCTCAAAAAATAAAAAGTGGCTATTCCAAATTGACATGCGAATACCTCGCCTAAAAATGCGGCACAAACGATGAAATTTGGCGAATCAGCGGCACAAACGAGGCCAAAGAGATTGGCAAAAAGAAATTTTGAAAAAGTTCAAAAAATAAAAAGTTATATCAATTTTTGTTATAATTATATGACATGCGAATATCTCGCCTAAAAATGCGGCACAAACGATGAAACTTGGTGAATCGCCAGCACAAACTAAGCCTAAAAGAATGGTATAAAGAAATTTTGAAAAAACTCAAAATATGAAAAGTTATATCAATTTTCCTCATATTTACTTGACACGATAATATCTCGCTTGGTATGGCGGTAAAAACGAAAAAAACTTTTTATGTTACTAAAATAGTTATTTGTAAAGTTGTAGGTAAAAGAAAAATACTATTATTTGCTGTAATAGATATGTATTTATAGATAAATTATCAACCCATCAACCGCTGGTGTATGCTGGCAGTTAGTTACTTTAGTTGACGTAGAGATGCGCTGCTGGCGTCAGTATGTTAGTAACAGTTTTTCTTTAATAACTTCTTTAATATTGCGGCACAAACGATGAAACTTGGTGAATCGCCGGCACAAACAAAGCCTAAAAGAATGGTAAAAAGAAATTTTGAAAAAACTCAAAAATAAAAAGTGGCCATACCAACTTGACATGCGAATATCTCGCGTAATAATGCGGCACAAACGATGAAATTTGGCTAATCAGCGGCACATACGAGGCCAAAGAGATTGGCAAAAAGAAATTTTGAAAAAGTTTAAAAAATAAAAAGTTATATAAATTTTTGTCATATTAAATTGACATGCGAATATCTCGCCTAAAAATGCGGCACAAACGATGAAACTTGGTGAATCGCCGGCACAAACGAAGCCTAAAAGAATGGTAAAAAGAAATTTTGAAAAAACTCAAAAATAAAAAGTGGCCATACCAACTTGACATGCGAATATCTCGCGTAATAATGCGGCACAAACGATGAAATTTAGCGAATCGCTAGCAGAAACTAGGCCAAAGAGATTGGCAAAAAAAAATTTTGAAAAAATTCGAAATATGAAGTTATATTAATTTTTCTCATATTTACTTGACACGCTAATATCTCGCTTGGTATGGCGGTAAAAACGAAAACACTTTTTATATTACTAAAATAGTTATTTGTAAAGTTGTAGGTAAAAGAAAAATGCTATTATTTGCTGTAATAGATATGTATTTATAGATAAATTATCAACCCATCAACCGCTGGTGTATGCAGGCAGTTAGTTACTTTAGTTGACGTAGAGATGCGCTGCTGGCGTCAGTATGTCAGTAACAGTTTTTCTTTAATAACTTCTTTAATATTGCGGCACAAACGATGAAACTTGGTGAATCGCCGGCACAAACGACGCCAAAAGGAATAGCAAAAAAAAAATTTAAAAAATCTCAAAGACAAGCGAAATCGCGTGTCCAAATTCCGTCAAGTTGGTATGGCCACTTTAAATCCTTAAAAACTTTTTCAATTTTTGAGCTAAATGGATGAAATTTTGGGAAAGGACGGCAGAAACGTGGCACAAACGAATGGTAAAAAGAAATTTTGAAAAAACTCAAAAAAAAAGTGACCATTCCAACTTGACATAAGAATATCTCGCCTAAAAATGCGGCACAAACGATGAAACTTGGTGAATCGCCGGCACAAACGAAGCCTAAAAGAATGGTAAAAAGAAATTTTGAAAAAACTCAAAAATAAAAAGTGGCCATACCAACTTGACATGCGAATATCTCGCGTAATAATACGGCACAAACGATGAAATTTGGACAATCCGCGGCAATAACGAGGCCAGAGATTGGCAAAAAGAAATTTTGAAAATGTTCAAAAAATAAAAAGTTATATCAATTTTTGTCATAATTAATTGACATGCAAATATCTCGCCTAAAAATGCGGCACAAACGATGATACTTGGTGAATCGCCGGCACAAACGAAGCCTAAAAGAATGGTAAAAAGAAATTTTGAAAAAATTCAAAATATGAAAAGTTATATCAATTTTTCTCATATTTACTTGACACGCTAATATCTCGCTTGGTATGGCGATAAAAACGAATAAAACTTTTTATGTTACTAAAATAGTTATTTGTAAAGTTGTAGGTAAAAGAAAAATACTATTATTTGCTGTAATAGATATGTATTTATAGATAAATTATCAACCCATCAACCGCTGGTGTATGCTGGCAGTTAGTTACTTTACTTGACGTAGAGATGCGCTGCTGGCGTCAGTATGTTAGTAACAGTTTTTCTTTCATAACTTCTTTAATATTGCGGCACAAACGATGAAACTTGGTGAATCGCCGGCACAAATAAAGCCTAAAAGAATGGTAAAAAGAAATTTTGATAAAACTCAAAAATAAAAAGTGGCCATACCAACTTGACATGCGAATATCTCGCGTAATAATGCGGCACAAACGATGAAATTTGGCGAATCAGCGGCACAAACGAGGCCAAAGAGATTGGCAAAAAGTAATTTAGAAAAAGTTCAAAAAATAAAAAGTTATATCAATTTTTGTCATAATTATATGACATGCGAATATCTCGCCTAAAAATGGGGCACAAACGATGAAACATAGTGAATCGCCGGCACAAACGAAGCCTAAAAGAATGGTAAAAAGAAATTATGAAAAAACTCAAAAATAAAAAGTGGCCATACCAACTTGACATGCGAATATTTCGCGTAATAATGCGGCACAAACGATGAAATTTGGCTAATCAGCAGCACAAAAGAGGCCAAAGAGATTGGCAAAAAGAAATTTTGAAAAATCTCAAAGGCAAGCGAAATCGTACGTCCAACTTCCGTCAAGTTCGTATGGCCACTTTAAATCCTTAATAACTTTTTCAATTTTTGAGCTAAATGGCTGAAATGTGGCGAATGAGCGGCACAAACGAATAGTAAAAAGATATTTTCAAAAACCTCAAAAAATAAAAAGTGTCCATTCGAACTTGACATGCGAATATCTCGCCTAAAAATGCGGCACAAACGATGAAACTTGGTGAATCGCCGGCACAAACGAAGCCTAAAAGAATAGTAAAAAGAAATTTTGAAAAAACTCAAAAATAAAAAGTGGCCATACCAAATTGACATGCGAATATCTCGCGTAATAATGCGTCACAAACGATGAAATTTGGCGAATCGCCGGCACAAACGAAGTCTAAAAGGATGGTAAAAAGAAATTTTGAAAAAACTCAAAAATAAAAAGTGGCCATACCAACTTGACATGCGAATATCGCGCGTAATAATGCGGCACAAACGATGAAATTTGCGAATCGCTAGCAGAAACGAGGCCAAAGAGATTGGCAAAAAGAAATTTTGAAAAAATTCAAAATATGAAAAGTTATATCAATTTTTCTCATCTTTACTGGGCACGCTAATATCTCGCTTGGTATGGCGGTAAAAACGAAAAAAACTTTTTATATTACTAAAATAGTTATTTTTTAAAGTTGTAGATAAAAGAAAAATACTATTATTTGCTGTAATAGATATGTATTTATAGATAAATTAACAACCCATCAACCGCTGGTGTATGCTGGCAGTTAGTTACTTTACTTGAGGTAGAGATGCGCTGCTGGCGTCAGTATGTCAGTAACAGTTTTTCTTTCATAACTTCTTTAATATTGCGGCACAAACGATGAAACTTGGTGAATCGCCGGCACAAACGACGCCAAAAGGAATAGCAAAAAAAAGTTTTAAAAAATCTGAAAGACAAGCGAAATCGCTTCCGTCAAGTTTGTATGGCCACTTTAAATCCTTAAAAACTTTTTCAATTTTTGAGCTAAATGGATGAAATTTTGGGAAAGGACGGCACAAACGAATGGTAAAAAGAAATTTTGAAAATCTCAAAAAATAAAAAGTGGCTATTCCAAATTGACATGCGAATATCTCGCCTAAAAATGCGGCACAAACGATGAAATTTGGCGAATCAGCGGCACAAACGAGGCCAAAGAGATTGGCAAAAAGAAATTTTGAAAAAGTTCAAAAAATAAAAAGTTATATCAATTTTTGTTATAATTATATGACATGCGAATATCTCGTCTAAAAATGCGGCACAAACGATGAAACTTGGTGAATCGCCAGCACAAACTAAGCCTAAAAGAATGGTATAAAGAAATTTTGAAAAAACTCAAAATATGAAAAGTTATATCAATTTTTCTCATATTTACTTGACACGCTAATATCTCGCTTGGTATGGCGGTAAAAACGAAAAAAACTTTTTATGTTACTAAAATAGTTATTTGTAAAGTTGTAGGTAAAAGAAAAATACTATTATTTGCTGTAATAGATATGTATTTATAGATAAATTATCAACCCATCAACCGCTGGTTATGCTGGCAGTTAGTTACTTTAGTTGACGTAGAGATGCGCTGCTGGCGTCAGTATGTTAGTAACAGTTTTTCTTTAATAACTTCTTTAATATTGCGGCACAAACGATGAAACTTGGTGAATCGCCGGCACAAACAAAGCCTAAAAGAATGGTAAAAAGAAATTTTGAAAAAACTCAAAAATAAAAAGTGGCCATACCAACTTGACATGCGAATATCTCGCGTAATAATGCGGCACAAACGATGAAATTTGGCTAATCAGCGGCACATACGAGGCCAAAGAGATTGGCAAAAAGAAATTTTGAAAAAGTTTAAAAAATAAAAAGTTATATAAATTTTTGTCATATTAAATTGACATGCGAATATCTCGCCTAAAAATGCGGCACAAACGATGAAACTTGGTGAATCGCCGGCACAAACGAAGCCTAAAAGAATGGTAAAAAGAAATTTTGAAAAAACTCAAAAATAAAAAGTGGCCATACCAACTTGACATGCGAATATCTCGCGTAATAATGCGGCACAAACGATGAAATTTGGCGAATCAGCGGCACAAACGAGGCCAAAGAGATTGGCAAAAAGTAATTTAGAAAAAGTTAAAAAATAATAAGTTATATCTATTTTTGTCATAATTATATGACATGCGAATATCTCGCCTAAAAATGCGGCACAAACAATGAAATTTAGTGAATCGCCGGCACAAACGAAGCCTAAAAGAATGGTAAAAAGAAATTTTGAAAAAACTCAAAAATAAAAAGTGGCCATACCAACTTGACATGCGAATATCTCGCGTAATAATGCGGCACAAACGATGAAATTTAGCGAATCGCTAGCAGAAACTAGGCCAAAGAGATTGGCAAAAAGAAATTTTGAAAAAATTCGAAATATGAAGTTATATTAATTTTTCTCATATTTACTTGACACACTAATATCTCGCTTGGTATGGCGGTAAAAACGAAAACACTTTTTATATTACTAAAATAGTTATTTGTAAAGTTGTAGGTAAAAGAAAAATGCTATTATTTGCTGTAATAGATATGTATTTATAGATAAATTATCAACCCATCAACCGCTGGTGTATGCAGGCAGTTAGTTACTTTAGTTGACGTAGAGATGCGCTGCTGGCGTCAGTATGTCAGTAACAGTTTTTCTTTAATAACTTCTTTAATATTGCGGCACAAACGATGAAACTTGGTGAATCGCCGGCACAAACGAAGCCTAAAAGAATGGTAAAAAGAAATTTTGAAAAAACTCAAAAATAAAAAGTGGCCATACCAACTTGACATGCGAATATCTCGCGTAATAATGCGGCACAAACGATGAAATTTGGCTAATCAGCGGCACAAACGAGGCCAAAGAGATTGGCAAAAAGAAATTTTGAAAAAGTTCAAAAAATAAAAAGTTCTATCAATTTTTGTAATATTAAATTGACATGCGAATAACTCGCCTAAAAATGCGGCACAAACGATGAAACTTGGTGAATCGCCGGCACAAACGAAGCCTAAAAGAATGGTAAAAAGAAATTTTGAAAAAACTCAAAAATAAAAAGTGGCCATACCAACTTGACATGCGAATATCTCGCGTAATAATACGGCACAAACGATGAAATTTGGACAATCCGCGGCAAAAACGAGGCCAAAGAGATTGGCAAAAAGAAATTTTGAAAAATGTTCAAGAAATAAAAAGTTATATCAATTTTTGTCATAATTAATTGACATGCAAATATCTCGCCTAAAAATGCGGCACAAACGATGATACTTGGTGAATCGCCGGCACAAACGAAGCCTAAAAGAATGGTAAAAAGAAATTTTGAAAAAATTCAAAATATGAAAAGTTATATCAATTTTTCTCATATTTACATGACACGCTAATATCTCGCTTGGTATGGCGGTAAAAACGAAAAAACTTTTTATATTAATAAAATAGTTATTTGTAAAGTTGTTGGTAAAAGAAAAATACTATTATTTGCTGTAATAGATATGTATTTATAGATAAATTATCAACCCATCAACCGCTGGTGTATGCTGGCAGTTAGTTACTTTACTTGACGTAGAGATGCGCTGCTGGCGTCAGTATGTTAGTAACAGTTTTTCTTTCATAACTTCTTTAATATTGCGGCACAAACGATGAAACTTGGTGAATCGCCGGCACAAACGACGCCAAAAGGAATAGCAAAAAAAAATTTTAAAAAATCTCAAAGACAAGCGTAATCGCGTGTCCAACTTCCGTCAAGTTGGTATGGCCACTTTAAATCCTTAAAAACTTTTTCAATTTTTGAGCTAAATGGATGAAATTTTGGGAAAGGACGGCACAAACGTGGCACAAACGAATGGTAAAAAGAAATTTTGAAAAAACTCAAAAAATAAAAAGTGGCCATTCCAACTTGACATAAGAATATCTCGCCTAAAAATGCGGCACAAACGATGAAACTTGGTGAATCGCCGGCACAAACGAAGCCTAAAAGAATGGTAAAAAGAAATTTTGAAAAAACTCAAAAATAAAAATTTACCATACAAACTTGACATGCGAATATCTCGCGTACTAATGCGGCACAAACGATGAAATTTGGGGAATCAGCGGCACAGACGAGGCCAAAGAGATTGGCAAAAAGTAATTTAGAAAAAGTTCAAAAAATAAAAAGTTATATCAATTTTTGTCATAATTAATTGACATGCAAATATCTCGCCTAAAAATGCGGCACAAACGATGAAACTTGGTGAATCGCCGGCACAAACGTGGCACAAACGAATGGTAAAAAGAAATTTTGAAAAAACTCAAAAATAAAAAGTGGCTATACCAACTTGACATGCGAATATCTCGCGTAATAATGCGGCACAAACGATGAAATTTGGCTAATCAGCGGCACAAACGAGGCCAAAGAGATTGGCAAAAGGAAATTTTGAAAAAGTTCAAAAAATAAAAAGTTATATCAATTTTTGTAATATTAAATTGACATGCGAATATCTCGCCTAAAAATGCGACACAAACGATGAAACTTGGTGAATCGCCGGCACAAACGAAGCCTAAAAAAATGGTAAAAAGAAATTTTGAAAAAACTGAAAAATAAAAAGTGGCCATACCAACTTGACATGCGAATATCTCGCGTAATAATACGGCACAAACGATGAAATTTGGCGAATCCGCGGCAAAAACGAGGCCAAAGACATTGGCAAAAAGAAATTTTGAAAAATGTTCAAAAAATAAAAAGTTATATCAATTTTTGTCATAATTAATTGACATGCAAATATCTCGCCTAAAAATGCGGCACAAACGATGAAACTTGGTGAATCGCCGGCACAAACGAAGCCTAAAAGAATGGTAAAAAGAAATTTTGAAAAAATTCAAAATATGAAAAGTTATATCAATTTTTCTCATATTTACTTGACACGCTAATATCTCGCTTGGTATGGCGGTAAAAACGAAAAAAACTTTTTATATTACTAAAATAGTTATTTGTAAAGTTGTTGGTAAAAGAAAAATACTATTATTTGCTGTAATAGATATGTATTTATAGATAAATTATCAACCCATCAACCGCTGGTGTATGCTGGCAGTTAGTTACTTTACTTGACGTAGAGATGCGCTGCTGGCGTCAGTATGTTAGTAACAGTTTTTCTTTCATAACTTCTTTAATATTGCGGCACAAACGATGAAACTTGGTGAATCGCCGGCACAAACGACGCCAAAAGGAATAGCAAAAAAAAATTTTAAAAAATCTCAAAGACAAGCGTAATCGCGTGTCCAACTTCCGTCAAGTTGGTATGGCCACTTTAAATCCTTAAAAACTTTTTCAATTTTTGAGCTAAATGGATGAAATTTTGGGAAAGGACGGCACAAACGTGGCACAAACGAATGGTAAAAAGAAATTTTGAAAAAACTCAAAAAATAAAAAGTGGCCATTCCAACTTGACATAAGAATATCTCGCCTAAAAATGCGGCACAAACGATGAAACTTGGTGAATCGCCGGCACAAGCGAAGCCTAAAAGAATGTTAAAAAGAAATTTTGAAAAAACTCAAAAATAAAAATTGACCATACAAACTTGACATGCGAATATCTCGCGTACTAATGCGGCACAAACGATGAAATTTGGGGAATCAGCGGCACAGACGAGGCCAAAGAGATTGGCAAAAAGTAATTTAGAAAAAGTTCAAAAAATAAAAAGTTATATCAATTTTTGTCATAATTAATTGACATGCAAATATCTCGCCTAAAAATGCGGCACAAACGATGAAACTTGGTGAATCGCCGGCACAAACGAAGCCTAAAAGAATGGTAAAAAGAAATTTTGAAAAAACTCAAAAATAAAAAGTGGCTATACCAACTTGACATGCGAATATCTCGCGTAATAATGCGGCACAAACGATGAAATTTGGCTAATCAGCGGCACAAACGAGGCCAAAGAGATTGGCAAAATGAAATTTTGAAAAAGTTCTAAAAATAAAAAGTTATATCAATTTTTGTAATATTAAATTGACATGCGAATATCTCGCCTAAAAATGCGGCACAAACGATGAAACTTGGTGAATCGCCGGCACAAACGAAGCCTAAAAAAATGGTAAAAAGAAATTTTGAAAAAACTCAAAAATAAAAAGTGGCTATACCAACTTGACATGCGAATATCTCGCGTAATAATGCGGCACAAACGATGAAATTTGGCGAATCCGCGGCAAAAACGAGTCCAAAGAGATTGGCAAAAAGAAATTTTGAAAAATGTTCAAAAAATAAAAAGTTATATCAATTTTTGTCATAATTAATTGACATGCAAATATCTCGCCTAAAAATGCGGCACAAACGATGAAACTTGGTGAATCGCCGGCACAAACGAAGCCTAAAAGAATGGTAAAAAGAAATTTTGAAAAAATTCAAAATATGAAAAGTTATATCAATTTTTCTCATATTTACTTGACACGCTAATATCTCGCTTGGTATGGCGGTAAAAACGAAAAAAACTTTTTATATTACTAAAATAGTTATTTGTAAAGTTGTTGGTAAAAGAAAAATACTATTATTTGCTGTAATAGATATGTATTTATAGATAAATTATCAACCCATCAACCGCTGGTGTATGCTGGCAGTTAGTTACTTTACTTGACGTAGAGATGCGCTGCTGGCGTCAGTATGTTAGTAACAGTTTTTCTTTCATAACTTCTTTAATATTGCGGCACAAACGATGAAACTTGGTGAATCGCCGGCACAAACGACGCCAAAAGGAATAGCAAAAAAAAATTTCAAAAAATCTCAAAGACAAGCGAATTCGCGTGTCCAACTTCCGTCAAGTTGGTATGGCCACTTTAAATCCTTAAAAACTTTTTCAATTTTTGAGCTAAATGGATGAAATTTTGGGAAAGGACGGCAGAAACGTGGCACAAACGAATGGTAAAAAGAAATTTTGAAAAAACTCAAAAAAAAAAGTGACCATTCCAACTTGACATAAGAATATCTCGCCTAAAAATGCGGCACAAACGATGAAACTTGGTGAATCGCCGGCACAAACGAAGCCTAAAAGAATGGTAAAAAGAAATTTTGAAAAAACTCAAAAATAAAAAGTGGCCATACCAACTTGACATGCGAATATCTCGCGTAATAATACGGCACAAACGATGAAATTTGGACAATCCGCGGCAAAAACGAGGCCAAAGAGATTGGCAAAAAGAAATTTTGAAAAATGTTCAAAAAATAAAAAGTTATATCAATTTTTGTCATAATTAATTGACATGCAAATATCTCGCCTAAAAATGCGGCACAAACGATGAAACTTGGTGAATCGCCGGCACAAACGACGCCAAAAGGAATAGCAAAAAAAAATTTTAATAAATCTCAAAGACAAGCGAAATCGCGTGTCCAAATTCCGTCAAGTTGGTATGGCCACTTTAAATCCTTAAAAACTTTTTCAATTTTTGAGCTAAATGGATGAAATTTTGGGAAAGGACGGCAGAAACGTGGCACAAACGAATGGTAAAAAGAAATTTTGAAAAAACTCAAAAAAAAATTGACCATTCCAACTTGACATAAGAATATCTCGCCTAAAAATGCGGCACAAACGATGAAACTTGGTGAATCGCCGGCACAAACGAAGCCTAAAAGAATGGTAAAAAGAAATTTTGAAAAAACTCAAAAATAAAAAGTGGCCATACCAACTTGACATGCGAATATCTCGCGTAATAATACGGCACAAACGATGAAATTTGGACAATCCGCGGCAAAAACGAGGCCAAAGAGATTGGCAAAAAGAAATTTTGAAAAATGTTCAAAAAATAAAAAGTTATATCAATTTTTGTCATAATTAATTGACATGCAAATATCTCGCCTAAAAATGCGGCACAAACAATGATACTTGGTGAATCACCGGCACAAACGAAGCCTAAAAGAATGGTAAAAAGAAATTTTGAAAAAATTCAAAATATGAAAAGTTATATCAATTTTTCTCATATTTACATGACACGCTAATATCTCGCTTGGTATGGCGGTAAAAACGAAAAAAACTTTTTATATTAATAAAATAGTTATTTGTAAAGTTGTTGGTAAAAGAAAAATACCATTATTTGCTGTAATAGATATGTATTTATAGATAAATTATCAACCCATCAACCGCTGGTGTATGCTGGCAGTTAGTTACTTTACTTGACGTAGAGATGCGCTGCTGGCGTCAGTATGTTAGTAACAGTTTTTCTTTCATAACTTCTTTAATATTGCGGCACAAACGATGAAACTTGGTGAATCGCCGGCACAAACGACGCCAAAAGGAATAGCAAAAAAAAATTTTAAAAAATCTCAAAGACAAGCGTAATCGCGTGTCCAACTTCCGTCAAGTTGGTATGGCCACTTTAAATCCTTAAAAACTTTTTCAATTTTTGAGCTAAATGTATGAAATTTTGGGAAAGGACGGCACAAACGTGGCACAAACGAATGGTAAAAAGAAATTTTGAAAAAACTCAAAAAATAAAAAGTGGCCATTCCAACTTGACATAAGAATATCTCGCCTAAAAATGCGGCACAAACGATGAAACTTGGTGAATCGCCGGCACAAACGAAGCCTAAAAGAATGGTAAAAAGAAATTTTGAAAAAACTCAAAAATAAAAATTGACCATACAAACTTGACATGCGAATATCTCGCGTACTAATGCGGCACAAACGATGAAATTTGGGGAATCAGCGGCACAGACGAGGCCAAAGAGATTGGCAAAAAGTAATTTTGAAAAATGTTCAAAAAATAAAAAGTTATATCAATTTTTGTCATAATTAATTGACATGCAAATATCTCGCCTAAAAATGCGGCACAAACGATGATACTTGGTGAATCGCCGGCACAAACGAAGCCTAAAAGAATGGTAAAAAGAAATTTTGAAAAAATTCAAAATATGAAAAGTAATATCAATTTTTCTCATATTTACATGACACGCTAATATCTCGCTTGGTATGCCGGTAAAAACGAAAAAAACTTTTTATATTACTAAAATAGTTATTTGTAAAGTTGTTGGTAAAAGAAAAATACTATTATTTGCTGTAGTAGATATGTATTTATAGATAAATTATCAACCCATCAACCGCTGGTGTATGCTGGCAGTTAGTTACTTTACTTGACGTAGAGATGCGCTGCTGGCGTCAGTATGTTAGTAACAGTTTTTCTTTCATAACTTCTTTAATATTGCGGCACAAACGATGAAACTTAGTGAATCGCCGGCACAAACGACGCCAAAAGGAATAGCAAAAAAAAATTTTAAAAAATCTCAAAGGCAAGCGAAATCGCGTGTCCAACTTCCGTCAAGTTGGTATGACCACTTTAAATCCTTAAAAACTTTTTCAATTTTTGAGCTAAATGGATGAAATTTTGGGAAAGGACGGCACAAACGTGGCACAAACGAATGGTAAAAAGAAATTTTGAAAAAACTCAAAAAATAAAAAGTGGCCATTCCAACTTGACATAAGAATATCTCGCCTAAAAATGCGGCACAAACGATGAAACTTGGTGAATCTCCAGCACAAACGAAGCCTAAAAGAATGGTAAAAAGAAATTTTGAAAAAACTCAAAAATAAAAAGTGGCCATACCAACTTGACATGCGAATATCTCGCGTAATAATGCGGCACAAACGATGAAATTTGGCTAATCAGCGGCACAAACGAGGCCAAAGAGATTGGCAAAAAGAAATTTTGAAAAATTTTAAAGGCAAGCGAAATCGTACGTCCAACATCCGTCAAGTTGGTATGGCCACTTTAAATCCTTAATAACTTTTCAATTTTTGAGCTAAATGGCTGAAATTTGGCGAATGCGCGGCACAAACGCGGCACAAACGAATAGTAAAAAGAAATTTTCAAAAAACTCAAAAAATAAAAAGTTGCCGTTCCAACTTGACATGCAAATATCTCGCCTAAAAATGCGGCACAAACGATGAAACTTGGTGAATCGCCGGCACAAACGAAGCCTAAAAGAATGGTAAAAAGAAATTTTGAAAAAACTCAAAAATAAAAAGTGGCCATACCAAATTGACATGCGAATATCTCGCCTAAAAATGCGGCATAAACGATGAAACTTGGTGAATCTCCGGCACAAGCGAAGCCTAAAAAAATGGTAAAAAGAAATTTTGAAAAAACTGAAAAATAAAAAGTGGTCATACCAACTTGACATGCGAATATCTCGCGTAATAATGCGGCACAAACGATGAAATTTGGCGAATCGCTAGCAGAAACGAGGCCAAAGAGATTGGCAAAAAGAAATTTTGAAAAAATTCAAAATATGAAGTTATATTAATTTTTCTCTTATTTACTTGACACGCTAATATCTCGCTTGGTATGGCGGTAAAAACGAAAAAACTTTTTATATTACTAAAATAGTTATTTGTAAAGTTGTAGGTAAAAGAAAAATACTATTATTTGCTGTAATAGATATGTATTTATAGATAAATTATCAACCCATCAACCGCTGGTGTATGCTGGCAGTTAGTTACATTAGTTGACGTAGAGATACGCTGCTAGCGTCAGTATGTCAGTAACAGTTTTTCTTTAATAACTTCTTTAATATTGCGGCACAAACGATGAAACTTGGTGAATCGCCGGCACAAACAAAGCCTAAAAGAATGGTTAAAAAAAATTTTGAAAAAACTCAAAAATAAAAAGTGGCCATACCAATTTGACATGCGAATATCTCGCGAAATAATGCGGCACAAACGATGAAATTTGGCTAATCAGCGGCACAAACGAGGCCAAAGAGATTGGCAAAAGGAAATTTGGATAAGTTCAAAAAATAAAAAGTTATATCAATTTTTGTCATATTAAATTGACATGCGAATATCTCGCCTAAAAATGCGGCACAAACGATGAAACTTGGTGAATCCCCGGCACAAACGAAGCCTAAAAGAATGCTAAAAAGAAATTTTGAAAAAACTCAAAAATAAAAAGTGACCATACCAACTTGACATGCGAATATCTCGCGTAATAATGCGGCACAAACGATGAAATTTGGCGAATCAGCGGCACAGACGAGGCCAAAGAGATTGGCAAAAAGTAATTTAGAAAAAGTTCAAAAAATAAAAAGTTATATCAATTTTTGTCATAATTATATGACATGCGAATATCTCGCCTAAAAATGCGGCACAAACGATGAAACTTGGTGATTCGCCGGCACAAACGAAGCCTAAAAGAATAGTAAAAAGAAATTTTGAAAAAACTAAAAAATAAAAAGTGGCTTTACCAACTTGACATGCGAATATCTCGCGTAATAATGCGGCACAAACGATGAAATTTAGCGAATCGCTAGCAGAAACTAGGCCAAAGAGATTGGCAAAAAGAAATTTTGAAAAAATTCAAAATATGAAAAGTTATATCAATTTTTCTCATATTTACTTGACACGCTAATATCTCGCTTGGTATGGCGGTAAAAACGAAAAAAACTTTTTATATTACTAAAATAGTTATTTGTAAAGTTGTTGGTAAAAGAAAAATACTATTATTTGCTGTAATAGATATGTATTTATAGATAAATTATCAACCCATCAACCGCTGGTGTATGCTGGCAGTTAGTTACTTTACTTGACGTAGAGATGCGCTGCTGGCGTCAGTATGTTAGTAACAGTTTTTCTTTCATAACTTCTTTAATATTGCGGCACAAACGATGAAACTTGGTGAATCGCCGGCACAAACGACGCCAAAAGGAATAGCAAAAAAAAATTTTAAAAAATTTTAAAGACAAGCGTAATCGCGTGTCCAACTTCCGTCAAGTTGGTATGGCCACTTTAAATCCTTAAAAACTTTTTCAATTTTTGAGCTAAATGGATGAAATTTTGGGAAAGGACGGCACAAACGTGGCACAAACGAATGGTAAAAAGAAATTTTGAAAAAACTCAAAAAATAAAAAGTGGCCATTCCAACTTGACATAAGAATATCTCGCCTAAAAATGCGGCACAAACGATGAAACTTGGTGAATCGCCGGCACAAACGAAGCCTAAAAGAATGGTAAAAAGAAATTTTGAAAAAACTGAAAAATAAAAAGTGGCCATACCAACTTGACATGCGAATATCTCGCGTAATAATACGGCACAAACGATGAAATTTGGACAATCCGCGGCAAATACGAGGCCAAAGAGATTGGCAAAAAGAAATTTTGAAAAATGTTCAATAAATAAAAAGTTATATCAATTTTTGTCATTATTATTTGACATGCAAATATCTCGCCTAAAAATGAGGCACAAACGATGATACTTGGTGAATCGCCGGCACAAACGAAGCCTAAAAGAATGGTAAAAAGAAATTTTGAAAAAATTCAAAATATGAAAAGTTATATCAATTTTTCTCATATTTACATAACACGCTAATATCTCGCTTGGTATGGCGGTAAAAACGAAAAAAACTTTTTATATTACTAAAATAGTTATTTGTAAAGTTGTTGGTAAAAGAAAAATACTATTATTTGCTGTAATAGATATGTATTTATAGATAATTTATCAACCCATCAACCGCTGGTGTATGCTGGCAGTTAGTTACATTACTTGACGTAGAGATGCGCTGCTGGCGTCAGTATGTTAGTAACAGTTTTTCTTTCATAACTTCTTTAATATTGCGGCACAAACGATGAAACTTGGTGAATCGCCGGCACAAACGTCGCCAAAAGGAATAGCAAAAAAAAATTTTAAAAAATCTCAAAGACAAGCGTAATCGCGTGTCCAACTTCCGTCAAGTTGGTATGGCCACTTTAAATCCTTAAAAACTTTTTCAATTTTTGAGCTAAATGGATGAAATTTTGGGAAAGGACGGCACAAACGTGGCACAAACGAATGGTAAAAAGAAATTTTGAAAAAACTCAAAAAATAAAAAGTGGCCATTCCAACTTGACATAAGAATATCTCGCCTAAAAATGCGGCACAAACGATGAAACTTGGTGAATCGCCGGCACAAACGAAGCCTAAAAGAATGGTAAAAAAAAAAATTTTGAAAAAACTCAAAAATAAAAATTGACTATACAAACTTGAAATGCGAATATCTCGCGTACTAATGCGGCACAAACGATGAAATTTGGGGAATCAGCGGCACAGACGAGGCCAAAGAGATTGGCAAAAAGTAATTTAGAAAAAGTTCAAAAAATAAAAAGTTATATCAATTTTTGTCATAATTAATTGACATGCAAATATCTCGCCTAAAAATGCGGCACAAACGATGAAACTTGGTGAATAGCCGGCACAAACGAAGCCTAAAAGAATGGTAAAAAGAAATTTTGAAAAAACTCAAAAATAAAAAATGGCTATACCAACTTGACATGCGAATATCTCGCGTAATAATGCGGCACAAACGATGAAATTTGGCTAATCAGCGGCACAAACGAGGCCAAAGAGATTGGCAAAATGAAATTTTGAAAAAGTTCAAAAAATAAAAAGTTATATCAATTTTTGTAATATTAAATTGACATGCGAATATCTCGCCTAAAAATGCGGCACAAACGATGAAACTTGGTGAATCGCCGGCACAAACGAAGCCTAAAAGAATGGTAAAAAGAAATTTTGAAAAAACTGAAAAATAAAAAGTGGCCATACCAACTTGACATGCAAATATCTCGCGTAATAATACGGCACAAACGATGAAATTTGGCGAATCCGCGGCAAAAACGAGACCAAAGAGATTGGCAAAAAGACATTTTGAAAAATGTTCAAAAAATAAAAAGTTATATCAATTTTTGTCATAATTAATTGACATGCAAATATCTCGCCTAAAAATGCGGCACAAACGATGAAACTTGGTGAATCGCCGGCACAAAACGAAGCCTAAAAGAATGGTAAAAAGAAATTTTAAAAAAATCAAAATATGAAAAGTTATATCAATTTTTCTCATATTTACTTCACACGCTAATATCTCGCTTGGTATGGCGGTAAAAACGAAAAAAACTTTTTATATTACTAAAATAGTTATTTGTAAAGTTGTTGGTAAAAGAAAAATACTATTATTTGCTGTAATAGATATGTATTTATTGATAAATTATCAACCCATCAACCGCTGGTGTATGCTGGCAGTTAGTTACTTTACTTGACGTAGAGATGCGCTGCTGGCGTCAGTATGTTAGTAACAGTTTTTCTTTCATAACTTCTTTAATATTGCGGCACAAACGATGAAACTTGGTGAATCGCCGGCACAAACGACGCCAAAAGGAATAGCAAAAAAAAATTTTAAAAAATCTCAAAGACAAGCGAAATCGCGTGTCCAACTTCCGTCAAGTTGGTATGGCCACTTTAAATCCTTAAAAACTTTTTCAATTTTTGAGCTAAATGGATGAAATTTTGGGAAAGGACGGCAGAAACGTGGCACAAACGAATGGTAAAAAGAAATTTTGAAAAAACTCAAAAAAAAAAGTGACCATTCCAACTTGACATAAGAATATCTCGCCTAAAAATGCGGCACAAACGATGAAACTTGGTGAATCGCCGGCACAAACGAAGCCTAAAAGAATGGTAAAAAGAAATTTTGAAAAAACTCAAAAATAAAAAGTGGCCATACCAACTTGACATGCGAATATCTCGCGTAATAATACGGCACAAACGATGAAATTTGGACAATCCGCGGCAAAAACGAGGCCAAAGAGATTGGCAAAAAGAAATTTTGAAAAATGTTCAAAAAATAAAAAGTTATATCAATTTTTGTCATAATTAATTGACATGCAAATATCTCGCCTAAAAATGCGGCACAAACGATGAAACTTGGTGAATCGCCGGCACAAACGACGCCAAAAGGAATAGCAAAAAAAAATTTTAAAAAATCTCAAAGACAAGCGTAATCGCGTGTCCAACTTCCGTCAAGTTGGTATGGCCACTTTAAATCCTTAAAAACTTTTTCAATTTTTGAGCTAAATGGATGAAATTTTGGGAAAGGACGGCACAAACGTGGCACAAACGAATGGTAAAAAGAAATTTTGAAAAAACTCAAAAAATAAAAAGTGGCCATTCCAACTTGACATAAGAATATCTCGCCTAAAAATGCGGCACAAACGATGAAACTTGGTGAATCGCCGGCACAAACGAAGCCTAAAAGAATGGTAAAAAGAAATTTTGAAAAAACTCAAAAATAAAAATTGACCATACAAACTTGACATGCGAATATCTCGCGTACTAATGCGGCACAAACGATGAAATTTGGGGAATCAGCGGCACAGACGAGGCCAAAGAGATTGGCAAAAAGAAATTTAGAAAAAGTTCAAAAAATAAAAAGTTATATCAATTTTTGTCATAATTAATTGACATGCAAATATCTCGCCTAAAAATGCGGCACAAACGATGAAACTTGGTGAATCGCCGGCACAAACGTGGCACAAACGAATGGTAAAAAGAAATTTTGAAAAAACTCAAAAATAAAAAGTGGCTATACCAACTTGACAAGCGAATAACTCGCGTAATAATGCGGCACAAACGATGAAATTTGGCTAATCAGCGGCACAAACGAGGCCAAAGAGATTGGCAAAATGAAATTTTGAAAAAGTTCAAAAAATAAAAAGTTATATCAATTTTTGTAATATTAAATTGACATGCGAATATCTCGCCTAAAAATGCGGCACAAACGATGAAACTTGGTGAATCGCCGGCACAAACGAAGCCTAAAAAAATGGTAAAAAGAAATTTTGAAAAAACTGAAAAATAAAAAGTGGCCATACCAACTTGACATGCGAATATCTCGCGTAATAATACGGCACAAACGATGAAATTTGGCGAATCCGCGGCAAAAACGAGGCCAAAGAGATTGGCAAAAAGAAATTTTGAAAAATGTTCAAAAAATAAAAAGTTATATCAATTTTTGTCATAATTAATTGACATGCAAATATCTCGCCCAAAAATGCGGCACAAACGATGAAACTTGGTGAATCGCCGGCACAAACGAAGCCTAAAAGAATGGTAAAAAGAAATTTTGAAAAAATTCAAAATATGAAAAGTTATATCAATTTTTCTCATATTTACTTGACACGCTAATATCTCGCTTGGTATGGCGGTAAAAACGAAAAAAACTTTTTATATTACTAAAATAGTTATTTGTAAAGTTGTTGGTAAAAGAAAAATACTATTATTTGCTGTAATAGATATGTATTTATAGATAAATTATCAACCCATCAACCGCTGGTGTATGCTGGCAGTTAGTTACTTTACTTGACGTAGAGATGCGCTGCTGGCGTCAGTATGTTAGTAGCAGTTTTTCTTTCATAACTTCTTTAATATTGCGGCACAAACGATGAAACTTGGTGAATCGCCGGCACAAACGACGCCAAAAGGAATAGCAAAAAAAAATTTTAAAAAATCTCAAAGACAAGCGAAATCGCGTGTCCAACTTCCGTCAAGTTGGTATGGCCACTTTAAATCCTTAAAAACTTTTTCAATTTTTGAGCTAAATGGATGAAATTTTGGGAAAGGACGGCAGAAACGTGGCACAAACGAATGGTAAAAAGAAATTTTGAAAAAACTCAAAAAAAAAAGTGACCATTCCAACTTGACATAAGAATATCTCGCCTAAAAATGCGTCACAAACGATGAAACTTGGTGAATCGCCGGCACAAACGAAGCCTAAAAGAATGGTAAAAAGAAATTTTGAAAAAACTGAAAAATAAAAAGTGGCCATACCAACTTGACATGCAAATATCTCGCGTAATAATACGGCACAAACGATGAAATTTGGCGAATCCGCGGCAAAAACGAGGCCAAAGAGATTGGCAAAAAGAAATTTTGAAAAATGTTCAAAAAATAAAAAGTTATATCAATTTTTGTCATAATTAATTGACATGCAAATATCTCGCCTAAAAATGCGGCACAAACGATGAAACTTGGTGAATCGCCGGCACAAACGACGCCAAAAGGAATAGCAAAAAAAAATTTTAAAAAATCTCAAAGATAAGCGAAATCGCGTGTCCAACTTCCGTGAAGTTGGTATGGCCACTTTAAATCCTTAAAAACTTTTTCAATTTTTGAGCTAAATGGATGAAATTTTGGGAAAGGACGGCAGAAACGTGGCACAAACGAATGGTAAAAAGAAATTTTGAAAAACTCAAAAAAAAAAGTGACCATTCCAACTTGACATAAGAATATCTCGCCTAAAAATGCGGCACAAACGATGAAACTTGGTGAATCGCCGGCACAAACGAAGCCTAAAAGAATGGTAAAAAGAAATTTTGAAAAAACTCAAAAATAAAAAGTGGCCATACCAACTTGACATGCGAATATCTCGCGTAATAATACGGCACAAACGATGAAATTTGGACAATCCGCGGCAAAAACGAGGCCAAAGAGATTGGCAAAAAGAAATTTTGAAAAATGTTCAAAAAATAAAAAGTTATATCAATTTTTGTCATAATTAATTGACATGCAAATATCTCGCCTAAAAATGCGGCACAAACGATGAAACTTGGTGAATCGCCGGCACAAACGACGCCAAAAGGAATAGCAAAAAAAAATTTTAAAAAATCTCAAAGACAAGCGTAATCGCGTGTCCAACTTCCGTCAAGTTGGTATGGCCACTTTAAATCCTTAAAAACTTTTTCAATTTTTGAGCTAAATGGATGAAATTTTGGGAAAGGACGGCACAAACGTGGCACAAACGAATGGTAAAAAGAAATTTTGAAAAAACTCAAAAAATAAAAAGTGGCCATTCCAACTTGACATAAGAATATCTCGCCTAAAAATGCGGCACAAACGATGAAACTTGGTGAATCGCCGGCACAAACGAAGCCTAAAAGAATGGTAAAAAGAAATTTTGAAAAAACTCAAAAATAAAAATTGACCATACAAACTTGACATGCGAATATCTCGCGTACTAATGCGGCACAAACGATGAAATTTGGGGAATCAGCGGCACAGACGAGGCCAAAGAGATTGGCAAAAAGAAATTTAGAAAAAGTTCAAAAAATAAAAAGTTATATCAATTTTTGTCATAATTAATTGACATGCAAATATCTCGCCTAAAAATGCGGCACAAACGATGAAACTTGGTGAATCGCCGGCACAAACGTGGCACAAACGAATGGTAAAAAGAAATTTTGAAAAAACTGAAAAATAAAAAGTGGCCATACCAACTTGACATGCGAATATCTCGCGTAATAATACGGCACAAACGATGAAATTTGGCGAATCCGCGGCAAAAACGAGGCCAAAGAGATTGGCAAAAAGAAATTTTGAAAAATGTTCAAAAAATAAAAAGTTATATCAATTTTTGTCATAATTAATTGACATGCAAATATCTCGCCTAAAAATGCGGCACAAACGATGAAACTTGGTGAATCGCCGGCACAAACGAAGCCTAAAAGAATGGTAAAAAGAAATTTTGAAAAAATTCAAAATATGAAAAGTTATATCAATTTTTCTCATATTTACTTGACACGCTAATATCTCGCTTGGTATGGCGGTAAAAACGAAAAAAACTTTTTATATTACTAAAATAGTTATTTGTAAAGTTGTTGGTAAAAGAAAAATACTATTATTTGCTGTAATAGATATGTATTTATAGATAAATTATCAACCCATCAACCGCTGGTGTATGCTGGCAGTTAGTTACTTTACTTGACGTAGAGATGCGCTGCTGGCGTCAGTATGTTAGTAACAGTTTTTCTTTCATAACTTCTTTAATATTGCGGCACAAACGATGAAACTTGGTGAATCGCCGGCACAAACGACGCCAAAAGGAATAGCAAAAAAAAATTTTAAAAAATCTCAAAGACAAGCGAAATCGCGTGTCCAACTTCCGTCAAGTTGGTATGGCCACTTTAAATCCTTAAAAACTTTTTCAATTTTTGAGCTAAATGGATGAAATTTTGGGAAAGGACGGCAGAAACGTGGCACAAACGAATGGTAAAAAGAAATTTTGAAAAAACTCAAAAAAAAAAGTGACCATTCCAACTTGACATAAGAATATCTCGCCTAAAAATGCGGCACAAACGATGAAACTTGGTGAATCGCCGGCACAAACGAAGCCTAAAAGAATGGTAAAAAGAAATTTTGAAAAAACTCAAAAATAAAAAGTGGCCATACCAACTTGACATGCGAATATCTCGCGTAATAATACGGCACAAACGATGAAATTTGGCTAATCAGCGGCACAAACGAGGCCAAAGAGATTGGCAAAAGGAAATTTGGATAAGTTCAAAAAATAAAAAGTTATATCAATTTTTGTCATATTAAATTGACATGCGAATATCTCGCCTAAAAATGCGGCACAAACGATGAAACTTGGTGAATCCCCGGCACAAACGAAGCCTAAAAGAATGCTAAAAAGAAATTTTGAAAAAACTCAAAAATAAAAAGTGACCATACCAACTTGACATGCGAATATCTCGCGTAATAATGCGGCACAAACGATGAAATTTGGCGAATCAGCGGCACAGACGAGGCCAAAGAGATTGGCAAAAAGTAATTTAGAAAAAGTTCAAAAAATAAAAAGTTATATCAATTTTTGTCATAATTATATGACATGCGAATATCTCGCCTAAAAATGCGGCACAAACGATGAAACTTGGTGATTCGCCGGCACAAACGAAGCCTAAAAGAATAGTAAAAAGAAATTTTGAAAAAACTAAAAAATAAAAAGTGGCTTTACCAACTTGACATGCGAATATCTCGCGTAATAATGCGGCACAAACGATGAAATTTAGCGAATCGCTAGCAGAAACTAGGCCAAAGAGATTGGCAAAAAGAAATTTTGAAAAAATTCAAAATATGAAAAGTTATATCAATTTTTCTCATATTTACTTGACACGCTAATATCTCGCTTGGTATGGCGGTAAAAACGAAAAAAACTTTTTATATTACTAAAATAGTTATTTGTAAAGTTGTTGGTAAAAGAAAAATACTATTATTTGCTGTAATAGATATGTATTTATAGATAAATTATCAACCCATCAACCGCTGGTGTATGCTGGCAGTTAGTTACTTTACTTGACGTAGAGATGCGCTGCTGGCGTCAGTATGTTAGTAACAGTTTTTCTTTCATAACTTCTTTAATATTGCGGCACAAACGATGAAACTTGGTGAATCGCCGGCACAAACGACGCCAAAAGGAATAGCAAAAAAAAATTTTAAAAAATTTTAAAGACAAGCGTAATCGCGTGTCCAACTTCCGTCAAGTTGGTATGGCCACTTTAAATCCTTAAAAACTTTTTCAATTTTTGAGCTAAATGGATGAAATTTTGGGAAAGGACGGCACAAACGTGGCACAAACGAATGGTAAAAAGAAATTTTGAAAAAACTCAAAAAATAAAAAGTGGCCATTCCAACTTGACATAAGAATATCTCGCCTAAAAATGCGGCACAAACGATGAAACTTGGTGAATCGCCGGCACAAACGAAGCCTAAAAGAATGGTAAAAAGAAATTTTGAAAAAACTGAAAAATAAAAAGTGGCCATACCAACTTGACATGCGAATATCTCGCGTAATAATACGGCACAAACGATGAAATTTGGACAATCCGCGGCAAATACGAGGCCAAAGAGATTGGCAAAAAGAAATTTTGAAAAATGTTCAATAAATAAAAAGTTATATCAATTTTTGTCATTATTATTTGACATGCAAATATCTCGCCTAAAAATGAGGCACAAACGATGATACTTGGTGAATCGCCGGCACAAACGAAGCCTAAAAGAATGGTAAAAAGAAATTTTGAAAAAATTCAAAATATGAAAAGTTATATCAATTTTTCTCATATTTACATAACACGCTAATATCTCGCTTGGTATGGCGGTAAAAACGAAAAAAACTTTTTATATTACTAAAATAGTTATTTGTAAAGTTGTTGGTAAAAGAAAAATACTATTATTTGCTGTAATAGATATGTATTTATAGATAATTTATCAACCCATCAACCGCTGGTGTATGCTGGCAGTTAGTTACATTACTTGACGTAGAGATGCGCTGCTGGCGTCAGTATGTTAGTAACAGTTTTTCTTTCATAACTTCTTTAATATTGCGGCACAAACGATGAAACTTGGTGAATCGCCGGCACAAACGTCGCCAAAAGGAATAGCAAAAAAAAATTTTAAAAAATCTCAAAGACAAGCGTAATCGCGTGTCCAACTTCCGTCAAGTTGGTATGGCCACTTTAAATCCTTAAAAACTTTTTCAATTTTTGAGCTAAATGGATGAAATTTTGGGAAAGGACGGCACAAACGTGGCACAAACGAATGGTAAAAAGAAATTTTGAAAAAACTCAAAAAATAAAAAGTGGCCATTCCAACTTGACATAAGAATATCTCGCCTAAAAATGCGGCACAAACGATGAAACTTGGTGAATCGCCGGCACAAACGAAGCCTAAAAGAATGGTAAAAAAAAAAATTTTGAAAAAACTCAAAAATAAAAATTGACTATACAAACTTGAAATGCGAATATCTCGCGTACTAATGCGGCACAAACGATGAAATTTGGGGAATCAGCGGCACAGACGAGGCCAAAGAGATTGGCAAAAAGTAATTTAGAAAAAGTTCAAAAAATAAAAAGTTATATCAATTTTTGTCATAATTAATTGACATGCAAATATCTCGCCTAAAAATGCGGCACAAACGATGAAACTTGGTGAATAGCCGGCACAAACGAAGCCTAAAAGAATGGTAAAAAGAAATTTTGAAAAAACTCAAAAATAAAAAATGGCTATACCAACTTGACATGCGAATATCTCGCGTAATAATGCGGCACAAACGATGAAATTTGGCTAATCAGCGGCACAAACGAGGCCAAAGAGATTGGCAAAATGAAATTTTGAAAAAGTTCAAAAAATAAAAAGTTATATCAATTTTTGTAATATTAAATTGACATGCGAATATCTCGCCTAAAAATGCGGCACAAACGATGAAACTTGGTGAATCGCCGGCACAAACGAAGCCTAAAAGAATGGTAAAAAGAAATTTTGAAAAAACTGAAAAATAAAAAGTGGCCATACCAACTTGACATGCAAATATCTCGCGTAATAATACGGCACAAACGATGAAATTTGGCGAATCCGCGGCAAAAACGAGACCAAAGAGATTGGCAAAAAGACATTTTGAAAAATGTTCAAAAAATAAAAAGTTATATCAATTTTTGTCATAATTAATTGACATGCAAATATCTCGCCTAAAAATGCGGCACAAACGATGAAACTTGGTGAATCGCCGGCACAAAACGAAGCCTAAAAGAATGGTAAAAAGAAATTTTAAAAAAATCAAAATATGAAAAGTTATATCAATTTTTCTCATATTTACTTCACACGCTAATATCTCGCTTGGTATGGCGGTAAAAACGAAAAAAACTTTTTATATTACTAAAATAGTTATTTGTAAAGTTGTTGGTAAAAGAAAAATACTATTATTTGCTGTAATAGATATGTATTTATTGATAAATTATCAACCCATCAACCGCTGGTGTATGCTGGCAGTTAGTTACTTTACTTGACGTAGAGATGCGCTGCTGGCGTCAGTATGTTAGTAACAGTTTTTCTTTCATAACTTCTTTAATATTGCGGCACAAACGATGAAACTTGGTGAATCGCCGGCACAAACGACGCCAAAAGGAATAGCAAAAAAAAATTTTAAAAAATCTCAAAGACAAGCGAAATCGCGTGTCCAACTTCCGTCAAGTTGGTATGGCCACTTTAAATCCTTAAAAACTTTTTCAATTTTTGAGCTAAATGGATGAAATTTTGGGAAAGGACGGCAGAAACGTGGCACAAACGAATGGTAAAAAGAAATTTTGAAAAAACTCAAAAAAAAAAGTGACCATTCCAACTTGACATAAGAATATCTCGCCTAAAAATGCGGCACAAACGATGAAACTTGGTGAATCGCCGGCACAAACGAAGCCTAAAAGAATGGTAAAAAGAAATTTTGAAAAAACTCAAAAATAAAAAGTGGCCATACCAACTTGACATGCGAATATCTCGCGTAATAATACGGCACAAACGATGAAATTTGGACAATCCGCGGCAAAAACGAGGCCAAAGAGATTGGCAAAAAGAAATTTTGAAAAATGTTCAAAAAATAAAAAGTTATATCAATTTTTGTCATAATTAATTGACATGCAAATATCTCGCCTAAAAATGCGGCACAAACGATGAAACTTGGTGAATCGCCGGCACAAACGACGCCAAAAGGAATAGCAAAAAAAAATTTTAAAAAATCTCAAAGACAAGCGTAATCGCGTGTCCAACTTCCGTCAAGTTGGTATGGCCACTTTAAATCCTTAAAAACTTTTTCAATTTTTGAGCTAAATGGATGAAATTTTGGGAAAGGACGGCACAAACGTGGCACAAACGAATGGTAAAAAGAAATTTTGAAAAAACTCAAAAAATAAAAAGTGGCCATTCCAACTTGACATAAGAATATCTCGCCTAAAAATGCGGCACAAACGATGAAACTTGGTGAATCGCCGGCACAAACGAAGCCTAAAAGAATGGTAAAAAGAAATTTTGAAAAAACTCAAAAATAAAAATTGACCATACAAACTTGACATGCGAATATCTCGCGTACTAATGCGGCACAAACGATGAAATTTGGGGAATCAGCGGCACAGACGAGGCCAAAGAGATTGGCAAAAAGAAATTTAGAAAAAGTTCAAAAAATAAAAAGTTATATCAATTTTTGTCATAATTAATTGACATGCAAATATCTCGCCTAAAAATGCGGCACAAACGATGAAACTTGGTGAATCGCCGGCACAAACGTGGCACAAACGAATGGTAAAAAGAAATTTTGAAAAAACTCAAAAATAAAAAGTGGCTATACCAACTTGACAAGCGAATAACTCGCGTAATAATGCGGCACAAACGATGAAATTTGGCTAATCAGCGGCACAAACGAGGCCAAAGAGATTGGCAAAATGAAATTTTGAAAAAGTTCAAAAAATAAAAAGTTATATCAATTTTTGTAATATTAAATTGACATGCGAATATCTCGCCTAAAAATGCGGCACAAACGATGAAACTTGGTGAATCGCCGGCACAAACGAAGCCTAAAAAAATGGTAAAAAGAAATTTTGAAAAAACTGAAAAATAAAAAGTGGCCATACCAACTTGACATGCGAATATCTCGCGTAATAATACGGCACAAACGATGAAATTTGGCGAATCCGCGGCAAAAACGAGGCCAAAGAGATTGGCAAAAAGAAATTTTGAAAAATGTTCAAAAAATAAAAAGTTATATCAATTTTTGTCATAATTAATTGACATGCAAATATCTCGCCCAAAAATGCGGCACAAACGATGAAACTTGGTGAATCGCCGGCACAAACGAAGCCTAAAAGAATGGTAAAAAGAAATTTTGAAAAAATTCAAAATATGAAAAGTTATATCAATTTTTCTCATATTTACTTGACACGCTAATATCTCGCTTGGTATGGCGGTAAAAACGAAAAAAACTTTTTATATTACTAAAATAGTTATTTGTAAAGTTGTTGGTAAAAGAAAAATACTATTATTTGCTGTAATAGATATGTATTTATAGATAAATTATCAACCCATCAACCGCTGGTGTATGCTGGCAGTTAGTTACTTTACTTGACGTAGAGATGCGCTGCTGGCGTCAGTATGTTAGTAGCAGTTTTTCTTTCATAACTTCTTTAATATTGCGGCACAAACGATGAAACTTGGTGAATCGCCGGCACAAACGACGCCAAAAGGAATAGCAAAAAAAAATTTTAAAAAATCTCAAAGACAAGCGAAATCGCGTGTCCAACTTCCGTCAAGTTGGTATGGCCACTTTAAATCCTTAAAAACTTTTTCAATTTTTGAGCTAAATGGATGAAATTTTGGGAAAGGACGGCAGAAACGTGGCACAAACGAATGGTAAAAAGAAATTTTGAAAAAACTCAAAAAAAAAAGTGACCATTCCAACTTGACATAAGAATATCTCGCCTAAAAATGCGTCACAAACGATGAAACTTGGTGAATCGCCGGCACAAACGAAGCCTAAAAGAATGGTAAAAAGAAATTTTGAAAAAACTGAAAAATAAAAAGTGGCCATACCAACTTGACATGCAAATATCTCGCGTAATAATACGGCACAAACGATGAAATTTGGCGAATCCGCGGCAAAAACGAGGCCAAAGAGATTGGCAAAAAGAAATTTTGAAAAATGTTCAAAAAATAAAAAGTTATATCAATTTTTGTCATAATTAATTGACATGCAAATATCTCGCCTAAAAATGCGGCACAAACGATGAAACTTGGTGAATCGCCGGCACAAACGACGCCAAAAGGAATAGCAAAAAAAAATTTTAAAAAATCTCAAAGATAAGCGAAATCGCGTGTCCAACTTCCGTGAAGTTGGTATGGCCACTTTAAATCCTTAAAAACTTTTTCAATTTTTGAGCTAAATGGATGAAATTTTGGGAAAGGACGGCAGAAACGTGGCACAAACGAATGGTAAAAAGAAATTTTGAAAAACTCAAAAAAAAAAGTGACCATTCCAACTTGACATAAGAATATCTCGCCTAAAAATGCGGCACAAACGATGAAACTTGGTGAATCGCCGGCACAAACGAAGCCTAAAAGAATGGTAAAAAGAAATTTTGAAAAAACTCAAAAATAAAAAGTGGCCATACCAACTTGACATGCGAATATCTCGCGTAATAATACGGCACAAACGATGAAATTTGGACAATCCGCGGCAAAAACGAGGCCAAAGAGATTGGCAAAAAGAAATTTTGAAAAATGTTCAAAAAATAAAAAGTTATATCAATTTTTGTCATAATTAATTGACATGCAAATATCTCGCCTAAAAATGCGGCACAAACGATGAAACTTGGTGAATCGCCGGCACAAACGACGCCAAAAGGAATAGCAAAAAAAAATTTTAAAAAATCTCAAAGACAAGCGTAATCGCGTGTCCAACTTCCGTCAAGTTGGTATGGCCACTTTAAATCCTTAAAAACTTTTTCAATTTTTGAGCTAAATGGATGAAATTTTGGGAAAGGACGGCACAAACGTGGCACAAACGAATGGTAAAAAGAAATTTTGAAAAAACTCAAAAAATAAAAAGTGGCCATTCCAACTTGACATAAGAATATCTCGCCTAAAAATGCGGCACAAACGATGAAACTTGGTGAATCGCCGGCACAAACGAAGCCTAAAAGAATGGTAAAAAGAAATTTTGAAAAAACTCAAAAATAAAAATTGACCATACAAACTTGACATGCGAATATCTCGCGTACTAATGCGGCACAAACGATGAAATTTGGGGAATCAGCGGCACAGACGAGGCCAAAGAGATTGGCAAAAAGAAATTTAGAAAAAGTTCAAAAAATAAAAAGTTATATCAATTTTTGTCATAATTAATTGACATGCAAATATCTCGCCTAAAAATGCGGCACAAACGATGAAACTTGGTGAATCGCCGGCACAAACGTGGCACAAACGAATGGTAAAAAGAAATTTTGAAAAAACTGAAAAATAAAAAGTGGCTATACCAACTTGACATGCGAATATCTCGCGTAATAATACGGCACAAACGATGAAATTTGGCGAATCCGCGGCAAAAACGAGGCCAAAGAGATTGGCAAAAAGAAATTTTGAAAAATGTTCAAAAAATAAAAAGTTATATCAATTTTTGTCATAATTAATTGACATGCAAATATCTCGCCTAAAAATGCGGCACAAACGATGAAACTTGGTGAATCGCCGGCACAAACGAAGCCTAAAAGAATGGTAAAAAGAAATTTTGAAAAAATTCAAAATATGAAAAGTTATATCAATTTTTCTCATATTTACTTGACACGCTAATATCTCGCTTGGTATGGCGGTAAAAACGAAAAAAACTTTTTATATTACTAAAATAGTTATTTGTAAAGTTGTTGGTAAAAGAAAAATACTATTATTTGCTGTAATAGATATGTATTTATAGATAAATTATCAACCCATCAACCGCTGGTGTATGCTGGCAGTTAGTTACTTTACTTGACGTAGAGATGCGCTGCTGGCGTCAGTATGTTAGTAACAGTTTTTCTTTCATAACTTCTTTAATATTGCGGCACAAACGATGAAACTTGGTGAATCGCCGGCACAAACGACGCCAAAAGGAATAGCAAAAAAAAATTTTAAAAAATCTCAAAGACAAGCGAAATCGCGTGTCCAACTTCCGTCAAGTTGGTATGGCCACTTTAAATCCTTAAAAACTTTTTCAATTTTTGAGCTAAATGGATGAAATTTTGGGAAAGGACGGCAGAAACGTGGCACAAACGAATGGTAAAAAGAAATTTTGAAAAAACTCAAAAAAAAAAGTGACCATTCCAACTTGACATAAGAATATCTCGCCTAAAAATGCGGCACAAACGATGAAACTTGGTGAATCGCCGGCACAAACGAAGCCTAAAAGAATGGTAAAAAGAAATTTTGAAAAAACTCAAAAATAAAAAGTGGCCATACCAACTTGACATGCGAATATCTCGCGTAATAATACGGCACAAACGATGAAATTTGGCTAATCAGCGGCACAAACGAGGCCAAAGAGATTGGCAAAATGAAATTTTGAAATAGTTCAAAAAATAAAAAGTTATATCAATTTTTGTAATATTAAATTGACATGCGAATATCTCGCCTAAAAATGCGGCACAAACGATGAAACTTGGTGAATCGCCGGCACAAACGAGGCCTAAAAGAATGGTAAAAAGAAATTTTGAAAAAACTGAAAAATAAAAAGTGGCCATACCAACTTGACATGCAAATATCTCGCGTAATAATACGGCACAAACGATGAAATTTGGCGAATCCGCGGCAAAAACGAGGCCAAAGAGATTGGCAAAAAGAAATTTTGAAAAATGTTCAAAAAATAAAAAGTTATATCAATTTTTGTCATAAATAATTGACATGCAAATATCTCGCCTAAAAATGCGGCACAAACGATGAAACTTGGTGAATCGCCGGCACAAACGACGCCAAAAGGAATAGCAAAAAAAAATTTTAAAAAATCTCAAAGACAAGCGAAATCGCGTGTCCAAATTCCGTCAAGTTGGTATGGCCACTTTAAATCCTTAAAAACTTTTTCAATTTTTGAGCTAAATGGATGAAATTTTGGGAAAGGACGGCACAAACGCGGCACAAACGAATGGTAAAAAGAAATTTTGAAAAAACTCAAAAAATAAAAAGTGGCCATTCCAACTTGACATGAGAATATCTCGCCTAAAAATGCAACACAAACGATGAAACTTGGTGAATCGCCGGCACAAACGAAGCCTAAAAGAATGGTAAAAAGAAATTTTGAAAAAACTCAAAAATAAAAAGTGGCCATACCAACTTGACATGCGAATATCTCGCGTAATAATACGGCACAAACGATGAAATTTGGCGAATCCGCGGCAAAAACGAGGCCAAAGAGATTGGCAAAAAGAAATTTTGAAAAATGTTCAAAAAATAAAAAGTTATATCAATTTTTGTCATAATTAATTGACATGCAAATATCTCGCCTAAAAATGCGGCACAAACGATGAAACTTGGTGAATCGCCGGCACAAACGAAGCCTAAAAGAATGGTAAAAAGAAATTTTGAAAAAATTCAAAATATGAAAAGTTATATCAATTTTTCTCATATTTACTTGACACGCTAATATCTCGCTTGGTATGGCGGTAAAAACGAAAAAAACTTTTTATATTACTAAAATAGTTATTTGTAAAGTTGTTGGTAAAAGAAAAATACTATTATTTGCTGTAATAGATATGTATTTATAGATAAATTATCAACCCATCAACCGCTGGTGTATGCTGGCAGTTAGTTACTTTACTTGACGTAGAGATGCGCTGCTGGCGTCAGTATGTTAGTAACAGTTTTTCTTTCATAACTTCTTTAATATTGCGGCACAAACGATGAAACTTGGTGAATCGCCGGCACAAACGACGCCAAAAGGAATAGCAAAAAAAAATTTTAAAAAATCTCAAAGACAAGCGAAATCGCGTGTCCAACTTCCGTCAAGTTGGTATGGCCACTTTAAATCCTTAAAAACTTTTTCAATTTTTGAGCTAAATGGATGAAATTTTGGGAAAGGACGGCAGAAACGTGGCACAAACGAATGGTAAAAAGAAATTTTGAAAAAACTCAAAAAAAAAAGTGACCATTCCAACTTGACATAAGAATATCTCGCCTAAAAATGCGGCACAAACGATGAAACTTGGTGAATCGCCGGCACAAACGAAGCCTAAAAGAATGGTAAAAAGAAATTTTGAAAAAACTCAAAAATAAAAAGTGGCCATACCAACTTGACATGCGAATATCTCGCGTAATAATACGGCACAAACGATGAAATTTGGCTAATCAGCGGCACAAACGAGGCCAAAGAGATTGGCAAAATGAAATTTTGAAAAAGTTCAAAAAATAAAAAGTTATATCAATTTTTGTAATATTAAATTGACATGCGAATATCTCGCCTAAAAATGCGGCACAAACGATGAAACTTGGTGAATCGCCGGCACAAACGAAGCCTAAAAGAATGGTAAAAAGAAATTTTGAAAAAACTGAAAAATAAAAAGTGGCCATACCAACTTGACATGCAAATATCTCGCGTAATAATACGGCACAAACGATGAAATTTGGCGAATCCGCGGCAAAAACGAGGCCAAAGAGATTGGCAAAAAGAAATTTTGAAAAATGTTCAAAAAATAAAAAGTTATATCAATTTTTGTCATAATTAATTGACATGCAAATATCTCGCCTAAAAATGCGGCACAAACGATGAAACTTGGTGAATCGCCGGCACAAACGACGCCAAAAGGAATAGCAAAAAAAAATTTTAAAAAATCTCAAAGACAAGCGAAATCGCGTGTCCAAATTCCGTCAAGTTGGTATGGCCACTTTAAATCCTTAAAAACTTTTTCAATTTTTGAGCTAAATGGATGAAATTTTGGGAAAGGACGGCACAAACGCGGCACAAACGAATGGTAAAAAGAAATTTTGAAAAAACTCAAAAAATAAAAAGTGGCCATTCCAACTTGACATGAGAATATCTCGCCTAAAAATGCAACACAAACGATGAAACTTGGTGAATCGCCGGCACAAACGAAGCCTAAAAGAATGGTAAAAAGAAATTTTGAAAAAACTCAAAAATAAAAAGTGGCCATACCAACTTGACATGCGAATATCTCGCGTAATAATACGGCACAAACGATGAAATTTGGCGAATCCGCGGCAAAAACGAGGCCAAAGAGATTGGCAAAAAGAAATTTTTAAAAATGTTCAAAAAATAAAAAGTTATATCAATTTTTGTCATAATTAATTGACATGCAAATATCTCGCCTAAAAATGCGGCACAAACGATGATACTTGGTGAATCGCCGGCACAAACGAAGCCTAAAAGAATGGTAAAAAGAAATTTTGAAAAAATTCAAAATATGAAAAGTTATATCAATTTTTCTCATATTTACATGACACGCTAATATCTCGCTTGGTATGCCGGTAAAAACGAAAAAAACTTTTTATATTACTAAAATAGTTATTTGTAAAGTTGTTGGTAAAAGAAAAATACTATTATTTGCTGTAGTAGATATGTATTTATAGATAAATTATCAACCCATCAACCGCTGGTGTATGCTGGCAGTTAGTTACTTTACTTGACGTAGAGATGCGCTGCTGGCGTCAGTATGTTAGTAACAGTTTTTCTTTCATAACTTCTTTAATATTGCGGCACAAACGATGAAACTTAGTGAATCGCCGGCACAAACGACGCCAAAAGGAAAAGCAAAAAAAAATTTTAAAAAATCTCAAAGGCAAGCGAAATCGCGTGTCCAACTTCCGTCAAGTTGGTATGGCCACTTTAAATCCTTAAAAACTTTTTCAATTTTTGAGCTAAATGGATGAAATTTTGGGAAAGGACGGCACAAACGTGGCACAAACGAATGGTAAAAAGAAATTTTGAAAAAACTCAAAAAATAAAAAGTCGCCATTCCAACTTGACATAAGAATATCTCGCCTAAAAATGCGGCACAAACGATGAAACTTGGTGAATCTCCGGCACAAACGAAGCCTAAAAGAATGGTAAAAAGAAATTTTGAAAAAACTCAAAAATAAAAAGTGGCCATACCAACTTGACATGCGAATATCACGCGTAATAATGCGGCACAAACGATGAAATTTGGCTAATCAGCGGCACAAACGAGGCCAAAGAGATTGGCAAAAGGAAATTTGGATAAGTTCAAAAAATAAAAAGTTATATCAATTTTTGTCATATTAAATTGACATGCGAATATCTCGCCTAAAAATGCGGCACAAACGATGAAACTTGGTGAATCCCCGGCACAAACGAAGCCTAAAAGAATGCTAAAAAGAAATTTTGAAAAAACTCAAAAATAAAAAGTGACCATACCAACTTGACATGCGAATATCTCGCGTAATAATGCGGCACAAACGATGAAATTTGGCGAATCAGCGGCACAGACGAGGCCAAAGAGATTGGCAAAAAGTAATTTAGAAAAAGTTCAAAAAATAAAAAGTTATATCAATTTTTGTCATAATTATATGACATGCGAATATCTCGCCTAAAAATGCGGCACAAACGATGAAACTTAGTGAATCGCCGGCACAAACGAAGCCTAAAAGAATAGTAAAAAGAAATTTTGAAAAAACTAAAAAATAAAAAGTGGCTTTACCAACTTGACATGCGAATATCTCGCGTAATAATGCGGCACAAACGATGAAATTTAGCGAATCGCTAGCAGAAACTAGGCCAAAGAGATTGGCAAAAAGAAATTTTGAAAAAATTCAAAATATGAAAAGTTATATCAATTTTTCTCATATTTACTTGACACGCTAATATCTCGCTTGGTATGGCGGTAAAAACGAAAAAAACTTTTTATATTACTAAAATAGTTATTTGTAAAGTTGTTGGTAAAAGAAAAATACTATTATTTGCTGTAATAGATATGTATTTATAGATAAATTATCAACCCATCAACCGCTGGTGTATGCTGGCAGTTAGTTACTTTACTTGACGTAGAGATGCGCTGCTGGCGTCAGTATGTTAGTAACAGTTTTTCTTTCATAACTTCTTTAATATTGCGGCACAAACGATGAAACTTGGTGAATCGCCGGCACAAACGACGCCAAAAGGAATAGCAAAAAAAAATTTTAAAAAATCCCAAAGACAAGCGAAATCGCGTGTCCAACTTCCGTCAAGTTGGTATGGCCACTTTAAATCCTTAAAAACTTTTTCAATTTTTGAGCTAAATGGATGAAATTTTGGGAAAGGACGGCAGAAACGTGGCACAAACGAATGGTAAAAAGAAATTTTGAAAAAACTCAAAAAAAAAAGTGACCATTCCAACTTGACATAAGAATATCTCGCCTAAAAATGCGGCACAAACGATGAAACTTGGTGAATCGCCGGCACAAACGAAGCCTAAAAGAATGGTAAAATGAAATTTTGAAAAAACTCAAAAATAAAAAGTGGCCATACCAACTTGACATGCGAATATCTCGCGTAATAATACGGCACAAACGATGAAATTTGGACAATCCGCGGCAAAAACGAGGCCAAAGAGATTGGCAAAAAGAAATTTTGAAAAATGTTCAAAAAATAAAAAGTTATATCAATTTTTGTCATAATTATTTGACATGCAAATATCTCGCCTAAAAATGCGGCACAAACGATGATACTTGGTGAATCGCCGGCACAAACGAAGCCTAAAAGAATGGTAAAAAGAAATTTTGAAAAAAATCAAAATATGAAAAGTTATATCAATTTTTCTCATATTTACATGACACGCTAATATCTCGCTTGGTATGGCGGTAAAAACGAAAAAAACTTTTTATATTACTAAAATAGTTATTTGTAAAGTGGTTGGTAAAAGAAAAATACTATTATTTGCTGTAATAGATATGTATTTATAGATAAATTATCAACCCATCAACCGCTGGTGTATGCTGGCAGTTAGTTACTTTACTTGACGTAGAGATGCGCTGCTGGCGTCAGTATGTTAGTAACAGTTTTTCTTTCATAACTTCTTTAATATTGCGGCACAAACGATGAAACTTGGTGAATCGCCGGCACAAACGACGCCAAAAGGAATAGCAAAAAAAAATTTTAAAAAATCTCAAAGACAAGCGTAATCGCGTGTCCAACTTCCGTCAAGTTGGTATGGCCACTTTAAATCCTTAAAAACTTTTTCAATTTTTGAGCTAAATGGATGAAATTTTGGGAAAGGACGGCACAAACGTGGCACAAACGAATGGTAAAAAGAAATTTTGAAAAAACTCAAAAAATAAAAAGTGGCCATTCCAACTTGACATAAGAATATCTCGCCTAAAAATGCGGCACAAACGATGAAACTTGGTGAATCGCCGGCACAAACGAAGCCTAAAAGAATGGTAAAAAGAAATTTTGAAAAAACTCAAAAATAAAAATTGACCATACAAACTTGACATGCGAATATCTCGCGTACTAATGCGGCACAAACGATGAAATTTGGGGAATCAGCGGCACAGACGAGGCCAAAGAGATTGGCAAAAAGTAATTTAGAAAAAGTTCAAAAAATAAAAAGTTATATCAATTTTTGTCATAATTAATTAACATGCAAATATCTCGCCTAAAAATGCGGCACAAACGATGAAACTTGGTGAATCGCCGGCACAAACGAAGCCTAAAAGAATGGTAAAAAGAAATTTTGAAAAAACTCAAAAATAAAAAATGGCTATACCAACTTGACATGCGAATATCTCGCGTAATAATGCGGCACAAACGATGAAATTTGGCTAATCAGCGGCACAAACGAGGCCAAAGAGATTGGCAAAATGAAATTTTGAAAAAGTTCAAAAAATAAAAAGTTATATCAATTTTTGTAATATTAAATTTACATGCGAATATCTCGCCTAAAAATGCGGCACAAACGATGAAACTTGGTGAATCGCCGGCACAAACGAAGCCTAAAAGAATGGTAAAAAGAAATTTTGAAAAAACTGAAAAATAAAAAGTGGCCATACCAACTTGACATGCGAATATCTCGCGTAATAATACGGCACAAACGATGAAATTTGGCGAATCCGCGGCAAAAACGAGGCCAAAGAGATTGGCAAAAAGAAATTTTGAAAAATGTTCAAAAAATAAAAAGTTATATCAATTTTTGTCATAATTAATTGACATGCAAATATCTCGCCTAAAAATGCGGCACAAACGATGAAACTTGGTGAATCGCCGGCACAAACGAAGCCTAAAAGAATGGTAAAAAGAAATTTTGAAATAATTCAAAATATGAAAAGTTATATCAATTTTTCTCATATTTACTTGACACGCTAATATCTCGCTTGGTATGGCGGTAAAAACGAAAAAAACTTTTTATATTACTAAAATAGTTATTTGTAAAGTTGTTGGTAAAAGAAAAATACTATTATTTGCTGTAATAGATATGTATTTATAGATAAATTATCAACCCATCAACCGCTGGTGTATGCTGGCAGTTAGTTACTTTACTTGACGTAGAGATGCGCTGCTGGCGTCAGTATGTTAGTAACAGTTTTTCTTTCATAACTTCTTTAATATTGCGGCACAAACGATGAAACTTGGTGAATCGCCGGCACAAACGACGCCAAAAAGAATAGCAAAAAAAAATTTTAAAAAATCTCAAAGACAAGCGAAATCGCGTGTCCAACTTCCGTCAAGTTGGTATGGCCACTTTAAATCCTTAAAAACTTTTTCAATTTTTGAGCTAAATGGATGAAATTTTGGGAAAGGACGGCAGAAACGTGGCACAAACGAATGGTAAAAAGAAATTTTGAAAAACTCAAAAAAAAAAGTGACCATTCCAACTTGACATAAGAATATCTCGCCTAAAAATGCGGCACAAACGATGAAACTTGGTGAATCGCCGGCACAAACGAAGCCTAAAAGAATGGTAAAAAGAAATTTTGAAAAAACTGAAAAATAAAAAGTGGCCATACCAACTTGACATGCGAATATCTCGCGTAATAATACGGCACAAACGATGAAATTTGGCGAATCCGCGGCAAAAACGAGGCCAAAGAGATTGGCAAAAAGAAATTTTGAAAAATGTTCAAGAAATAAAAAGTTATATCAATTTTTGTCATAATTAATTGACATGCAAATATCTCGCCTAAAAATGCGGCACAAACGATGATACTTGGTGAATCGCCGGCACAAACGAAGCCTAAAAGAATGGTAAAAACAAATTTTGAAAAAATTCAAAATATGAAAAGTTATATCAATTTTTCTCATATTTACATGACACGCTAATATCTCGCTTGGTATGCCGGTAAAAACGAAAAAAACTTTTTATATTACTAAAATAGTTATTTGTAAAGTTGTTGGTAAAAGAAAAATACTATTATTTGCTGTAGTAGATATGTATTTATAGATAAATTATCAACCCATCAACCGCTGGTGTATGCTGGCAGTTAGTTACTTTACTTGATGTAGAGATGCGCTGCTGGCGTCAGTATGTTAGTAACAGTTTTTCTTTCATAACTTCTTTAATATTGCGGCACAAACGATGAAACTTAGTGAATCGCCGGCACAAACGACGCCAAAATGAATAGCAAAAAAAAAATTTAAAAAATCTCAAAGGCAAGCGAAATCGCGTGTCCAACTTCCGTCAAGTTGGTATGGCCACTTTAAATCCTTAAAAACTTTTTCAATTTTTGAGCTAAATAGATGAAATTTTGGGAAAGGACGGCACAAACGTGGCACAAACGAATGGTAAAAAGAAATTTTGAAAAAACTCAAAAAATAAAAAGTGGCCATTCCAACTTGACATAAGAATATCTCGCCTAAAAATGCGGCACAAACGATGAAACTTGGTGAATCTCCGGCACAAACGAAGCCTAAAAGAATGGTAAAAAGAAATTTTGAAAAAACTCAAAAATAAAAAGTGGCCATACCAACTTGACATGCGAATATCTCGCGTAATAATGCGGCACAAACGATGAAATTTGGCTAATCAGCGGCACAAACGAGGCCAAAGAGATTGGCAAAAAGAAATTTTGAAAAATTTTAAAGGCAAGCGAAATCGTACGTCCAACTTCCGTCAAGTTGGTATGGCCACTTTAAATCCTTAATAACTTTTTCAATTTTTGAGCTAAATGGCTGAAATTTGGCGAATGCGCGGCACAAACGCGGCACAAACGAATAGTAAAAAGAAATTTTCAAAAAACTCAAAAAATAAAAAGTGGCCGTTCCAACTTGACATAAGAATATCTCGCCTAAAAATGCGGCACAAACGATGAAACTTGGTGAATCGCCGGCACAAACGAAGCCTAAAAGAATGGTAAAAAGAAATTTTGAAAAAACTGAAAAATAAAAAGTGGCCATACCAACTTGACATGCGAATATCTCGCGTAATAATACGGCACAAACGATGAAATTTGGCGAATCCGCGGCAAAAACGAGGCCAAAGAGATTGGCAAAAAGAAATTTTTAAAAATGTTCAAAAAATAAAAAGTTATATCAATTTTTGTCATAATTAATTGACATGCAAATATCTCGCCTAAAAATGCGGCACAAACGATGATACTTGGTGAATCGCCGGCACAAACGAAGCCTAAAAGAATGGTAAAAACAAATTTTGAAAAAATTCAAAATATGAAAAGTTATATCAATTTTTCTCATATTTACATGACACGCTAATATCTCGCTTGGTATGCCGGTAAAAACGTAAAAAACTTTTTATATTACTAAAATAGTTATTTGTAAAGTTGTTGGTAAAAGAAAAATACTATTATTTGCTGTAGTAGATATGTATTTATAGATAAATTATCAACCCATCAACCGCTGGTGTATGCTGGCAGTTAGTTACTTTACTTGATGTAGAGATGCGCTGCTGGCGTCAGTATGTTAGTAACAGTTTTTCTTTCATAACTTCTTTAATATTGCGGCACAAACGATGAAACTTAGTGAATCGCCGGCACAAACGACGCCAAAATGAATAGCAAAAAAAAAATTTAAAAAATCTCAAAGGCAAGCGAAATCGCGTGTCCAACTTCCGTCAAGTTGGTATGGCCACTTTAAATCCTTAAAAACTTTTTCAATTTTTGAGCTAAATAGATGAAATTTTGGGAAAGGACGGCACAAACGTGGCACAAACGAATGGTAAAAAGAAATTTTGAAAAAACTCAAAAAATAAAAAGTGGCCATTCCAACTTGACATAAGAATATCTCGCCTAAAAATGCGGCACAAACGATGAAACTTGGTGAATCTCCGGCACAAACGAAGCCTAAAAGAATGGTAAAAAGAAATTTTGAAAAAACTCAAAAATAAAAAGTGGCCATACCAACTTGACATGCGAATATCTCGCGTAATAATGCGGCACAAACGATGAAATTTGGCTAATCAGCGGCACAAACGAGGCCAAAGAGATTGGCAAAAAGAAATTTTGAAAAATTTTAAAGGCAAGCGAAATCGTACGTCCAACTTCCGTCAAGTTGGTATGGCCACTTTAAATCCTTAATAACTTTTTCAATTTTTGAGCTAAATGGCTGAAATTTGGCGAATGCGCGGCACAAACGCGGCACAAACGAATAGTAAAAAGAAATTTTCAAAAAACTCAAAAAATAAAAAGTGGCCGTTCCAACTTGACATGCGAATATCTCGCCTAAAAATGCGGCACAAACGATGAAACTTGGTGAATCGCCGGCCCAAACGAAGCCTAAACGAATGGTAAAAAGAAATTTTGAATAAACTCAAAAATAAAAAGTGGCCATACCAAATTGACATGCGAATATCTCGCCTAAAAATGCGGCACAAACGATGAAACTTGGTGAATCGCCGGCACAAACGACGCCAAAAGGAATAGCAAAAAAAAATTTTAAAAAATCTCAAAGACAAGCGAAATCGCGTGTCCAAATTCCGTCAAGTTGGTATGGCCACTTTAAATCCTTAAAAACATTTTCAATTTTTGAGCTAAATGGATGAAATTTTGGGAAAGGACGGCACAAACGAATGGTAAAATGAAATTTTCAAAAAACTCAAAAAATAAAAAGTGGCCATTCCAACTTGACATGAGAATATCTCGCCTAAAAATGCGGCACAAACGATGATACTTGGTGAATCGCCGGCACAAACGAAGCCTAAAAGAATGGTAAAAAGAAATTTTGAAAAAATTCAAAATATGAAAAGTTATATCAATTTTTCTCATATTTACATGACACGCTAATATCTCGCTTGGTATGGCGGTAAAAACGAAAAAAACTTTTTATATTACTAAAATAGTTATTTGTAAAGTTGTTGGTAAAAGAAAAATACTATTATTTGCTGTAGTAGATATGTATTTATAGATAAATTATCAACCCAACAACCGCTGGTGTATGCTGGCAGTTAGTTACTTTACTTGACGTAAGATGAGCTGCTGGCGTCAGTATGTTAGTAACAGTTTTTCTTTCATAACTTCTTTAATATTGCGGCACAAACGATGAAACTTGGTGAATCGCCGGCACAAACGACGCCAAAAGGAATAGCAAAAAAAAATTTTAAAAAATCTCAAAGGCAAGCGAAATCGCGTGTCCAACTTCCGTCAAGTTGGTATGGCCACTTTAAATCCTTAAAAACTTTTTCAATTTTTGAGCTAAATGGATGAAATTTTGAGAAAGGACGGCACAAACGTGGCACAAACGAATGGTAAAAAGAAATTTTGAAAAAACTCAAAAAATAAAAAGTGGCCATTCCAACTTGACATAAGAATATCTCGCCTAAAAATGCGGCACAAACGATGAAACTTGGTGAATCGCCGGCACAAACGAAGCCTAAAAGAATAGTAAAAAGAAATTTTGAAAAAACTCAAAAATAAAAAGTGGCCATACCAACTTGACATGCGAATATCTCGCGTAATAATACGGCACAAACGATGAAATTTGGACAATCCGCGGCAAAAACGAGGCCAAAGAGATTGGCAAAAAGAAATTTTGAAAAATGTTCAAAAAATAAAAAGTTATATCAATTTTTGTCATAATTATTTGACATGCAAATATCTCGCCTAAAAATGCGGCACAAACGATGATACTTGGTGAATCGCCGGCACAAACGAAGCCTAAAAGAATGGTAAAAAGAAATTTTGAAAAAATTCAAAATATGAAAAGTTATATCAATTTTTCTCATATTTACATGACACGCTAATATCTCGCTTGGTATGGCGGTAAAAACGAAAAAAACTTTTTATATTACTAAAATAGTTATTTGTAAAGTGGTTGGTAAAAGAAAAATACTATTATTTGCTGTAATAGATATGTATTTATAGATAAATTATCAACCCATCAACCGCTGGTGTATGCTGGCAGTTAGTTACTTTACTTGACGTAGAGATGCGCTGCTGGCGTCAGTATGTTAGTAACAGTTTTTCTTTCATAACTTCTTTAATATTGCGGCACAAACGATGAAACTTGGTGAATCGCCGGCACAAACGACGCCAAAAGGAATAGCAAAAAAAAATTTTAAAAAATCTCAAAGACAAGCGTAATCGCGTGTCCAACTTCCGTCAAGTTGGTATGGCCACTTTAAATCCTTAAAAACTTTTTCAATTTTTGAGCTAAATGGATGAAATTTTGGGAAAGGACGGCACAAACGTGGCACAAACGAATGGTAAAAAGAAATTTTGAAAAAACTCAAAAAATAAAAAGTGGCCATTCCAACTTGACATAAGAATATCTCGCCTAAAAATGCGGCACAAACGATGAAACTTGGTGAATCGCCGGCACAAACGAAGCCTAAAAGAATGGTAAAAAGAAATTTTGAAAAAACTCAAAAATAAAAATTGACCATACAAACTTGACATGCGAATATCTCGCGTACTAATGCGGCACAAACGATGAAATTTGGGGAATCAGCGGCACAGACGAGGCCAAAGAGATTGGCAAAAAGTAATTTAGAAAAAGTTCAAAAAATAAAAAGTTATATCAATTTTTGTCATAATTAATTAACATGCAAATATCTCGCCTAAAAATGCGGCACAAACGATGAAACTTGGTGAATCGCCGGCACAAACGAAGCCTAAAAGAATGGTAAAAAGAAATTTTGAAAAAACTCAAAAATAAAAAATGGCTATACCAACTTGACATGCGAATATCTCGCGTAATAATGCGGCACAAACGATGAAATTTGGCTAATCAGCGGCACAAACGAGGCCAAAAAGATTGGCAAAATGAAATTTTGAAAAAGTTCAAAAAATAAAAAGTTATATCAATTTTTGTAATATTAAATTGACATGCGAATATCTCGCCTAAAAATGCGGCACAAACGATGAAACTTGGTGAATCGCCGGCACAAACGAAGCCTAAAAGAATGGTAAAAAGAAATTTTGAAAAAACTGAAAAATAAAAAGTGGCCATACCAACTTGACATGCGAATATCTCGCGTAATAATACGGCACAAACGATGAAATTTGGCGAATCCGCGGCAAAAACGAGGCCAAAGAGATTGGCAAAAAGAAATTTTTAAAAATGTTCAAAAAATAAAAAGTTATATCAATTTTTGTCATAATTAATTGACATGCAAATATCTCGCCTAAAAATGCGGCACAAACGATGATACTTGGTGAATCGCCGGCACAAACGAAGCCTAAAAGAATGGTAAAAACAAATTTTGAAAAAATTCAAAATATGAAAAGTTATATCAATTTTTCTCATATTTACATGACACGCTAATATCTCGCTTGGTATGCCGGTAAAAACGAAAAAAACTTTTTATATTACTAAAATAGTTATTTGTAAAGTTGTTGGTAAAAGAAAAATACTATTATTTGCTGTAGTAGATATGTATTTATAGATAAATTATCAACCCATCAACCGCTGGTGTATGCTGGCAGTTAGTTACTTTACTTGATGTAGAGATGCGCTGCTGGCGTCAGTATGTTAGTAACAGTTTTTCTTTCATAACTTCTTTAATATTGCGGCACAAACGATGAAACTTAGTGAATCGCCGGCACAAACGACGCCAAAATGAATAGCAAAAAAAAATTTAAAAAATCTCAAAGGCAAGCGAAATCGCGTGTCCAACTTCCGTCAAGTTTGTATGGCCACTTTAAATCCTTAAAAACATTTTCAATTTTTGAGCTAAATGGATGAAATTTTGGGAAAGGACGGCACAAACGAATGGTAAAATGAAATTTTCAAAAAACTCAAAAAATAAAAAGTGGCCATTCCAACTTGACATGAGAATATCTCGCCTAAAAATGCGGCACAAACGATGATACTTGGTGAATCGCCGGCACAAACGAAGCCTAAAAGAATGGTAAAAAGAAATTTTGAAAAAATTCAAAATATGAAAAGTTATATCAATTTTTCTCATATTTACATGACACGCTAATATCTCGCTTGGTATGGCGGTAAAAACGAAAAAAACTTTTTATATTACTAAAATAGTTATTTGTAAAGTTGTTGGTAAAAGAAAAATACTATTATTTGCTGTAATAGATATGTATTTATAGATAAATTATCAACCCATCAACCGCTGGTGTATGCTGGCAGTTAGTTACTTTACTTGACGTAGAGATGCGCTGCTGGCGTCAGTATGTTAGTAACAGTTTTTCTTTCATAACTTCTTTAATATTGCGGCACAAACGATGAAACTTGGTGAATCGCCGGCACAAACGACGCCAAAAGGAATAGCAAAAAAAAATTTTAAAAAATCCCAAAGACAAGCGAAATCGCGTGTCCAACTTCCGTCAAGTTGGTATGGCCACTTTAAATCCTTAAAAACTTTTTCAATTTTTGAGCTAAATCGATGAAATTTTGGGAAAGTACGGCAGAAACGTGGCACAAACGAATGGTAAAAAGAAATTTTGAAAAAACTCAAAAAAAAAAGTGACCATTCCAACTTGACATAAGAATATCTCGCCTAAAAATGCGGCACAAACGATGAAACTTGGTGAATCGCCGGCACAAACGAAGCCTAAAAGAATGGTAAAAAGAAATTTTGAAAAAACTCAAAAATAAAAAGTGGCCATACCAACTTGACATGCGAATATCTCGCGTAATAATACGGCACAAACGATGAAATTTGGACAATCCGCGGCAAAAACGAGGCCAAAGAGATTGGCAAAAAGAAATTTTGAAAAATGTTCAAAAAATAAAAAGTTATATCAATTTTTGTCATAATTATTTGACATGCAAATATCTCGCCTAAAAATGCGGCACAAACGATGATACTTGGTGAATCGCCGGCACAAACGAAGCCTAAAAGAATGGTAAAAAGAAATTTTGAAAAAATTCAAAATATGAAAAGTTATATCAATTTTTCTCATATTTACATGACACGCTAATATCTCGCTTGGTATGGCGGTAAAAACGAAAAAAACTTTTTATATTACTAAAATAGTTATTTGTAAAGTGGTTGGTAAAAGAAAAATACTATTATTTGCTGTAATAGATATGTATTTATAGATAAATTATCAACCCATCAACCGCTGGTGTATGCTGGCAGTTAGTTACTTTACTTGACGTAGAGATGCGCTGCTGGCGTCAGTATGTTAGTAACAGTTTTTCTTTCATAACTTCTTTAATATTGCGGCACAAACGATGAAACTTGGTGAATCGCCGGCACAAACGACGCCAAAAGGAATAGCAAAAAAAAATTTTAAAAAATCTCAAAGACAAGCGTAATCGCGTGTCCAACTTCCGTCAAGTTGGTATGGCCACTTTAAATCCTTAAAAACTTTTTCAATTTTTGAGCTAAATGGATGAAATTTTGGGAAAGGACGGCACAAACGTGGCACAAACGAATGGTAAAAAGAAATTTTGAAAAAACTCAAAAAATAAAAAGTGGCCATTCCAACTTGACATAAGAATATCTCGCCTAAAAATGCGGCACAAACGATGAAACTTGGTGAATCGCCGGCACAAACGAAGCCTAAAAGAATGGTAAAAAGAAATTTTGAAAAAACTCAAAAATAAAAATTGACCATACAAACTTGACATGCGAATATCTCGCGTACTAATGCGGCACAAACGATGAAATTTGGGGAATCAGCGGCACAGACGAGGCCAAAGAGATTGGCAAAAAGTAATTTAGAAAAAGTTCAAAAAATAAAAAGTTATATCAATTTTTGTCATAATTAATTAACATGCAAATATCTCGCCTAAAAATGCGGCACAAACGATGAAACTTGGTGAATCGCCGGCACAAACGAAGCCTAAAAGAATGGTAAAAAGAAATTTTGAAAAAACTCAAAAATAAAAAATGGCTATACCAACTTGACATGCGAATATCTCGCGTAATAATGCGGCACAAACGATGAAATTTGGCTAATCAGCGGCACAAACGAGGCCAAAGAGATTGGCAAAATGAAATTTTGAAAAAGTTCAAAAAATAAAAAGTTATATCAATTTTTGTAATATTAAATTGAAATGCGAATATCTCGCCTAAAAATGCGGCACAAACGATGAAACTTGGTGAATCGCCGGCACAAACGAAGCCTAAAAGAATGGTAAAAAGAAATTTTGAAAAAACTGAAAAATAAAAAGTGGCCATACCAACTTGACATGCGAATATCTCGCGTAATAATACGGCACAAACGATGAAATTTGGCGAATCCGCGGCAAAAACGAGGCCAAAGAGATTGGCAAAAAGAAATTTTTAAAAATGTTCAAAAAATAAAAAGTTATATCAATTTTTGTCATAATTAATTGACATGCAAATATCTCGCCTAAAAATGCGGCACAAACGATGAAACTTGGTGAATCGCCGGCACAAACGAAGCCTAAAAGAATGGTAAAAAGAAATTTTGAAATAATTCAAAATATGAAAAGTTATATCAATTTTTCTCATATTTACTTGACACGCTAATATCTCGCTTGGTATGCCGATAAAAACGAAAAAAACTTTTTATATTACTAAAATAGTTATTTGTAAAGTTGTTGGTAAAAGAAAAATACTATTATTTGCTGTAATAGATATGTATTTATAGATAAATTATCAACCCATCAACCGCTGGTGTATGCTGGCAGTTAGTTACTTTACTTGACGTAGAGATGCGCTGCTGGCGTCAGTATGTTAGTAACAGTTTTTCTTTCATAACTTCTTTAATATTGCGGCACAAACGATGAAACTTGGTGAATCGCCGGCACAAACGACGCCAAAAAGAATAGCAAAAAAAAATTTTAAAAAATCTCAAAGACAAGCGAAATCGCGTGTCCAACTTCCGTCAAGTTGGTATGGCCACTTTAAATCCTTAAAAACTTTTTCAATTTTTGAGCTAAATGGATGAAATTTTGGGAAAGGACGGCAGAAACGTGGCACAAACGAATGGTAAAAAGAAATTTTGAAAAACTCAAAAAAAAAAGTGACCATTCCAACTTGACATAAGAATATCTCGCCTAAAAATGCGGCACAAACGATGAAACTTGGTGAATCGCCGGCACAAACGAAGCCTAAAAGAATGGTAAAAAGAAATTTTGAAAAAACTGAAAAATAAAAAGTGGCCATACCAACTTGACATGCGAATATCTCGCGTAATAATACGGCACAAACGATGAAATTTGGCGAATCCGCGGCAAAAACGAGGCCAAAGAGATTGGCAAAAAGAAATTTTTAAAAATGTTCAAAAAATAAAAAGTTATATCAATTTTTGTCATAATTAATTGACATGCAAATATCTCGCCTAAAAATGCGGCACAAACGATGATACTTGGTGAATCGCCGGCACAAACGAAGCCTAAAAGAATGGTAAAAACAAATTTTGAAAAAATTCAAAATATGAAAAGTTATATCAATTTTTCTCATATTTACATGACACGCTAATATCTCGCTTGGTATGCCGGTAAAAACGAAAAAAACTTTTTATATTACTAAAATAGTTATTTGTAAAGTTGTTGGTAAAAGAAAAATACTATTATTTGCTGTAGTAGATATGTATTTATAGATAAATTATCAACCCATCAACCGCTGGTGTATGCTGGCAGTTAGTTACTTTACTTGATGTAGAGATGCGCTGCTGGCGTCAGTATGTTAGTAACAGTTTTTCTTTCATAACTTCTTTAATATTGCGGCACAAACGATGAAACTTAGTGAATCGCCGGCACAAACGACGCCAAAATGAATAGCAAAAAAAAAATTTAAAAAATCTCAAAGGCAAGCGAAATCGCGTGTCCAACTTCCGTCAAGTTGGTATGGCCACTTTAAATCCTTAAAAACTTTTTCAATTTTTGAGCTAAATAGATGAAATTTTGGGAAAGGACGGCACAAACGTGGCACAAACGAATGGTAAAAAGAAATTTTGAAAAAACTCAAAAAATAAAAAGTGGCCATTCCAACTTGACATAAGAATATCTCGCCTAAAAATGCGGCACAAACGATGAAACTTGGTGAATCTCCGGCACAAACGAAGCCTAAAAGAATGGTAAAAAGAAATTTTGAAAAAACTCAAAAATAAAAAGTGGCCATACCAACTTGACATGCGAATATCTCGCGTACTAATGCGGCACAAACGATGAAATTTGGGGAATCAGCGGCACAGACGAGGCCAAAGAGATTGGCAAAAAGTAATTTAGAAAAAGTTCAAAAAATAAAAAGTTATATCAATTTTTGTCATAATTAATTAACATGCAAATATCTCGCCTAAAAATGCGGCACAAACGATGAAACTTGGTGAATCGCCGGCACAAACGAAGCCTAAAAGAATGGTAAAAAGAAATTTTGAAAAAACTCAAAAATAAAAAATGGCTATACCAACTTGACATGCGAATATCTCGCGTAATAATGCGGCACAAACGATGAAATTTGGCTAATCAGCGGCACAAACGAGGCCAAAGAGATTGGCAAAATGAAATTTTGAAAAAGTTCAAAAAATAAAAAGTTATATCAATTTTTGTAATATTAAATTGACATGCGAATATCTCGCCTAAAAATGCGGCACAAACGATGAAACTTGGTGAATCGCCGGCACAAACGAAGCCTAAAAGAATGGTAAAAAGAAATTTTGAAAAAACTGAAAAATAAAAAGTGGCCATACCAACTTGACATGCGAATATCTCGCGTAATAATACGGCACAAACGATGAAATTTGGCGAATCCGCGGCAAAAACGAGGCCAAAGAGATTGGCAAAAAGAAATTTTTAAAAATGTTCAAAAAATAAAAAGTTATATCAATTTTTGTCATAATTAATTGACATGCAAATATCTCGCCTAAAAATGCGGCACAAACGATGAAACTTGGTGAATCGCCGGCACAAACGAAGCCTAAAAGAATGGTAAAAAGAAATTTTGAAATAATTCAAAATATGAAAAGTTATATCAATTTTTCTCATATTTACTTGACACGCTAATATCTCGCTTGGTATGCCGGTAAAAACGAAAAAAACTTTTTATATTACTAAAATAGTTATTTGTAAAGTTGTTGGTAAAAGAAAAATACTATTATTTGCTGTAATAGATATGTATTTATAGATAAATTATCAACCCATCAACCGCTGGTGTATGCTGGCAGTTAGTTACTTTACTTGACGTAGAGATGCGCTGCTGGCGTCAGTATGTTAGTAACAGTTTTTCTTTCATAACTTCTTTAATATTGCGGCACAAACGATGAAACTTGGTGAATCGCCGGCACAAACGACGCCAAAAGGAATAGCAAAAAAAAATTTTAAAAAATCTCAAAGACAAGCGAAATCGCGTGTCCAACTTCCGTCAAGTTGGTATGGCCACTTTAAATCCTTAAAAACTTTTTCAATTTTTGAGCTAAATGGATGAAATTTTGGGAAAGGACGGCAGAAACGTGGCACAAACGAATGGTAAAAAGAAATTTTGAAAAACTCAAAAAAAAAAGTGACCATTCCAACTTGACATAAGAATATCTCGCCTAAAAATGCGGCACAAACGATGAAACTTGGTGAATCGCCGGCACAAACGAAGCCTAAAAGAATGGTAAAAAGAAATTTTGAAAAAACTGAAAAATAAAAAGTGGCCATACCAACTTGACATGCGAATATCTCGCGTAATAATACGGCACAAACGATGAAATTTGGCGAATCCGCGGCAAAAACGAGGCCAAAGAGATTGGCAAAAAGAAATTTTTAAAAATGTTCAAAAAATAAAAAGTTATATCAATTTTTGTCATAATTAATTGACATGCAAATATCTCGCCTAAAAATGCGGCACAAACGATGATACTTGGTGAATCGCCGGCACAAACGAAGCCTAAAAGAATGGTAAAAACAAATTTTGAAAAAATTCAAAATATGAAAAGTTATATCAATTTTTCTCATATTTACATGACACGCTAATATCTCGCTTGGTATGCCGGTAAAAACGAAAAAAACTTTTTATATTACTAAAATAGTTATTTGTAAAGTTGTTGGTAAAAGAAAAATACTATTATTTGCTGTAGTAGATATGTATTTATAGATAAATTATCAACCCATCAACCGCTGGTGTATGCTGGCAGTTAGTTACTTTACTTGATGTAGAGATGCGCTGCTGGCGTCAGTATGTTAGTAACAGTTTTTCTTTCATAACTTCTTTAATATTGCGGCACAAACGATGAAACTTAGTGAATCGCCGGCACAAACGACGCCAAAATGAATAGCAAAAAAAAAATTTAAAAAATCTCAAAGGCAAGCGAAATCGCGTGTCCAACTTCCGTCAAGTTGGTATGGCCACTTTAAATCCTTAAAAACTTTTTCAATTTTTGAGCTAAATAGATGAAATTTTGGGAAAGGACGGCACAAACGTGGCACAAACGAATGGTAAAAAGAAATTTTGAAAAAACTCAAAAAATAAAAAGTGGCCATTCCAACTTGACATAAGAATATCTCGCCTAAAAATGCGGCACAAACGATGAAACTTGGTGAATCTCCGGCACAAACGAAGCCTAAAAGAATGGTAAAAAGAAATTTTGAAAAAACTCAAAAATAAAAAGTGGCCATACCAACTTGACATGCGAATATCTCGCGTAATAATACGGCACAAACGATGAAATTTGGACAATCCGCGGCAAAAACGAGGCCATAGAGATTGGCAAAAAGAAATTTTGAAAAATTTTAAAGGCAAGCGAAATCGTACGTCCAACTTCCGTCAAGTTGGTATGGCCACTTTAAATCCTTAATAACTTTTTCAATTTTTGAGCTAAATGGCTGAAATTTGGCGAATGCGCGGCACAAACGCGACACAAACGAATAGTAAAAAGAAATTTTCAAAAAACTCAAAAAATAAAAAGTGGCCGTTCCAACTTGACATGCGAATATCTCGCCTAAAAATGCGGCACAAACGATGAAACTTGGTGAATCGCCGGCACAAACGAAGCCTAAAAGAATGGTAAAAAGAAATTTTGAAAAAACTGAAAAATAAAAAGTGGCCATACCAACTTGACATGCGAATATCTCGCGTAATAATACGGCACAAACGATGAAATTTGGCGAATCCGCGGCAAAAACGAGGCCAAAGAGATTGGCAAAAAGAAATTTTTAAAAATGTTCAAAAAATAAAAAGTTATATCAATTTTTGTCATAATTAATTGACATGCAAATATCTCGCCTAAAAATGCGGCACAAACGATGATACTTGGTGAATCGCCGGCACAAACGAAGCCTAAAAGAATGGTAAAAACAAATTTTGAAAAAATTCAAAATATGAAAAGTTATATCAATTTTTCTCATATTTACATGACACGCTAATATCTCGCTTGGTATGCCGGTAAAAACGAAAAAAACTTTTTATATTACTAAAATAGTTATTTGTAAAGTTGTTGGTAAAAGAAAAATACTATTATTTGCTGTAGTAGATATGTATTTATAGATAAATTATCAACCCATCAACCGCTGGTGTATGCTGGCAGTTAGTTACTTTACTTGATGTAGAGATGCGCTGCTGGCGTCAGTATGTTAGTAACAGTTTTTCTTTCATAACTTCTTTAATATTGCGGCACAAACGATGAAACTTAGTGAATCGCCGGCACAAACGACGCCAAAATGAATAGCAAAAAAAAAATTTAAAAAATCTCAAAGGCAAGCGAAATCGCGTGTCCAACTTCCGTCAAGTTGGTATGGCCACATTAAATCCTTAAAAACTTTTTCAATTTTTGAGCTAAATAGATGAAATTTTGGGAAAGGACGGCACAAACGTGGCACAAACGAATGGTAAAAAGAAATTTTGAAAAAACTCAAAAAATAAAAAGTGGCCATTCCAACTTGACATAAGAATATCTCGCCTAAAAATGCGGCACAAACGATGAAACTTGGTGAATCTCCGGCACAAACGAAGCCTAAAAGAATGGTAAAAAGAAATTTTGAAAAAACTCAAAAATAAAAAGTGGCCATACCAACTTGACATGCGAATATCTCGCGTAATAATGCGGCACAAACGATGAAATTTGGCTAATCAGCGGCACAAACGAGGCCAAAGAGATTGGCAAAAAGAAATTTTGAAAAATTTTAAAGGCAAGCGAAATCGTACGTCCAACTTCCGTCAAGTTGGTATGGCCACTTTAAATCCTTAATAACTTTTTCAATTTTTGAGCTAAATGGCTGAAATTTGGCGAATGCGCGGCACAAACGCGACACAAACGAATAGTAAAAAGAAATTTTCAAAAAACTCAAAAAATAAAAAGTGGCCGTTCCAACTTGACATGCGAATATCTCGCCTAAAAATGCGGCACAAACGATGAAACTTGGTGAATCGCCGGCCCAAACGAAGCCTAAACGAATGGTAAAAAGAAATTTTGAAAAAACTCAAAAATAAAAAGTGGCCATACCAAATTGACATGCGAATATCTCGCCTAAAAATGCGGCACAAACGATGAAACTTGGTGAATCGCCGGCACAAACGACGCCAAAAGGAATAGCAAAAAAAAATTTTAAAAAATCTCAAAGACAAGCGAAATCGCGTGTCCAAATTCCGTCAAGTTGGTATGGCCACTTTAAATCCTTAAAAACATTTTCAATTTTTGAGCTAAATGGATGAAATTTTGGGAAAGGACGGCACAAACGAATGGTAAAATGAAATTTTCAAAAAACTCAAAAAATAAAAAGTGGCCATTCCAACTTGACATGAGAATATCTCGCCTAAAAATGCGGCACAAACGATGATACTTGGTGAATCGCCGGCACAAACGAAGCCTAAAAGAATGGTAAAAAGAAATTTTGAAAAAATTCAAAATATGAAAAGTTATATCAATTTTTCTCATATTTACATGACACGCTAATATCTCGCTTGGTATGGCGGTAAAAACGAAAAAAACTTTTTATATTACTAAAATAGTTATTTGTAAAGTTGTTGGTAAAAGAAAAATACTATTATTTGCTGTAGTAGATATGTATTTATAGATAAATTATCAACCCAACAACCGCTGGTGTATGCTGGCAGTTAGTTACTTTACTTGACGTAAGATGAGCTGCTGGCGTCAGTATGTTAGTAACAGTTTTTCTTTCATAACTTCTTTAATATTGCGGCACAAACGATGAAACTTGGTGAATCGCCGGCACAAACGACGCCAAAAGGAATAGCAAAAAAAAATTTTAAAAAATCTCAAAGGCAAGCGAAATCGCGTGTCCAACTTCCGTCAAGTTGGTATGGCCACTTTAAATCCTTAAAAACTTTTTCAATTTTTGAGCTAAATGGATGAAATTTTGAGAAAGGACGGCACAAACGTGGCACAAACGAATGGTAAAAAGAAATTTTGAAAAAACTCAAAAAATAAAAAGTGGCCATTCCAACTTGACATAAGAATATCTCGCCTAAAAATGCGGCACAAACGATGAAACTTGGTGAATCGCCGGCACAAACGAAGCCTAAAAGAATGGTAAAAAGAAATTTTGAAAAAACTCAAAAATAAAAAGTGGCCATACCAACTTGACATGCGAATATCTCGCGTAATAATACGGCACAAACGATGAAATTTGGACAATCCGCGGCAAAAACGAGGCCAAAGAGATTGGCAAAAAGAAATTTTGAAAAATGTTCAAAAAATAAAAAGTTATATCAATTTTTGTCATAATTATTTGACATGCAAATATCTCGCCTAAAAATGCGGCACAAACGATGATACTTGGTGAATCGCCGGCACAAACGAAGCCTAAAAGAATGGTAAAAAGAAATTTTGAAAAAATTCAAAATATGAAAAGTTATATCAATTTTTCTCATATTTACATGACACGCTAATATCTCGCTTGGTATGGCGGTAAAAACGAAAAAAACTTTTTATATTACTAAAATAGTTATTTGTAAAGTGGTTGGTAAAAGAAAAATACTATTATTTGCTGTAATAGATATGTATTTATAGATAAATTATCAACCCATCAACCGCTGGTGTATGCTGGCAGTTAGTTACTTTACTTGACGTAGAGATGCGCTGCTGGCGTCAGTATGTTAGTAACAGTTTTTCTTTCATAACTTCTTTAATATTGCGGCACAAACGATGAAACTTGGTGAATCGCCGGCACAAACGACGCCAAAAGGAATAGCAAAAAAAAATTTTAAAAAATCTCAAAGGCAAGCGAAATCGCGTGTCCAACTTCCGTCAAGTTGGTATGGCCACTTTAAATCCTTAAAAACTTTTTCAATTTTTGAGCTAAATGGATGAAATTTTGAGAAAGGACGGCACAAACGTGGCACAAACGAATGGTAAAAAGAAATTTTGAAAAAACTCAAAAAATAAAAAGTGGCCATTCCAACTTGACATAAGAATATCTCGCCTAAAAATGCGGCACAAACGATGAAACTTGGTGAATCGCCGGCACAAACGAAGCCTAAAAGAATGGTAAAAAGAAATTTTGAAAAAACTCAAAAATAAAAAGTGGCCATACCAACTTGACATGCGAATATCTCGCGTAATAATACGGCACAAACGATGAAATTTGGACAATCCGCGGCAAAAACGAGGCCAAAGAGATTGGCAAAAAGAAATTTTGAAAAATGTTCAAAAAATAAAAAGTTATATCAATTTTTGTCATAATTATTTGACATGCAAATATCTCGCCTAAAAATGCGGCACAAACGATGATACTTGGTGAATCGCCGGCACAAACGAAGCCTAAAAGAATGGTAAAAAGAAATTTTGAAAAAATTCAAAATATGAAAAGTTATATCAATTTTTCTCATATTTACATGACACGCTAATATCTCGCTTGGTATGGCGGTAAAAACGAAAAAAACTTTTTATATTACTAAAATAGTTATTTGTAAAGTGGTTGGTAAAAGAAAAATACTATTATTTGCTGTAATAGATATGTATTTATAGATAAATTATCAACCCATCAACCGCTGGTGTATGCTGGCAGTTAGTTACTTTACTTGACGTAGAGATGCGCTGCTGGCGTCAGTATGTTAGTAACAGTTTTTCTTTCATAACTTCTTTAATATTGCGGCACAAACGATGAAACTTGGTGAATCGCCGGCACAAACGACGCCAAAAGGAATAGCAAAAAAAAATTTTAAAAAATCTCAAAGACAAGCGTAATCGCGTGTCCAACTTCCGTCAAGTTGGTATGGCCACTTTAAATCCTTAAAAACTTTTTCAATTTTTGAGCTAAATGGATGAAATTTTGGGAAAGGACGGCACAAACGTGGCACAAACGAATGGTAAAAAGAAATTTTGAAAAAACTCAAAAAATAAAAAGTGGCCATTCCAACTTGACATAAGAATATCTCGCCTAAAAATGCGGCACAAACGATGAAACTTGGTGAATCGCCGGCACAAACGAAGCCTAAAAGAATGGTAAAAAGAAATTTTGAAAAAACTCAAAAATAAAAATTGACCATACAAACTTGACATGCGAATATCTCGCGTACTAATGCGGCACAAACGATGAAATTTGGGGAATCAGCGGCACAGACGAGGCCAAAGAGATTGGCAAAAAGTAATTTAGAAAAAGTTCAAAAAATAAAAAGTTATATCAATTTTTGTCATAATTAATTAACATGCAAATATCTCGCCTAAAAATGCGGCACAAACGATGAAACTTGGTGAATCGCCGGCACAAACGAAGCCTAAAAGAATGGTAAAAAGAAATTTTGAAAAAACTCAAAAATAAAAAATGGCTATACCAAATTGACATGCGAATATCTCGCGTAATAATGCGGCACAAACGATGAAATTTGGCTAATCAGCGGCACAAACGAGGCCAAAAAGATTGGCAAAATGAAATTTTGAAAAAGTTCAAAAAATAAAAAGTTATATCAATTTTTGTAATATTAAATTGACATGCGAATATCTCGCCTAAAAATGCGGCACAAACGATGAAACTTGGTGAATCGCCGGCACAAACGAAGCCTAAAAGAATGGTAAAAAGAAATTTTGAAAAAACTGAAAAATAAAAAGTGGCCATACCAACTTGACATGCGAATATCTCGCGTAATAATACGGCACAAACGATGAAATTTGGCGAATCCGCGGCAAAAACGAGGCCAAAGAGATTGGCAAAAAGAAATTTTTAAAAATGTTCAAAAAATAAAAAGTTATATCAATTTTTGTCTTAATTAATTGACATGCAAATATCTCGCCTAAAAATGCGGCACAAACGATGATACTTGGTGAATCGCCGGCACAAACGAAGCCTAAAAGAATGGTAAAAAGAAATTTTGAAAAAATTCAAAATATGAAAAGTTATATCAATTTTTCTCATATTTACATGACACGCTAATATCTCGCTTGGTATGCCGGTAAAAACGAAAAAAACTTTTTATATTACTAAAATAGTTATTTGTAAAGTTGTTGGTAAAAGAAAAATACTATTATTTGCTGTAGTAGATATGTATTTATAGATAAATTATCAACCCATCAACCGCTGGTGTATGCTGGCAGTTAGTTACTTTACTTGATGTAGAGATGCGCTGCTGGCGTCAGTATGTTAGTAACAGTTTTTCTTTCATAACTTCTTTAATATTGCGGCACAAACGATGAAACTTAGTGAATCGCCGGCACAAACGACGCCAAAATGAATAGCAAAAAAAAATTTAAAAAATCTCAAAGGCAAGCGAAATCGCGTGTCCAACTTCCGTCAAGTTGGTATGGCCACTTTAAATCCTTAAAAACTTTTTCAATTTTTGAGCTAAATAGATGAAATTTTGGGAAAGGACGGCACAAACGTGGCACAAACGAATGGTAAAAAGAAATTTTGAAAAAACTCAAAAAATAAAAAGTGGCCATTCCAACTTGACATAAGAATATCTCGCCTAAAAATGCGGCACAAACGATGAAACTTGGTGAATCTCCGGCACAAACGAAGCCTAAAAGAATGGTAAAAAGAAATTTTGAAAAAACTCAAAAATAAAAAGTGGCCATACCAACTTGACATGCGAATATCTCGCGTAATAATGCGGCACAAACGATAAAATTTGGCTAATCAGCGGCACAAACGAGGCCAAAGAGATTGGCAAAAAGAAATTTTGAAAAATTTTAAAGGCAAGCGAAATCGTACGTCCAACTTCCGTCAAGTTGGTATGGCCACTTTAAATCCTTAATAACTTTTTCAATTTTTGAGCTAAATGGCTGAAATTTGGCGAATGCGCGGCACAAACGCGGCACAAACGAATAGTAAAAAGAAATTTTCAAAAAACTCAAAAAATAAAAAGTGGCCGTTCCAACTTGACATGCGAATATCTCGCCTAAAAATGCGGCACAAACGATGAAACTTGGTGAATCGCCGGCCCAAACGAAGCCTAAACGAATGGTAAAAAGAAATTTTGAAAAAACTCAAAAATAAAAAGTGGCCATACCAAATTGACATGCGAATATCTCGCCTAAAAATGCGGCACAAACGATGAAACTTGGTGAATCGCCGGCACAAACGACGCCAAAAGGAATAGCAAAAAAAAATTTTAAAAAATCTCAAAGACAAGCGAAATCGCGTGTCCAAATTCCGTCAAGTTTGTATGGCCACTTTAAATCCTTAAAAACATTTTCAATTTTTGAGCTAAATGGATGAAATTTTGGGAAAGGACGGCACAAACGAATGGTAAAATGAAATTTTCAAAAAACTCAAAAAATAAAAAGTGGCCATTCCAACTTGACATGAGAATATCTCGCCTAAAAATGCGGCACAAACGATGATACTTGGTGAATCGCCGGCACAAACGAAGCCTAAAAGAATGGTAAAAAGAAATTTTGAAAAAATTCAAAATATGAAAAGTTATATCAATTTTTCTCATATTTACATGACACGCTAATATCTCGCTTGGTATGGCGGTAAAAACGAAAAAAACTTTTTATATTACTAAAATAGTTATTTGTAAAGTTGTTGGTAAAAGAAAAATACTATTATTTGCTGTAGTAGATATGTATTTATAGATAAATTATCAACCCAACAACCGCTGGTGTATGCTGGCAGTTAGTTACTTTACTTGACGTAAGATGAGCTGCTGGCGTCAGTATGTTAGTAACAGTTTTTCTTTCATAACTTCTTTAATATTGCGGCACAAACGATGAAACTTGGTGAATCGCCGGCACAAACGACGCCAAAAGGAATAGCAAAAAAAAATTTTAAAAAATCTCAAAGGCAAGCGAAATCGCGTGTCCAACTTCCGTCAAGTTGGTATGGCCACTTTAAATCCTTAAAAACTTTTTCAATTTTTGAGCTAAATGGATGAAATTTTGAGAAAGGACGGCACAAACGTGGCACAAACGAATGGTAAAAAGAAATTTTGAAAAAACTCAAAAAATAAAAAGTGGCCATTCCAACTTGACATAAGAATATCTCGCCTAAAAATGCGGCACAAACGATGAAACTTGGTGAATCGCCGGCACAAACGAAGCCTAAAAGAATGGTAAAAAGAAATTTTGAAAAAACTCAAAAATAAAAAGTGGCCATACCAACTTGACATGCGAATATCTCGCGTAATAATACGGCACAAACGATGAAATTTGGCGAATCCGCGGCAAAAACGAGGCCAAAGAGATCGGCAAAAAGAAATTTTGAAAAATCTTAAAGGCAAGCGAAATCGTACGTCCAACTTCCGTTAAGTTGGTATGGCCACTTTAAATCCTTAATAACTTTTTCAATTTTTGAGCTAAATGGCTGAAATTTGGCGAATGAGCGGCACAAACGCGGCACAAACGAATAGTAAAAAGAAATTTTCAAAAAACTCAAAAAATAAAAAGTGGCCATTCCAACTTGACATGCGAATATCTCGCCTAAAAATGCGGCACAAACGATGAAACTTGGTGAATCGCCGGCACAGACGAAGCCTAAAAGAATGGTAAAAAGAAATTTTGAAAAAACTGAAAAATAAAAAGTGGCCATACCAACTTGACATGCGAATATCTCGCGTAATAATGCGGCACAAACGATGAAATTTGGCGAATCGCTAGCAGAAGCGAGGCCAAAGAGATTGGCAAAAAGAAATTTTGAAAAAATTCAAAATATGAAGTTATATTAATTTTTCTCATATTTACTTGACACGCTAATATCTCGCTTGGTATGGCGGTAAAAACGAAAAAACTTTTTATATTACTAAAATAGTTATTTGTAAAGTTGTAGGTAAAAGAAAAATACTATTATTTGCTGTAATAGATATGTATTTATAGATAAATTATCAACCCGTCAACCGCTGGTGTATGCTGGCAGTTAGTTACTTTAGTTGACGTAGAGATGCGCTGCTGGCGTCAGTATGTCAGTAACAGTTTTTCTTTAATAACTTCTTTAATATTGCGGCACAAACGATGAAACTTGGTGAATCTCCGGCACAAACGAAGCCTAAAAGAATGGTAAAAAGAAATTTTGAAAAAACTCAAAAATAAAAAGTGGCCATACCAACTTGACATGCGAATATCTCGCGTAATAATGCGGCACAAACGATGAAATTTGGCTAATCAGCGGCACAAACGATGCCAAAGAGATTGGCAAAATGAAATTTCGAAAAATTTCAAAAAATAAAAAGTTATATCAATTTTTGTAATATTAAATTGACATGCGAATATCTCGCCTAAAAATGCGGCACAAACGATGAAACTTGGTGAATCCCCGGCACAAACGAAGCCTAAAAGAATGCTAAAAAGAAATTTTGAAAAAACTCAAAAATAAAAAGTGACCATACCAACTTGACAGGCGAATATCTCGCGTAATAATGCGGCACAAACGATGAAATTTGGCGAATCAGCGGCACAGACGAGGCCAAAGAGATTGGCAAAAAGTAATTTAGAAAAAGTTCAAAAAATAAAAAGTTATATCAATTTTTGTCATAATTATATGACATGCGAATATCTCGCCTAAAAATGCGGCACAAACGATGAAACTTGGTGAATCGCCGGCACAAACGAAGCCTAAAAGAATGGTAAAAAGAAATTTTGAAAAAACTCAAAAATAAAAAGTGGCCATACCAACTTGACATGCGAATATCTCGCGTAATAATGCGGCACAAACGATGAAATTTAGCGAATCGCTAGCAGAAACTAGGCCAAAGAGATTGGCAAAAAGAAATTTAGAAAAAATTCAAAATATGAAGTTATATTAATTTTTCTCATATTTACTTGACACGCTAATATCTCGCTTGGTATGGCGGTAAAAACGAAAAAACTTTTTATATTACTAAAATAGTTATTTGTAAAGTTGTAGGTAAAAGAAAAATACTATTATTTGCTGTAATAGATATGTATTTATAGATAAATTATCAACCCATCAACCGCTGGTGTATGCTGGCAGTTAGTTACTTTAGTTGACGTAGAGATGCGCTGCTGGCGTCAGTATGTCAGTAACAGTTTTTCTTTAATAACTTCTTTAATATTGCGGCACAAACGATGAAACTTGGTGAATCTCCGGCACAAACGAAGCCTAAAAGAATGGTAAAAAGAAGTTTTGAAAAAACTCAAAAATAAAAAGTGGCCATACCAACTTGACATGCGAATATCTCGCGTAATAATGCGGCACAAACGATGAAATTTGGCTAATCAGCGGCACAAACGAGTCCAAAGAGATTGGCAAAAGGAAATTTGGATAAGTTTAAAAAATAAGAAGTTATATCAATTTTTGTCATATTAAATTGACATGCGAATATCTCGCCTAAAAATGCGGCACAAACGATGAAACTTGGTGAATCCCCGGCACAAACGAAGCCTAAAAGAATGCTAAAAAGAAATTTTGAAAAAACTCAAAAATAAAAAGTGACCATACCAACTTGACAGGCGAATATCTCGCGTAATAATGCGGCACAAACGATGAAATTTGGCGAATCAGCGGCACAGACGAGGCCAAAGAGATTGACAAAAAGTAATTTAGAAAAAGTTCAAAAAATAAAAAGTTATATCAATTTTTGTCATAATTATATGACATGCGAATATCTCGCCTAAAAATGCGGCACAAACGATGAAACTTGGTGAATCGCCGGCACAAACGAAGCCTAAAAGAATGGTAAAAAGAAATTTTGAAAAAACTCAAAAATAAAAAGTGGCCATACCAACTTGACATGCGAATATCTCGCGTAATAATGCGGCACAAACGATGAAATTTAGCGAATCGCTAGCAGAAACTAGGCCAAAGAGATTGGCAAATAGAAATTTAGAAAAAATTCAAAATATGAAGTTATATTAATTTTTCTCATATTTACTTGACACGCTAATATCTCGCTTGGTATGGCGGTAAAAACGAAAAAACTTTTTATATTACTAAAATAGTTATTTGTAAAGTTGTAGGTAAAAGAAAAATACTATTATTTGCTGTAATAGATATGTATTTATAGATAAATTATCAACCCATCAACCGCTGGTGTATGCAGGCAGTTAGTTACTTTAGTTGACGTAGAGATGCGCTGCTGGCAACAGTATGTCAGTAACAGTTTTTCTTTAATAACTTCTTTAATATTGCGGCACAAACGATGAAACTTGGTGAATCGCCGGCACAAACGAAACCTAAAAGAATGGTAAAAAGAAATTTTGAAAAAACTCAAAAATAAAAAGTGGCCATACCAACTTGACATGCGAATATCTCGCGTAATAATGCGGCACAAACGATGAAATTTGGCTAATCAGCGGCACAAACGAGGCCAAAGAGATTGGCAAAAAGAAATTTTGAAAAAGTTCAAAAAATAAAAAGTTATATCAATTTTTGTAATATTAAATTGACATGCGAATATCTCGCCTAAAAATGCAGCACAAACGATGAAACTTGGTGAATCGCCGGCACAAACGAAGCCTAAAAGAATGGTAAAAAGAAATTTTGAAAAAACTCAAAAATAAAAAGTGGCCATACCAACTTGACATGCGAATATCTCGCGTAATAATGCGGCACAAACGATGAAATTTAGCGAATCGCTAGCAGAAACTAGTCCAAAGAGATTGGCAAAAAGAAATTTAGAAAAAATTCAAAATATGAAGTTATATTAATTTTTCTCATATTTACTTGACACGCTAATATCTCGCTTGGTATGGCGGTAAAAACGAAAAAACTTTTTATATTACTAAAATAGTTATTTGTAAAGTTGTAGGTAAAAGAAAAATACTATTATTTGCTGTAATAGATATGTATTTATAGATAAATTATCAACCCATCAACCGCTGGTGTATGCAGGCAGTTAGTTACTTTAGTTGACGTAGAGATGCGCTGCTGGCAACAGTATGTCAGTAACAGTTTTTCTTTAATAACTTCTTTAATATTGCGGCACAAACGATGAAACTTGGTGAATCGCCGGCACAAACGAAGCCTAAAAGAATGGTAAAAAGAAATTTTGAAAAAACTCAAAAATAAAAAGTAGCCATACCAACTTGACATGCGAATATCTCGCGTAATAATGCGGCACAAACGATGAAACTTGGTGAATCGCCGGCACAAACGAAGCCTAAAAGAATGGTAAAAAGAAATTTTGAAAAAATTCAAAATATGAAAAGTTATATCAATTTTTCTCATATTTACTTGACACGCTAATATCTCGCTTGGTATGGCGGTAAAAACGAAAAAAACTTTTTATATTACTAAAATAGTTATTTGTAAAGTTGTTGGTAAAAGAAAAATACTATTATTTGCTGTAATAGATATGTATTTATAGATAAATTATCAACCCATCAACCGCTGGTGTATGCTGGCAGTTAACTACTTTACTTGACGTAGAGATGCGCTGCTGGCGTCAGTATGTTAGTAACAGTTTTTCTTTCATAACTTCTTTAATATTACGGCACAAACGATGAAACTTGGTGAATCGCCGGCACAAACGACGCCAAAAGGAATAGCAAAAAAAATTTTTAAAAAATCTCAAAGACAAGCGAAATCGCGTGTCCAACTTCCGTCAAGTTGGTATGGCCACTTTAAATCCTTAAAAACTTTTTCAATTTTTGAGCTAAATGGATGAAATTTTGGGAAAGGACGGCAGAAACGTGGCACAAACGAATGGTAAAAAGAAATTTTGAAAAAACTCAAAAAAAAAGTGACCATTCCAACTTGACATAAGAAAATCTCGCCTAAAAATGCGGCACAAACGATGAAACTTGGTGAATCGCCGGCACAAACGAAGCCTAAAAGAATGGTAAAAAGAAATTTTGAAAAAACTCAAAAATAAAAAGTGGCCATACCAACTTGACATGCGAATATCTCGCGTAATAATGCGGCACAAACGATGAAATTTGGCTAATCAGCGGCACAAATGAGGCCAAAGAGATTGGCAAAAAGAAATTTTGAAAAAGTTCAAAAAATAAAAAGTTATATCAATTTTTGTCATATTAAATTGACATGCGAATATCTCGCCTAAAAATGCGGCACAAACGATGAAACTTGGTGAATCGCCGGCACAAACGAAGCCTAAAAGAATGGTAAAAAGAAATTTTGAAAAAACTCAAAAATAAAAAGTGGCTATACCAATTTGACAGGTGAATATCTCGCGTAATAATGCGGCACAAACGGTGAAATTTGGCGAATCAACGGCACAAACAAGGCCAAAGAGATTGCCAAAAAGAAATTTTGAAAAAGTTCAAAAAAAAAAAGTTATATCAATTTTTGTCATAATTAAATGACATGCGAATATCTCGCCTAAAAATGCGGCACAAACGATGAAACTTGGTGAATCGCCGGCACAAACGAAGCCTAAAAGAATAGTAAAAAGAAATAAAAAAAAACTGAAAAAATAAAAAGTGGCCATTCCAACTTGACATGCGAATATCTCGCGTAATAATGCGGCACAAACGATGAAATTTAGCGAATCAGCGGCACAAACGAGGCCAAAGAGATTGGCAAAAAGAAATTTTGAAAAAGTTCAAAAAATAAAAAGTTATATTAATTTTTGTCATAATTAATTGACATGCGAATATCTCGCCTAAAAATGCGGCACAAACGATGAAACTTGGTGAATCGCCGGCACAAACGTAGCCTAAAAGATTGGTAAAAAGAAATTTTGAAAAAACTCAAAAATAAAAGTGGCCATACCAACTTGACATGCGAATATCTCGCGTAATAATGCGGCACAAACGATGAAATTTGGCGAATCGCTAGCAGAAACGAGGCCAAAGAGATTGGCAAAAAGAAATTTTGAAAAAATTCAAAATATGAAAAGTTATATCAATTTTTCTCACGCTAATATCTCGCTTGGTATGGCGGTAAAAACGAAAAAAACTTTTTATATTACTAAAATAGTTATTTGTAAAGTTGAAGGTAAAAGAAAAATACTATTATTTGCTGTAATAGATATGTATTTATAGATAAATTATCAACCCATCCACCGCTGGTGTATGCTGGCAGTTAGTTACTTTAGTTGACGTAGAGATGCGCTGCTGGCGTCAGTATGTCAGTAACAGTTTTTCTTTAATAACTTCTTTAATATTGCGGCACAAACGATGAAACTTGGTGAATCTCCGGCACAAACGAAGCCTAAAAGAATGGTAAAAAGAAGTTTTGAAAAAACTCAAAAATAAAAAGTGGCCATACCAACTTGACATGCGAATATCTCGCGTAATAATGCGGCACAAACGATGAAATTTGGCTAATCAGCGGCACAAACGAGGCCAAAGAGATTGGCAAAAGGAAATTTGGATAAGTTCAAAAAATAAAAAGTTATATCAATTTTTGTCATATTAAATTGACATGCGAATATCTCGCCTAAAAATGCGGCACAAACGATGAAACTTGGTGAATCCCCGGCACAAACGAAGCCTAAAAGAATGCTAAAAAGAAATTTTGAAAAAACTCAAAAATAAAAAGTGACCATACCAACTTGACAGGCGAATATCTCGCGTAATAATGCGGCACAAACGATGAAATTTGGCGAATCAGCGGCACAGACGAGGCCAAAGAGATTGGCAAAAAGTAATTTAGAAAAAGTTCAAAAAATAAAAAGTTATATCAATTTTTGTCATAATTATATGACATGCGAATATCTCGCCTAAAAATGCGGCACAAACGATGAAACTTGGTGAATCGCCGGCACAAACGAAGCCTAAATGAATGGTAAAAAGAAATTTTGAAAAAACTCAAAAAAAAAAGTGGCCATACCAACTTGACATGCGAATATCTCGCGTAATAATGCGGCACAAACGATGAAATTTAGCGAATCGCTAGCAGAAACTAGGCCAAAGAGATTGGCAAAAAGAAATTTAGAAAAAATTCAAAATATGAAGTTATATTAATTTTTCTCATATTTACTTGACACGCTAATATCTCGCTTGGTATAACGGTAAAAACGAAAAAACTTTTTATATTACTAAAATAGTTATTTGTAAAATTGTAGGTAAAAGAAAAATACTATTATTTGCTGTAATAGATATGTATTTATAGATAAATTATCAACCCATCAACCGCTGGTGTATGCAGGCAGTTAGTTACTTTAGTTGACGTAGAGATGCGCTGCTGGCAACAGTATGTCAGTAACAGTTTTTCTTTAATAACTTCTTTAATATTGCGGCACAAACGATGAAACATGGTGAATCGCCGGCACAAACGAAGCCTAAAAGAATGGTAAAAAGAAATTTTGAAAAAACTGAAAAATAAAAAGTGGCCATACCAACTTGACATGCGAATATCTCGCGTAATAATGCGGCACAAACGATGAAATTTGGCTAATCAGCGGCACAAACGAGGCCAAAGAGATTGGCAAAATGAAATTTTGAAAAAGTTCAAAAAATAAAAAGTTATATCAATTTTTGTAATATTAAATTGACATGCGAATATCTCGCCTAAAAATGCGGCACAAACGATGAAACTTGGTGAATCCCCGGCACAAACGAAGCCTAAAAGAATGCTAAAAAGAAATTTTGAAAAAACTCAAAAATAAAAAGTGACCATACCAACTTGACAGGCGAATATCTCGCGTAATAATGCGGCACAAACGATGAAATTTGGCGAATCAGCGGCACAGACGAGGCCAAAGAGATTGGCAAAAAGTAATTTAGAAAAAGTTCAAAAAATAAAAAGTTTTATCAATTTTTGTCATAATTATATGACATGCGAATATCTCGCCTAAAAATGCGGCACAAACGATGAAATTTAGCGAATCGCTAGCAGAAACTAGGCCAAAGAGATTGGCAAAAAGAAATTTAGAAAAAATTCAAAATATGAAGTTATATTAATTTTTCTCATATTTACTTGACACGCTAATATCTCGCTTGGTATGGCGGTAAAAACGAAAAAAACTTTTTATATTACTAAAATAGTTATTTGTAAAGTTGTTGGTAAAAGAAAAATACTATTATTTGCTGTAATAGATATTTATAGATAAATTATCAACCCATCAACCGCTGGTGTATGCTGGCAGTTAGTTACTTTACTTGACGTAGAGATGCGCTGCTGGCGTCAGTATGTTAGTAACAGTTTTTCTTTCATAACTTCTTTAATATTACGGCACAAACGATGAAACTTGGTGAATCGCCGGCACAAACGACGCCAAAAGGAATAGCAAAAAAAAATTTTAAAAAATCTCAAAGACAAGCGAAATCGCGTGTCCAACTTCCGTCAAGTTGGTATGGCCACTTTAAATCCTTAAAAACTTTTTCAATTTTTGAGCTAAATGGATGAAATTTTGGGAAAGGACGGCAGAAACGTGGCACAAACGAATGGTAAAAAGAAATTTTGAAAAAACTCAAAAAAAATGTGACCATTCCAACTTGACATAAGAAAATCTCGCCTAAAAATGCGGCACAAACGATGAAACTTGGTGAATCGCCGGCACAAACGAAGCCTAAAAGAATGGTAAAAAGAAATTTTGAAAAAACTCAAAAATAAAAAGTGGCCATACCAACTTGACATGCGAATATCTCGCGTAATAATGCGGCACAAACGATGAAATTTGGCTAATCAGCGGCACAAACGAGGCCAAAGAGATTGGCAAAAAGAAATTTTGAAAAAGTTCAAAAAATAAAAAGTTATATCAATTTTTGTCATATTAAATTGACATGCGAATATCTCGCCTAAAAATGCGGCACAAACGATGAAACTTGGTGAATTGCCGGCACAAACGAAGCCTAAAAGAATGGTAAAAAGAAATTTTGAAAAAACTCAAAAATAAAAAATGGCCATACCAATTTGACAGGTGAATATCTCGCGTAATAATGCGGCACAAACGATGAAATTTGGCGAATCAGCGGCACAAACGAGGCCAAAGAGATTGGCAAAAAGAAATTTTGAAAAAGTTCAAAAAATAAAAAGTTATATTAATTTTTGTCATAATTAATTGACATGCGAATATCTCGCCTAAAAATGCGGCACAAACGATGAAACTTGGTGAATCGCCGGCACAAACGTAGCCTAAAAGATTGGTAAAAAGAAATTTTGAAAAAACTCAAAAATAAAAGTGGCCATACCAACTTGACATGCGAATATCTCGCGTAATAATGCGGCACAAACGATGAAATTTGGCGAATCGCTAGCAGAAACGAGGCCAAAGAGATTGGCAAAAAGAAATTTTGAAAAAATTCAAAATATGAAAAGTTATATCAATTTTTCTCACGCTAATATCTCGCTTGGTATGGCGGTAAAAACGAAAAAAACTTTTTATATTACTAAAATAGTTATTTGTAAAGTTGAAGGTAAAAGAAAAATACTATTATTTGCTGTAATAGATATGTATTTATAGATAAATTATCAACCCATCCACCGCTGGTGTATGCTGGCAGTTAGTTACTTTAGTTGACGTAGAGATGCGCTGCTGGCGTCAGTATGTCAGTAACAGTTTTTCTTTAATAACTTCTTTAATATTGCGGCACAAACGATGAAACTTGGTGAATCGCCGGCACAAACGAGGCCAAAAGGAATGGCAAAAAAAATTATGAAAAATCTCAAAGACAAGCGAAATCGCATGTCCAACTTCCGTCAAGTTGGTATGGCCACTTTAAATCCTTAATAACTTTTTCAGTTTTTGAGCTAAATGGCTGAAATTTTGGGAAATGACGGCACAAACGCGGCCCAAACGAATGGTAAAAAGAAATTTTGAAAAACTCAAAAAAAAAAGTGACCATTCCAACTTGACATAAGAATATCTCGCCTAAAAATGCGGCACAAACGATGAAATTTGGCGAATCAACGGCACAAACAAGGCCAAAGAGATTGCCAAAAAGAAATTTTGAAAAAGTTCAAAAAAAAAAAAGTTATATCAATTTTTGTCATAATTAAATGACATGCGAATATCTCGCCCAAAAATGCGGCACAAACGATGAAACTTGGTGAATCGCCGGCACAAACGAATCCTAAAAGAATAGTAAAAAGAAATTTTGAAAAAACTGAAAAAATAAAAAGTGGCCATTCCAACTTGACATGCGAATATCTCGCGTAATAATGCGGCACAAACGATGAAATTTGGCGAATCAGCGGCACAAACGAGGCCAAAGAGATTGGCAAAAAGAAATTTTGAAAAAGTTCAAAAAATAAAAAGTTATATTAATTTTTGTCATAATTAATTGACATGCGAATATCTCGCCTAAAAATGCGGCACAAACGATGAAACTTGGTGAATCGCCGGCACAAACGTAGCCTAAAAGATTGGTAAAAAGAAATTTTGAAAAAACTCAAAAATAAAAGTGGCCATACCAACTTGACATGCGAATATCTCGCGTAATAATGCGGCACAAACGATGAAATTTGGCGAATCGCTAGCAGAAACGAGGCCAAAGAGATTGGCAAAAAGAAATTTTGAAAAAATTCAAAATATGAAAAGTTATATCAATTTTTCTCACGCTAATATCTCGCTTGGTATGGCGGTAAAAACGAAAAAAACTTTTTATATTACTAAAATAGTTATTTGTAAAGTTGAAGGTAAAAGAAAAATACTATTATTTGCTGTAATAGATATCTATTTATAGATAAATTATCAACCCATCCACCGCTGGTGTATGCTGGCAGTTAGTTACTTTAGTTGACGTAGAGATGCGCTGCTGGCGTCAGTATGTCAGTAACAGTTTTTCTTTAATAACTTCTTTAATATTGCGGCACAAACAATGAAATTTGGCGAATCCGCGGCAAAAACGAGGCCAAAGAGATTGGCAAAAAGAAATTTTGAAAAATGTTCAAAAAATAAAAAGTTATATCAATTTTTGTCATAATTAATTGACATGCAAATATCTCGCCTAAAAATGCGGCACAAACGATGAAACTTGGTGAATCGCCGGCACAAACGACGCCAAAGGGAATAGCAAAAAAAAATTTTAAAAAATCTCAAAGACAAGCGAAATCGCGTGTCCAAATTCCGTCAAGTTGGTATGGCCACTTTAAATCCTTAAAAACTTTTTCAATTTTTGAGCTAAATAGATGAAATTTTGGGAAAGGACGGCACAAACGCGGCACAAACGAATGGTAAAAAGAAATTTTGAAAAAACTCAAAAAATAAAAAGTGGCCATTCCAAATTGACATGAGAATATCTCGCATAAAAATGCAACACAAACGATGAAACTTGGTGAATCGCCGGCACAAACGAAGCCTAAAAGAATGGTAAAAAGAAATTTTGAAAAAACTTAAAAATAAAAAGTGGCCATACCAACTTTACATGCGAATATCTCGCGTAATAATACGGCACAAACGATGAAATTTGGCGAATCCGCGGCAAAAACGAGGCCAAAGAGATTGGCAAAAAGAAATTTTTAAAAATGTTCAAAAAATAAAAAGTTATATCAATTTTTGTCATATTAATTGACATGCAAATATCTCGCCTAAAAATGCGGCACAAACGATGATACTTGGTGAATCGCCGGCACAAACGAAGCCTAAAAGAATGGTAAAAACAAATTTTGAAAAAATTCAAAATATGAAAAGTTATATCAATTTTTCTCATATTTACATGACACGCTAATATCTCGCTTGGTATGCCGGTAAAAACGAAAAAAACTTTTTATATTACTAATATAGTTATTTGTAAAGTTGTTGGTAAAAGAAAAATACTATTATTTGCTGTAGTAGATATGTATTTATAGATAAATTATCAACCCATCAACCGCTGGTGTATGCTGGCAGTTAGTTACTTTACTTGACGTAGAGATGCGCTGCTGGCGTCAGTATGTTAGTAACAGTTTTTCTTTCATAACTTCTTTAATATTGCGGCACAAACGATGAAACTTAGTGAATCGCCGGCACAAACGACGCCAAAAGGAATAGCAAAAAAAAAATTTAAAAAATCTCAAAGGCAAGCGAAATCGCGTGTCCAACTTCCGTCAAGTTGGTATGGCCACTTTAAATCCTTAAAAACTTTTTTAATTTTTGAGCTAAATAGATGAAATTTTGGGAAAGGACGGCACAAACGTGGCACAAACGAATGGGAAAAAGAAATTTTGAAAAAACTCAAAAAATAAAAAGTGGCCATTCCAACTTGACATAAGAATATCTCGCCTAAAAATGCGGCACAAACGATGATACTTGGTGAATCGCCGGCACAAACGAAACCTAAAAGAATGGTAAAAAGAAATTTTGAAAAAACTCAAAAATAAAAAGTGGCCATACCAACTTGACATGCGAATATCTCGCGTAATAATGCGGCACAAACGATGAAATTTGGCTAATCAGCGGCACAAACGAGGCCAAAGAGATTGGCAAAAAGAAATTTTGAAAAATTTTAAAGGCAAGCGAAATCGTACGTCCAACTTCCGTCAAGTTGGTATGGCCACTTTAAATCCTTAATAACTTTTTCAATTTTTGAGCTAAATGGCTGAAATTTGGCGAATGCGCGGCACAAACGCGGCACAAACGAATAGTAAAAAGAAATTTTCAAAAAACTCAAAAAATAAAAAGTGGCCGTTCCAACTTGACATGCGAATATCTCGCCTAAAAATGCGGCACAAACGATGAAACTTGGTGAATCGCCGGCACAAACGAAGCCTAAACGAATGGTAAAAAGAAATTTTGAAAAAACTCAAAAATAAAAAGTGGCCATACCAAATTGACATGCGAATATCTCGCCTAAAAATGCGGCACAAACGATGAAACTTGGTGAATCGCCGGCACAAACGAAGCCTAAAAGAATGGTAAAAACAAATTTTGAAAAAATTCAAAATATGAAAAGTTATATCAATTTTTCTCATATTTACATGACACGCTAATATCTCGCTTGGTATGGCGGTAAAAACGAAAAAAACTTTTTATATTACTAAAATAGTTATTTGTAAAGTTGTTGGTAAAAGAAAAATACTATTATTTGCTGTAGTAGATATGTATTTATAGATAAATTATCAACCCAACAACCGCTGGTGTATGCTGGCAGTTAGTTACTTTACTTGACGTAAGATGCGCTGCTGGCGTCAGTATGTTAGTAACAGTTTTTCTTTCATAACTTCTTTAATATTGCGGCACAAACGATGAAACTTGGTGAATCGCCGGCACAAACGACGCCAAAAGGAATAGCAAAAAAAAATTTTAAAAAATCTCAAAGGCAAGCGAAATCGCGTGTCCAACTTCCGTCAAGTTGGTATGGCCACTTTAAATCCTTAAAAACTTTTTCAATTTTTGAGCTAAATGGATGAAATTTTGGGAAAGGACGGCACAAACGTGGCACAAACGAATGGTAAAAAGAAATTTTGAAAAAACTCAAAAAATAAAAAGTGGCCATTCCAACTTGACATAAGAATATCTCGCCTAAAAATGCGGCACAAACGATGAAACTTGGTGAATCGCCGGCACAAACGAAGCCTAAAAGAATGGTAAAAAGAAATTTTGATAAAACTCAAAAATAAAAAGTGGCCATATCAACTTGACATGCGAATATCTCGCGTAATAATACGGCACAAACGATGAAATTTGGCGAATCCGCGGCAAAAACGAGGCCAAAGAGATCGGCAAAAAGAAATTTTGAAAAATCTTAAAGGCAAGCGAAATCGTACGTCCAACTTCCGTTAAGTTGGTATGGCCACTTTAAATCCTTAATAACTTTTTCAATTTTTGAGCTAAATGGCTGAAATTTGGCGAATGAGCGGCACAAACGCGGCACAAACGAATAGTAAAAAGAAATTTTCAAAAAACTCAAAAAATAAAAATGTGGCCATTCCAACTTGACATGCGAATATCTCGCCTAAAAATGCGGCACAAACGATGAAACTTGGTGAATCTCCGGCACAAACGAAGCCTAAAAGAATGGTAAAAAGAAATTTTGAAAAAACTCAAAAATAAAAAGTGGCCATACCAACTTTACATGCGAATATCTCGCGTAATAATGCGGCACAAACGATGAAATTTGGCTAATCAGCGGCACAAACGAGGCTAAAGAGATTGGCAAAAAGAAATTTTGAAAAAGTTCAAAAAATAAAAAGTTATATCAATTTTTGTAATATTAAATTGACATGCGAATATCTCGCCTAAAAATGCAGCACAAACGATGAAACTTGGTGAATCGCCGGCACAAACGAAGCCTAAAAGAATGGTAAAAAGAAATTTTGAAAAAACTGAAAAATAAAAAGTGGCCATACCAACTTGACATGCGAATATCTCGCGTAATAATGCGGCACAAACGATGAAATTTGGCGAATCGCTAGCAGAAGCAAGGCCAAAGAGATTGGCAAAAAGAAATTTTGAAAAAATTCAAAATATGAAGTTATATTAATTTTTCTCATATTTACTTGACACGCTAATATCTCGCTTGGTATGGCGGTAAAAACGAAAAAACTTTTTATATTACTAAAATAGTTATTTGTAAAGTTGTAGGTAAAAGAAAAATACTATTATTTGCTGTAATAGATATGTATTTATAGATAAATTATCAACCCATCAACCGCTGGTGTATGCTGGCAGTTAGTTACTTTAGTTGACGTAGAGATGCGCTGCTGGCGTCAGTATGTCAGTAACAGTTTTTCTTTAATAACTTCTTTAATATTGCGGCACAAACGATGAAACTTGGTGAATCTCCGGCACAAACGAAGCCTAAAAGAATGGTAAAAAGAAATTTTGAAAAAACTCAAAAATAAAAAGTGGCCATACCAACTTGACATGCGAATATCTCGCGTAATAATGCGGCACAAACGATGAAATTTGGCGAATCAGCGGCACAGACGAGGCCAAAGAGATTGGCAAAAAGTAATATAGAAAAAGTTCAAAAAATAAAAAGTAATATCAATTTTTGTCATAATTATATGACATGCGAATATCTCGCCTAAAAATGCGGCACAAACGATGAAACTTGGTGAATCGCCGGCACAAACGAAGCCTAAAAGAATGGTAAAAAGAAATTTTGAAAAAACTCAAAAATAAAAAGTGGCCATACCAACTTGACATCCGAATATCTCGCGTAATAATGCGGCACAAACGATGAAATTTGGCGAATCAGCGGCACAAACAAGGCCAAAGAGATTCGCAAAAAGAAATTTTGAAAAAGTTCAAAAAATAAAAAGTTATATCAATTTTTGTCATAATAAACTGACATGCGAATATCTCGCCTAAAAATGCGGCACAAACGATGAAACTTGGTGAATCGCCGGCACAAACGTAGCCTAAAAGAATGGTAAAATGAAATTTTGAAAAAACTCAAAAATAAATAGTGGCCATACCAACTTGACATGTGAATATCTCGCGTAATAATGCGGCACAAACGATGAAATTTGGCGAATCGCTAGCAGAAACGAGGCCAAAGAGATTGGCAAAAAGAAATTTTGAAAAAGTTCAAAAAATAAAAAGTTATATCAATTTTTGTCATAATAAATTGACATGGGAATATCTCGCCTAAAAATGCGGCACAAACGATGAAACTTGGTGAATCGCCGGCACAAACGTAGCCTAAAAGAATGGTAAAAAGAAATTTTAAAAAAACTCAAAAATAAAAAGTGGCCATACCAACTTGACATGCGAATATCTCGCGTAATAATGCGGCACAAACGATGAAATTTGGCGAATCGCTAGCAGAAACGAGGCCAAAGAGATTGGCAAAAAGAAATTTTGAAAAAATTCAAAATATGAAATGTTATATCAATTTTTCTCACGCTAATATCTCGCTTGGTATGGCGGTAAAAACGAAAAAAACTTTTTATATTACTAAAATAGTTATTTGTAAAGTTGAAGGTAAAAGAAAAATACTAATATTTGCTGTAATAGATATGTATTTATAGATAAATTATCAACCCATCAACCGCTGGTGTATGCTGGCAGTTAGTTACTTTAGTTGACGTAGAGATGCGCTGCTGGCGTCAGTATGTCAGTAACAGTTTTTCTTTAATAACTTCTTTAATATTGCGGCACAAACGATGAAACTTGGTGAATCGCCGGCACAAACGAGGCCAAAAGGAATGGCAAAAAATTTTTTGAAAAATCTCAAAGACAAGCGAAATCGCATGTCCAACTTCCGTCAAGTTGGTATGGCCACTTTAAATCCTTAATAACTTTTTCAATTTTTGAGCTAAATGGCTGAAATTTTGGGAAATGACGGCACAAACGAATGGTAAAAAGAAATTTTGAAAAACTCAAAAAATAAAAAGTGGCCATACCAACTTGTCATGCGAATATCTCGCGTAATAATGCGGCACAAACGATGAAGTTTGGCGAATCAGCGACACAAACGAGGCCAAAGAGATTGGCAAAAAGAAATTTTGAAAAAGTTCAAGAAATAAAAAGTAAAATTTTTTTCATAATTAATTGACATGCGAATATCTCGCCTAAAAATGCGGCACAAACGATGAAACTTGGTGAATCGCCGGCACAAACGAAGCCTAAAAGAATGTTAAAAAGAAATTTTGAAAAAACTCAAAAATAAAAAATGGCCATACCAACTTGACATGCGAATATCTCGCGTAATAATGCGGCACAAACGATGAAATTTGGCGAATCAGCGGCACAAACGAGGCCAAAGAGATTGGGAAAAAAAAATTTTGAAAAAGTTCAAAAAATAAAAAGTTATATTAATTTTTGTCATAATTAATTGACATGCGAATATCTCGCCTAAAAATGCGGCACAAACGATGAAACTTGGTGAATCGCTGGCACAAACGAAGCCTAAAAGAATGGTAAAAAGAAATTTTGAAAAAACTCAAAAATAAAAAGTGGCCATACCAACTTGACATGCGAATATCTCGCGTAATAATGCGGCACAAACGATGAAATTTGGCGAATCGCTAGCAGAAACGAGGCCAAAGAGATTGGCAAAAAGAAATTTTGAAAAAGTTCAAAAAATAAAAAGTTATATCAATTTTTGTCATAATAAATTGACATGGGAATATCTCGCCTAAAAATGCGGCACAAACGATGAAACTTGGTGAATCGCCGGCACAAACGTAGCCTAAAAGAATGGTAAAAAGAAATTTTGAAAAAACTCAAAAATAAAAAGTGGCCATACCAACTTGACATGCGAATATCTCGCATAATAATGCGGCACAAACGATGAAATTTGGCGAATCGCTAGCAGAAACGAGGCCAAAGAGATTGGCAAAAAGAAATTTTGAAAAAATTCAAAATATGAAAAGTTATATCAATTTTTCTCACGCTAATATCTCGCTTGGTATGGCGGTAAAAACGAAAAAAACTTTTTATATTACTAAAATAGTTATTTGTAAAGTTGAAGGTAAAAGAAAAATACTAATATTTGCTGTAATAGATATGTATTTATAGATAAATTATCAACCCATCAACCGCTGGTGTATGCTGGCAGTTAGTTACTTTAGTTGACGTAGAGATGCGCTGCTGGCGTCAGTATGACAGTAACAGTTTTTCTTTAATAACTTCTTTAATATTGCGGCACAAACGATGAAACTTGGTGAATCGCCGGCACAAACGACGCCAAAAGGAATAGCAAAAAAAAATTTTAAAAAATCTCAAAGACAAGCGAAATCGCATGTCCAACTACCGTCAAGTTGGTATGGCCACTTTAAATCCTTAATAACTTTTTCAATTTTTGAGCTAAATGGCTGAAATTTTGGGAAATGACGGCACAAACGAATGGTAAAAAGAAATTTTGAAAAAACTCAAAAAATAAAAAGGGGCAATACCAACTTGACATGCGAATATCTCGCGTAATAATGCGGCAAAAACGATGAAATTTGGCGAATCAGCGGCACAAACGAGGCCAAAGAGATTGGCAAAAAGAAATTTTGAAAAAGTTCAAAAAATAAAAAGTTATATCAATTTTTGTCATAATTAATTGACATGCGAATATCTCGCCTAAAAATGCGGCACAAACGATGAAACTTGGTGAATCGCCGGCACAAACGAAGCCTAAAAGAATGTTAAAAAGAAATTTTGAAAAAACTCAAAAATAAAAAGTGGCCATACCAACTTGACATGCGAATATCTCGCGTAATAATGCGGCACAAACGATGAAATTTGGCGAATCAGCGGCACAAACGAGGCCAAAGAGATTGGCAAAAAGAAATTTTGAAAAAGTTCAAAAAATAAAAAGATCAATTTTTTTCATAATTAATTGACATGCGAATATCTCGCCTAAAAATGCGGCACAAACGATGAAACTTGGTGAATCGCCGGCACAAACGAAGCCTAAAAGAATGTTAAAAAGAAATTTTGAAAAAACTCAAAAATAAAAAATGGCCATACCAACTTGACATGCGAATATTTCGCGTAATAATGCGGCACAAACGATGAAATTTGGCGAATCAGCGGCACAAACGAGGCCAAAGAGATTGGGAAAAAAAAAATTTGTAAAAGTTCAAAAAATAAAAAGTTATATCAATTTTTGTCATAATTAATTGACATGCGAATATCTCGCCTAAAAATGCGGCACAAACGATGAAACTTGGTGAATCGCTGGCACAAACGAAGCCTAAAAGAATGTTAAAAAGAAATTTTGAAAAAACTCAAAAATAAAAAATGGCCATACCAACTTGACATGCGAATATCTCGCGTAATAATGCGGCACAAACGATGAAATTTGGCGAATCAGCGGCACAAACGAGGCCAAAGAGATTGGGAAAAAAAAATTTTGAAAAAGCTCAAAAAATAAAAAGTTATATCAATTTTTGTCATAATTAATTGACATGCGAATATCTCGCCTAAAAATGCGGCACAAACGATGAAACTTGGTGAATCGCTGGCACAAACGAAGCCTAAAAGAATGGTAAAAAGAAATTTTGAAAAAACTCAAAAATAAAAAGTGGCCATACCAACTTGACATGCGAATATCTCGCGTAATAATGCGGCACAAACGATGAAATTTGGCGAATCGCTAGCAGAAACGAGGCCAAAGAGATTGGCAAAAAGAAATTTTGAAAAATTTCAAAATATGAAAAGTTATATCAATTTTTCTCACGCTAATATCTCGCTTGGTATGGCCGTAAAAATGAAAAAATTTTTAATATTACTAAAATAGTTATTTGTAAAGTTGAAGGTAAAAGAAAAATACTATTATTTGCTGTAATAGATATGTATTTATAGATAAATTATCAACCCATCAACCGCTGGTGTATGCTGGCAGTTAGTTACTTTAGTTGACGTAGAGATGCGCTGCTGGCGTCAGTATGTCAGTAACAGTTTTTCTTTAATAACTTCTTTAATATTGCGGCACAAACGATGAAACTTGGTGAATCGCCGGCACAAACGACGCCAAAAGGAATAGCAAAAAAAAAATTTTCAAAAATCTCAAAGACAAGCGAAATCGCATGTCCAACTACCGTCAAGTTGGTATGGCCACTTTAAATCCTTAATAACTTTTTCAATTTTTGAGCTAAATGGCTGAAATTTTGGGAAATGACGGCACAAACGAATGGTAAAAAGAAATTTTGAAAAAACTCAAAAAATAAAAAGGGGCAATACCAACTTGACATGCGAATATCTCGCGTAATAATGCGGCAAAAACGATGAAATTTGCCGAATCAGCGGCACAAACGAGGCCAAAGAGATTGGCCAAAAGAAATTTTGAAAAAGTTCAAAAAATAAAAAGTTATATCAATTTTTGTCATAATTAATTGACATGCGAATATCTCGCCTAAAAATGCGGCACAAACGATGAAACTTGGTGAATCGCCGGCACAAACGAAGCCTAAAAGAATGTTAAAAAGAAATTTTGAAAAAACTCAAAAATAAAAAGTGGCCATACCAACTTGACATGCGAATATCTCGCGTAATAATGCGGCACAAACGATGAAATTTGGCGAATCAGCGGCACAAACGAGGCCAAAGAGATTGGCAAAAAGAAATTTTGAAAAAGTTCAAAAAATAAAAAGTTATATCAATTTTTGTCATAATTAATTGACATGCGAATATCTCGCCTAAAAATGCGGCACAAACGATGAAACTTGGTGAATCGCCGGCACAAACGAAGCCTAAAAGAATGGTAAAAAGAAATTTTGAAAAAACTCAAAAATAAAAAGTGGCCATACCAATTTGACAGGTGAATATCTCGCGTAATAATGCGGCACAAACGGTGAAATTTGGCGAATCAACGGCACAAACAAGGCCAAAGAGATTGCCAAAAAGAAATTTTGAAAAAGTTCAAAAAAAAAAAGTTATATCAATTTTTGTCATAATTAAATGACATGCGAATATCTCGCCCAAAAATGCGGCACAAACGATGAAACTTGGTGAATCGCCGGCACAAACGAAGCCTAAAAGAATGGTAAAAAGAAATTTTGAAAAAACTCAAAAATAAAAAATGGCCATACCAACTTGACATGCGAATATCTCGCGTAATAATGCGGCACAAACGATGAAATTTGGCGAATCAGCGGCACAAACGAGGCCAAAGAGATTGGGAAAAAAAAAATTTGAAAAAGTTCAAAAAATAAAAAGTTATATCAATTTTTGTCATAATTAATTGACATGCGAATATCTCGCCTAAAAATGCGGCACAAACGATGAAACTTGGTGAATCGCTGGCACAAACGAAGCCTAAAAGAATGGTAAAAAGAAATTTTGAAAAAACTCAAAAATAAAAAGTGGCCATACCAACTTGACATGCGAATATCTCGCGTAATAATGCGGCACAAACGATGAAATTTGGCGAATCGCTAGCAGAAACGAGGCCAAAGAGATTGGCAAAAAGAAATTTTGAGAAATTTCAAAATATGAAAAGTTATATCAATTTTTCTCACGCTAATATCTCGCTTGGTATGGCGGTAAAAACGAAAAAATTTTTTATATTACTAAAATAGTTATTTGTAAAGTTGAAGGTAAAAGAAAAATACTATTATTTGCTGTAATAGATATGTATTTATAGATAAATTATCAACCCATCAACCGCTGGTGTATGCTGGCAGTTAGTTACTTTAGTTGACGTAGAGATGCGCTGCTGGCGTCAGTATGTCAGTAACAGTTTTTCTTTAATAACTTCTTTAATATTGCGGCACAAACGATGAAACTTGGTGAATCGCCGGCACAAACGAGGCCAAAAGGAATGGCAAAAAAAATTATGAAAAATCTCAAAGACAAGCGAAATCGCATGTCCAACTTCCGTCAAGTTGGTATGGCCACTTTAAATCCATAATAACTTTTTCAATTTTTGAGCTAAATGGCTGAAATTTTGGGAAATGACGGCACAAACGAATGGTAAAAAGAAATTTTGAAAAAACTCAAAAAATAAAAAGGGGCAATACCAACTTGACATGCGAATATCTCGCGTAATAATGCGGCACAAACGATGAAATTTGGCGAATCAGCGGCACAAACGAGGCCAAAGAGATTGGCAAAAAGAAATTTTGAAAAAGTTCAAAAAATAAAAAGTTATATCAATTTTTGTCATAATTAATTGACATGCGAATATCTCGCCTAAAAATGCGGCACAAACGATGAAACTTGGTGAATCGTCGGCACAAACGAAGCTTAAAAGAATGTTAAAAAGAAATTTTGAAAAAACTCAAAAATAAAAAGTGGCCATACCAACTTGACATGCGAATATCTCGCGTAATAATGCGGCACAAACGATGAAATTTGGCGAATCAGCGGCACAAACGAGGCCAAAGAGATTGGCAAAAAGAAATTTTGAAAAAGTTCATAAAATAAAAAGTTATATCAATTTTTGTCATAATTAAATGACATGCGAATATCTCGCCTAAAAATGCGGCACAAACGATGAAACTTGGTGAATCGCCGGCACAAACGAAGCCTAAAAGAATAGTAAAAAGAAATTTTGAAAAAACTGAAAAAATAAAAAGTGGCCATTCCAACTTGACATGCGAATATCTCGCGTAATAATGCGGCACAAACGATGAAATTTGGCGAATCAGCGGCACAAACGAGGCCAAAGAGATTGGCAAAAAGAAATTTTGAAAAAGTTCATAAAATAAAAAGTTATATCAATTTTTTAATTGACATGCGAATATCTCGCCTAAAAATGCGGCTCAAACGATGAAACTTGGTGAATCGCCGGCACAAACGAAGCCTAAAAGAATGGTAAAAAGAAATTTTGAAAAAACTCAAAAATAAAAAGTGGCCATACTAACTTGACATGCAAATATCTCGCGTAATAATGCGGCACAAACGATGAAATTTGGTGAATCAGCGGCACAAACGAGGCCAAAGAGATTGGCAAAAAGAAACTTTGAAAAAGTTCAAAAAATAAAAAGTTATATCAATTTTTGTCATATTAAATTGACATGCGAATATCTCGCCTAAAAAAAATTTAATTTTGAAAAAGTTCAAAAAATAAAAAGATATCAATTTTTGTCATAATTATATGACATGCGAATATCTCGCCTAAAAATGCGGCAAAAACGATGAAACTTAGAGAATCGCCGGCACAAACGAAGCCTAAAAGAATGTTAAAAAGAAATTTTGAAAAAACTCAAAAATAAAAAGTGGCCATACTAACTTGACATGCAAATATGCCGCGTAATAATGCGGCACAAACGATGAAATTTGGCGAATCAGCGGCACAAACGAGGGCAAAGAGATTAGCAAAAAGAAATTTTGAAAAAGTTCAAAAAATAAAAAGTTATATCAATTTTTGACATATTAAATTGACATGCGAATATCTCGCCTAAAAAAAATTTAATTTTGAAAAAGTTCAAAAATAAAAAGATCAATTTTTGTCATAATTATATGACATGCGAATATCTCGCCTAAAAATGCGGCACAAACGATGAAACTTGGTGAATCGCCGGCACAAACGAAGCCTAAAAGAGTGGTAAAAAGAAATTTTGAAAAAACTCAAAAAAAAAAAGTCGCCATACCAACTTGACATACAAATATCTCGCGTAATAATGCGGCACAAACGATGAAATTTGGCGAATCAGCGGCACAAACGAGGCCAAAGAGATTGGCAAAAAGAAATTTTGAAAAAGTTCAAAAAATAAAAAGTTATATCAATTTTTGGCATAATTATATGACATGCGAATATCTCGCCTAAAAATGCGGCACAAACGATGAAACTTGGTGAATCGCTGGCACAAACGAAGCCTAAAAGAATGGTAAAAAGAAATTTTGAAAAAACTCAAAAATAAAAAGTGGCCATACCAAATTGACATGCAAATATCTCGCGTAATAATGCGGCACAAACGATAAAATTTGGCGAATCAGCGGCACAAACGAGGCCAAAGAGATTGGCAAAAAGAAATTTTGAAGAATTTCAAAATATGAAAAGTTATATCAATTTTTCTCATATTTACTTGACACGCTAATATCTCGCTTGGTATGGCGGTAAAAACGAAAAAAACTTTTTATATTACTAAAATAGTTATTTGTAAAGTTGAAGGTAAAAGAAAAATACTATTATTTGCTGTAATAGATATGTATTTATAGATAAATTATCATCCCATCAACCGCTGGTGTATGCTGGCAGTTAGTTATTTTAGTTGACGTAGAGATGCGCTGCTGGCGTCAGTATGTCAGTAACAGTTTTTCTTTAATAACTTCTTTAATATTGCGGTACAAACGATGAAACTTGGTGAATCGCCGGCACAAACGAGGCCAAAAGGAATGGCAAAAAAAATTTTGAAAAATCTCAAAGACAAGCGAAATCGCATGTCCAACTTCCGTCAAGTTGGTATGGCCACTTTAAATCCTTAATAACTTTTTCAATTTTTGAGCTAAATGGCTGAAATTTTGGGAAATGACGGCACAAACGCGGCACAAACGAATGGTAAAAAGAAATTTTGTAAAAACTCAAAAAGTAAAAAGTGGCCATACCAACTTGACATGCGAATATCTCGCGTAATAATGCGGCACAAACGATGAAATTTGGCGAATCAGCGGCACAAACGAGGCCAAAGAGATTGGCTAAAAGAAATTTTGAAAAAGTTCAAAAAATAAAAAGTTATATCAATTTTTGTCATAATTAATTGACATGCGAATATCTCGCCTAAAAATGCGGCACAAACGATGAAACTTGGTGAATCGCCGGCACAAACGAAGCCTAAAAGAATGTTAAAAAGAAATTTTGAAAAAACTCAAAAATAAAAAGTGGCCATACCAACTTGACATGCGAATATCTCGCGTAATAATGCGGCACAAACGATGAAATTTGGCGAATCAGCGGCACAAACGAGGCCAAAGAGATTGGCAAAAAGAAATTTTGAAAAAGTTCAAAAAATAAAAAGTTATATCAATTTTTGGCATAATTATATGACATGCGAATATCTCGCCTAAAAATGCGGCACAAACGATGAAACTTGGTGAATCGCTGGCACAAACGAAGCCTAAAAGAATGGTAAAAAGAAATTTTGAAAAAACTCAAAAATAAAAAGTGGCCATACCAAATTGACATGCGAATATCTCGCGTAATAATGCGGCACAAACGATAAAATTTGGCGAATCAGCGGCACAAACGAGGCCAAAGAGATTGGCAAAATGAAATTTCGAAAAAGTTCAAAAAATAAAAAGTTATATCAATTTTTGTCATAATAAATTGACTTGCGAATATCTCGCCTAAAAATGCGGCACAAACGATGAAACTTGGTGAATCGCCGGCACAAACGTAGCCTAAAAGAATGATAAAAAGAAATTTTGAAAAAACTCAAAAATAAAAAGTGGCCATACCAACTTGACATGCGAATATCTCGCGTAATAATGCGGCACAAACGATGAAATTTGGCGAATCGCTAGCAGAAACGAGGCCAAAGAGATTGGCAAAAAGAAATTTTGAAGAATTTCAAAATATGAAAAGTTATATCAATTTTTCTCATATTTACTTGACACGCTAATATCTCGCTTGGTATGGCGGTAAAAACGAAAAAAACTTTTTATATTACTAAAATAGTTATTTGTAAAGTTGAAGGTAAAAGAAAAATACTATTATTTGCTGTAATAGATATGTATTTATAGATAAATTATCATCCCATCAACCGCTGGTGTATGCTGGCAGTTAGTTATTTTAGTTGACGTAGAGATGCGCTGCTGGCGTCAGTATGTCAGTAACAGTTTTTCTTTAATAACTTCTTTAATATTGCGGTACAAACGATGAAACTTGGTGAATCGCAGGCACAAACGAGGCCAAAAGGAATGGCAAAAAAAATTTTGAAAAATCTCAAAGACAAGCGAAATCGCATGTCCAACTTCCGTCAAGTTGGTATGGCCACTTTAAATCCTTAATAACTTTTTCAATTTTTGAGCTAAATGGCTGAAATTTTGGGAAATGACGGCACAAACGCGGCACAAACGAATGGTAAAAAGAAATTTTGTAAAAACTCAAAAAGTAAAAAGTGGCCATACCAACTTGACATGCGAATATCTCGCGTAATAATGCGGCACAAACGATGAAATTTGGCGAATCAGCGGCACAAACGAGGCCAAAGAGATTGGCTAAAAGAAATTTTGAAAAAGTTCAAAAAATAAAAAGTTATATCAATTTTTGTCATAATTAATTGACATGCGAATATCTCGCCTAAAAATGCGGCACAAACGATGAAACTTGGTGAATCGCCGGCACAAACGAAGCCTAAAAGAATGTTAAAAAGAAATTTTGAAAAAACTCAAAAATAAAAAGTGGCCATACCAACTTGACATGCGAATATCTCGCGTAATAATGCGGCACAAACGATGAAATTTGGCGAATCAGCGGCACAAACGAGGCCAAAGAGATTGGCAAAAAGAAATTTTGAAAAAGTTCAAAAAATAAAAAGATCAATTTTTTTCATAATTAATTGACATGCGAATATCTCGCCTAAAAATGCGGCACAAACGATGAAACTTGGTGAATCGCCGGCACAAACGAAGCCTAAAAGAATGTTAAAAAGAAATTTTGAAAAAACTCAAAAATAAAAAATGGCCATACCAACTTGACATGCGAATATCTCGCGTAATAATGCGGCACAAACGATGAAATTTGGCGAATCAGCGGCACAAACGAGGCCAAAGAGATGGGGAAAAAAAAAATTTGAAAAAGTTCAAAAAATAAAAAGTTATATCAATTTTTGTCATAATTAATTGACATGCGAATATCTCGCCTAAAAATGCGGCACAAACGATGAAACTTGGTGAATCGCTGGCACAAACGAAGCCTAAAAGAATGTTAAAAAGAAATTTTGAAAAAACTCAAAAATAAAAAATGGCCATACCAACTTGACATGCGAATATCTCGCGTAATAATGCGGTACAAACGATGAAATTTGGCGAATCAGCGGCACAAACGAGGCCAAAGAGATTGGGAAAAAAAAATTTTGAAAAAGTTAAAAAATAAAAAGTTATATCAATTTTTGTCATAATTAATTGACATGCGAATATCTCGCCTAAAAATGCGGCACAAACGATGAAACTTGGTGAATCGCTGGCACAAACGAAGCCTAAAAGAATGGTAAAAAGAAATTTTGAAAAAACTCAAAAATAAAAAGTGGCCATACCAACTTGACATGCGAATATCTCGCGTAATAATGCGGCACAAACGATGAAATTTGGCGAATCGCTAGCAGAAACGAGGCCAAAGAGATTGGCAAAAAGAAATTTTGAAAAATTTCAAAATATGAAAAGTTATATCAATTTTTCTCACGCTAATATCTCGCTTGGTATGGCGGTAAAAACGAAAAAATTTTTAATATTACTAAAATAGTTATTTGTAAAGTTGAAGGTAAAAGAAAAATACTATTATTTGCTGTAATAGATATGTATTTATAGATAAATTATCAACCCATCAACCGCTGGTGTATGCTGGCAGTTAGTTACTTTAGTTGACGTAGAGATGCGCTGCTGGCGTCAGTATGTCAGTAACAGTTTTTCTTTAATAACTTCTTTAATATTGCGGCACAAACGATGAAACTTGGTGAATCGCTGGCACAAACGACGCCAAAAGGAATAGCAAAAAAAAATTTTCAAAAATCTCAAAGACAAGCGAAATCGCATGTCCAACTACCGTCAAGTTGGTATGGCCACTTTAAATCCTTAATAACTTTTTCAATTTTTGAGCTAAATGGCTGAAATTTTGGGAAATGACGGCACAAACGAATGGTAAAAAGAAATTTTGAAAAAACTCAAAAAATAAAAAGGGGCAATACCAACTTGACATGCGAATATCTCGCGTAATAATGCGGCAAAAACGATGAAATTTGGCGAATCAGCGGCACAAACGTGGCCAAAGAGATTGGCAAAAAGAAATTTTGAAAAAGTTCAAAAAATAAAAAGTTATATCAATTTTTGTCATAATTAATTGACATGCGAATATCTCGCCTAAAAATGCGGCACAAACGATGAAACTTGGTGAATCGCCGGCACAAACGAAGCCTAAAAGAATGTTAAAAAGAAATTTTGAAAAAACTCAAAAATAAAAAGTGGCCATACCAACTTGACATGCGAATATCTCGCGTAATAATGCGGCACAAACGATGAAATTTGGCGAATCAGCGGCACAAACGAGGCCAAAGAGATTGGCAAAAAGAAATTTTGAAAAAGTTCAAAAAATAAAAAGATCAATTTTTTTCATAATTAATTGACATGCGAATATCTCGCCTAAAAATGCGGCACAAACGATGAAACTTGGTGAATCGCCGGCACAAACGAAGCCTAAAAGAATGTTAAAAAGAAATTTTGAAAAAACTCAAAAATAAAAAATGGCCATACCAACTTGACATGCGAATATCTCGCGTAATAATGCGGCACAAACGATGAAATTTGGCGAATCAGCGGCACAAACGAGGCCAAAGAGATTGGGAAATAAAAAATTTGAAAAAGTTCAAAAAATAAAAAGTTATATCAATTTTTGTCATAATTAATTGACATGCGAATATCTCGCCTAAAAATGCGGCACAAACGATGAAACTTGGTGAATCGCTGGCACAAACGAAGCCTAAAAGAATGTTAAAAAGAAATTTTGAAAAAACTCAAAAATAAAAAGTGGCCATACCAACTTGACATGCGAATATCTCGCGTAATAATGCGGCACAAACGATGAAATTTGGCGAATCGGTAGCAGAAACGAGGCCAAAGAGATTGGCAAAAAGAAATTTTGAAAAATTTCAAAATATGAAAAGTTATATCAATTTTTCTCACGCTAATATCTCGCTTGGTATGGCGGTAAAAACGAAAAAATTTTTTATATTACTAAAATAGTTATTTGTAAAGTTGAAGGTAAAAGAAAAATACTATTATTTGCTGTAATAGATATGTATTTATAGATAAATTATCAACCCATCAACCGCTGGTGTATGCTGGCAGTTAGTTACTTTAGTTGACGTAGAGATGCGCTGCTGGCGTCAGTATGTCAGTAACAGTTTTTCTTTAATAACTTCTTTAATATTGCGGCACAAACGATGAAACTTGGTGAATCGCCGGCACAAACGAGGCCAAAAGGAATGGCAAAAAAAATTATGAAAAATCTCAAAGACAAGCGAAATCGCATGTCCAACTTCCGTCAAGTTGGTATGGCCACTTTAAATCCTTAATAACTTTTTCAATTTTTGAGCTAAATGGCTGAAATTTTGGGAAATGACGGCACAAACGAATGGTAAAAAGAAATTTTGAAAAAACTCAAAAAATAAAAAGGGGCAATACCAACTTGACATGCGAATATCTCGCGTAATAATGCGGCACAAACGATGAAATTTGGCGAATCAGCGGCACAAACGAGGCCAAAGAGATTGGCAAAAAGAAATTTTGAAAAAGTTCAAAAAATAAAAAGTTATATCAATTTTTGTCATAATTAATTGACATGCGAATATCTCGCCTAAAAATGCGGCACAAACGATGAAACTTGGTGAATCGTCGGCACAAACGAAGCTTAAAAGAATGTTAAAAAGAAATTTTGAAAAAACTCAAAAATAAAAAGTGGCCATACCAACTTGACATGCGAATATCTCGCGTAATAATGCGGCACAAACGATGAAATTTGGCGAATCAGCGGCACAAACGAGGCCAAAGAGATTGGCAAAAAGAAATTTTGAAAAAGTTCATAAAATAAAAAGTTATATCAATTTTTGTCATAATTAAATGACATGCGAATATCTCGCCTAAAAATGCGGCACAAACGATGAAACTTGGTGAATCGCCGGCACAAACGAAGCCTAAAAGAATAGTAAAAAGAAATTTTGAAAAAACTGAAAAAATAAAAAGTGGCCATTCCAACTTGACATGCGAATATCTCGCGTAATAATGCGGCACAAACGATGAAATTTGGCGAATCAGCGGCACAAACGAGGCCAAAGAGATTGGCAAAAAGAAATTTTGAAAAAGTTCATAAAATAAAAAGTTATATCAATTTTTTAATTGACATGCGAATATCTCGCCTAAAAATGCGGCTCAAACGATGAAACTTGGTGAATCGCCGGCACAAACGAAGCCTAAAAGAATGGTAAAAAGAAATTTTGAAAAAACTCAAAAATAAAAAGTGGCCATACTAACTTGACATGCAAATATCTCGCGTAATAATGCGGCACAAACGATGAAATTTGGTGAATCAGCGGCACAAACGAGGCCAAAGAGATTGGCAAAAAGAAACTTTGAAAAAGTTCAAAAAATAAAAAGTTATATCAATTTTTGTCATATTAAATTGACATGCGAATATCTCGCCTAAAAAAAATTTAATTTTGAAAAAGTTCAAAAAATAAAAAGATATCAATTTTTGTCATAATTATATGACATGCGAATATCTCGCCTAAAAATGCGGCAAAAACGATGAAACTTAGAGAATCGCCGGCACAAACGAAGCCTAAAAGAATGTTAAAAAGAAATTTTGAAAAAACTCAAAAATAAAAAGTGGCCATACTAACTTGACATGCAAATATGCCGCGTAATAATGCGGCACAAACGATGAAATTTGGCGAATCAGCGGCACAAACGAGGGCAAAGAGATTGGCAAAAAGAAATTTTGAAAAAGTTCAAAAAATAAAAAGTTATATCAATTTTTGACATATTAAATTGACATGCGAATATCTCGCCTAAAAAAAATTTAATTTTGAAAAAGTTCAAAAATAAAAAGATCAATTTTTGTCATAATTATATGACATGCGAATATCTCGCCTAAAAATGCGGCACAAACGATGAAACTTGGTGAATCGCCGGCACAAACGAAGCCTAAAAGAGTGGTAAAAAGAAATTTTGAAAAAACTCAAAAATAAAAAGTCGCCATACCAACTTGACATACAAATATCTCGCGTAATAATGCGGCACAAACGATGAAATTTGGCGAATCAGCGGCACAAACGAGGCCAAAGAGATTGGCAAAAAGAAATTTTGAAAAAGTTCAAAAAATAAAAAGTTATATCAATTTTTGGCATAATTATATGACATGCGAATATCTCGCCTAAAAATGCGGCACAAACGATGAAACTTGGTGAATCGCTGGCACAAACGAAGCCTAAAAGAATGGTAAAAAGAAATTTTGAAAAAACTCAAAAATAAAAAGTGGCCATACCAAATTGACATGCGAATATCTCGCGTAATAATGCGGCACAAACGATAAAATTTGGCGAATCAGCGGCACAAACGAGGCCAAAGAGATTGGCAAAAAGAAATTTCGAAAAAGTTCAAAAAATAAAAAGTTATATCAATTTTTGTCATAATAAATTGACTTGCGAATATCTCGCCTAAAAATGCGGCACAAATGATGAAACTTGGTGAATCGCCGGCACAAACGTAGCCTAAAAGAATGATAAAAAGAAATTTTGAAAAAACTCAAAAATAAAAAGTGGCCATACCAACTTGACATGCGAATATCTCGCGTAATAATGCGGCACAAACGATGAAATTTGGCGAATCGCTAGCAGAAACGAGGCCAAAGAGATTGGCAAAAAGAAATTTTGAAAAATTTCAAAATATGAAAAGTTATATCAATTTTTCTCATATTTACTTGACACGCTAATATCTCGCTTGGTATGGCGGTAAAAACGAAAAAAACTTTTTATATTACTAAAATAGTTATTTGTAAAGTTGAAGGTAAAAGAAAAATACTATTATTTGCTGTAATAGATATGTATTTATAGATAAATTATCAACCCATCAACCGCTGGTGTATGCTGGCAGTTAGTTATTTTAGTTGACGTAGAGATGCGCTGCTGGCGTCAGTATGTCAGTAACAGTTTTTCTTTAATAACTTCTTTAATATTGCGGTACAAACGATGAAACTTGGTGAATCGCCGGCACAAACGAGGCCAAAAGGAATGGCAAAAAAAATTTTGAAAAATCTCAAAGACAAGCGAAATCGCATGTCCAACTTCCGTCAAGTTGGTATGGCCACTTTAAATCCTTAATAACTTTTTCAATTTTTGAGCTAAATGGCTGAAATTTTGGGAAATGACGGCACAAACGCGGCACAAACGAATGGTAAAAAGAAATTTTGTAAAAACTCAAAAAATAAAAAGTGGCCATACCAACTTGACATGCGAATATCTCGCGTAATAATGCGGCACAAACGATGAAATTTGGCGAATCAGCGGCACAAACGAGGCCAAAGAGATTGGCTAAAAGAAATTTTGAAAAAGTTCAAAAAATAAAAAGTTATATCAATTTTTGTCATAATTAATTGACATGCGAATATCTCGCCTAAAAATGCGGCACAAACGATGAAACTTGGTGAATCGCCGGCACAAACGAAGCCTAAAAGAATGTTAAAAAGAAATTTTGAAAAAACTCAAAAATAAAAAGTGGCCATACCAACTTGACATGCGAATATCTCGCGTAATAATGCGGCACAAACGATGAAATTTGGCGAATCAGCTGCACAAACGAGGCCAAAGAGATTGGCAAAAAGAAATTTTGAAAAAGTTCAAAAAATAAAAAGTTATATCAATTTTTGTCATAATTAATTGACATGCGAATATCTCGCCTAAAAATGCGGCACAAACGATGAAACTTGGTGAATCGCCGGCACAAACGAAGCCTAAAAGAATGTTAAAAAGAAATTTTGAAAAAACTCATAAATAAAAAGTGCCCATACCAACTTGACATGCGAATATCTCGCGTAATAATGCGGCACAAACGATGAAACTCGGCGAATCGCTAGCGGAAACGAGGCCAAAGAGATTGGGAAAAAGAAATTTTGAAAAAATTCAAAAATTAAATAGTTATGTCAATTTTTCTCATATTAAGTTGACACGCGAATATCTCGCTAAATAACGTGGCACAAACGAAAAAATCTTTTGATTTTAATAAATTAGTTATTTCTAATGTTGTAGGTAAAAGAAAAGTACTAATATTTGCTGTGTTTGATATGTTTTTTTGATGAAGTTCGTAAATAAGTGTTAGTAAGGTAAGTTGCTGCTGTGGTGCGCTCAGTGCGAGGAAAAGTTTTCTTTAATATGTTTTTTAATTTTTAAGCTATAATGCTGAAATTTGGTAAATCGCCGGCACAAACGCGGCACAAACGAATGGTAAAATGAAATTTTTAAAATACTCAAAAAATAAAAAGTGGCCATACCAACTTGACGTCAAGTTGGTACGGCCACTTTGTTTTGCTAATAACTTCCGTAATTTTGCGGCACAAACGACAAAATTTGGTGAATCGCCGGTACAAACGCGGCACAAGCGAATGGTAAAAAGAAATTTTCGAAAAACTTAAAAATAAAAAGTGGCCATACCAACTTAACGTCAAGTTGGTACGGCCACTTTGTTTTGCTAATAACTTCCGTAATTTCGCGGCAGAAACGACAAAATTTGGTGAATCGCTGGCACAAATGCGGCACTAACGAATGGTAAGAAGAAATTTTCGAAAATCTCATAAATAAAAAGTGGCCATACCAACTTGACGTCAAGTTGGTACGGCCACTTTGTTTTGCTAATAACTTCCGTAATTTGGCGGCACAAACGACAAAATTTGGTGAATCGCCGGCACAAACGCGGCACAAACGATTGGTGCAGAGAAAATTTTAAAAAGTTGAAAATAAAGAGGTGGCCATACTAACTTGACGTCAAGTTGGTATGGCCACTTTGTTTTGCTAATAACTTCCGTAATTTAGCGGCACAAACGATGAAACTTGGTGAATCGCCGACACAAATGCGGCACAAACGATGTGCGAAATTTGGTTAAAAAACTCGGTGGTGGCCATACCAACTTGACGGACGTCTAGTAGCGGGGCTCTACAGTCACGCCCAACTAGGGGAAATGGTGACGTAGATATTAAGAGTTTGATTATTTCTAAACTGGATTTGTTGTCTTATGACATTGCTGCCTGCAGAAAGGAACAGACTTCTATGTTAGCGGAAGTGAAAGAACTGAAAACTGAATTTAGTAAGCTAATTTCAAAACTCGAGAAAGAACTTAAAGTTTGTAAAAAGAAAATATCAGCACTAATTACAGGAAATACCAAGTTGAGGGAACGAATTATGAGTTTGAGTAGGGAAACGGCATTTTGTACACAGATCCCATTTCAAAGTAGCGTAAAAATTGACAATTTGCCAGTCACTGAAAATGAGGATCTCTTCAATATTGTTAAGGGGATTTCTGATGTGATTGGTTTAGAATTGAACGCTAACATGGTTGATTATATTTATCGTCGTCAATTTGGTCGGAATAACTCTCCTTCAATTATAATTAAATTTTTACACACGTCAGTGTAAAATAAGTTTATTATAAATTCCAAAAAAAATAAAGAAAAACTTTTTCCTGGTGCTTCCATTAGGCATATTTACGTCAACGAATTACTTTCTTCATTTAATTACAAATTATTTCAATCGGCTAGTAATTTGAAGAAGCAGGGACTGTTGGATTCTGTTTGGCATTGAAATGGTTTGGTGTTGATAAAAAAGGATGTAAACGATCAGCCTAGAGTGATAAGATGTGGAGAGGATTTGTTGTTTCTGAATCCAGCCACCGGAAATACGACAGATGATGATGACCAGGAAGTTTATGATACCGATACCTCTTCTATGTCTATGGGGTCTAAAAGGAAAAGGAAGGAAAACAAACCTATTCAGCCGGCTATAGCTAATTTTTTAGTCAGAAAGACCAAATAAATATTTCTCATGCCTCTTCTAAGTGTGTTACTGTACCTAAAATAAAGTGTGTTTTGGAATGTGTCTGGTTTTAACAGTAAGGTGGACATTGATTTTTTATTTGATTATGCCATTGTTGGCTTGAGTGAAACTTTTTTGGTAGATGATAATAATTTGAAATTGGCTAAATTTTCCAAGTTTACTTACTATTTTTCTCCCGCAGTAAAAACCTACACTCATGGTAGGGCGAGTGGTGGTCTTGTTTTATTAGTAAACAACTTGTTTTTTGATTCTATTTTATTAGAGTTATCTCAATATTGGATAATTGCTAAAATGACAAGTAAGTCTAAATTTGAATTTATTATTTGTCTGGTGTATTTCAAGCCAACCTCGGAGGATGAAGTTTATGAATTATTCTCTTCAACTATAAATAGTATAAAAAATAGATTTAGCCAAGTTCCTTTTATCATAGGCGGTGATTTTAATAGCAGAGTGGCTGATCTCAATCAATGTAGTTTTGAATTAGTACAAGATACTAATATTTATTGTTATAGAAATAATCTTGATTTAGTGTGTAATAAAAGAGGTAAATCACTAGTTGATATACTGGAAGAATTGGGTTTTTTACTTTTGAATGGCCGGACGAAGAGTGATGTTGTTGGTAACTATACGTACTTATCTAAAAATGGTTGTAGTACGGTCGATTTAATTTGGTGTGATATGTATCATCTGGATGTTATTGATGACCTAAAAGTTGCTAATTTTGTAACCCTCTCTGACCATTTTCCATTGGAACTATGTATATATAATTATGATTTTAATTTATCAGTAACCAACCCTATTTCTACTCCAAGTAATTTCTCAATGATAAGATTCAATAAGTCACTTGCTGAGGATTTTAGTGTATTTCTAATGTATTCCAATAAAATTGTTGTTAATTTTCAAAATGATTCTCTTGATTCTCTTTATCATAATTTTGTTGAAGCTATTTTAGATGTTTCGTCTAATTTGGGGATGGTTAAGAATTCTTCTTCTGGTAATAGAAGCAGAAATACAAAAGTATGGTATGATATAGAATGTAGAAATCAGAGAAAAAAATTGAAACTGTGCTTAAAAATCTGTAAAAAATCTAATTTCTCTGAAAATGACAGAGGTGTTTTTCTAGATGAGAAAAGAAAGTATAAGAATTTAATTAGGAGAAAGCGCTCAGAATATAATAATTCTATTTTGTTAAAATTTTCCAATGTAAAGAATACTTCTGAATTTTGGAATGTAGTTAGTAGTTTAAGATGTAAACATTATTTTCCTTCGTGTATTACTGTTGAAGGGTGGGAACAGTTTTTTAATTCTAATTTTCCTGAGCGTGTTGTAAATAGCAGTATGTTCTTTGGTGTTTCGCATCCAATTTTGGATCAACCATTTTCGGAAGTTGAAGTTCTTAATGCTATTCACAGGAAAAGTAATGGAAAATCCCCTGGAGTTGATGGCTTAACTTATAAATGTTTTAAGAATCTGCCTGTGAACTGGCTGTTGTACCTTGTTAACTTGTATAATAAGGTTTTTGTTTGTGAGTCCTTTCCAGGGGATTGGTCCAAGGTGGTATTTACAATGCTGTTTAAAAAGGGTGACCGTGCGGTTCCCAACAATTATAGAAGCATTGCTCTTGCCAATTGTATTCTAAAAACTTTTACAAAATTGCTTCTTGATAGATTGTCAGTTTGGGCATCTTTAGCTAATATTATACCAGAATGCCAGTCAGGTTTTCGCAATGGTCGTGGTTGCTTAGACAATCTATTTATTTTAAATAGTATCATTCAGCTGAAATTAAGACAGAGTCGAAGACCTTTTTATGCATTGTTTGTTGATTTTAGTAGGGCATTTGACAGTGTTAGCCACCAGCTATTGTGGGTGAAATTGTTTAATATTGGCGTTAGCAGTAAAATATTAAGAATACTAATTGGTATTTATGAAAATGCAAAAATGAAGGTAAAATGTGATGGGCAATTCTCTTTGGAAATCAACATTACTGAGGGTGTTCTCCAGGGAGAGTCTCTTTCCCCTTTTTTATTTAATTTGTTTATCTCGGACATTGAGCATTTTTTTAGATCGCACAATGTTTCTGGTATCCCCATAACTGGGTCATGCGACATTTTAATTTTGCTTTATGCTGATGATTTGATATTGTTTGCGGACTCTTACACGGACATGACCAACAAGCTGAATCTATTATCATCCTATTGTAACAGTAATAAATTGACCGTTAATATTTCCAAAACAAAGATCATGAAATTTCACAAAGGCAAAGGCAAACAGGATAAAGTTTCTTTTATGAGGGGTCCAAAATAGACCTGGTGACAAGTTTTTCCTATTTGGGAGTTTCATTTAACCGTACAGGCCTATTTTCTTCGCATCTGAATTCCATCTCTTCTAAGGCTGGCTTAGCTCAAGGTACGGTTATGAAGTGTTAAGAAGGGCTAAATCCTCATCTTGGGATTCTGTGATTACACTGAATAATACTTTGATCCAGTCAACAATCCTTTATTCTGTACAAGTATGGGGTATACGATATGCTAATGACTTGGAGCGAATTCACTTGCATTTTTTTAAACGTTTGTTTCACCTTAATAGGTCTGTCCCTTTTTTTCTACTTCGTTTGGAATTTGGTCTTGTCCATATTAAGTTAAAAAATCTTAAATTAACTCTTAAATGGTTAGTAAAGGTTATTGAAATGGAGGATCATAGACTTCCCAAAATATGTCTGTTGAAATTAAGAGATTTATATTTCGAAAACAAGTTAAATAATAAAGCCCTATATGCAGTATTCCCGAAAGAGAGGATTTACAGCACTTTTTATTAAAATGTTTAAGGCTGCAATCTTATAGAGATAAATACTTGAATAAATACATTTCTAGTATTTCAGATGTAGATGTTCAAGTTCAAACTCTATTAGATGTAGCCGATATTGATAAATTAAATAATTTATTTTATTTTATAACAAGTGCCTTCAAAATGAGGAATTTCGTTTTGAGTTTATAAAAATACTTTTATAATTTTGTTTTGTTTCTAATTTTTTATGTTTTTAAATTTTGGCTGTTTTTATTTTCATTCGATTAGAATGTATATTTTTAGTTATCAATTCAAGTTTTTATTTATGTTTTATAAGGTTTTATTTTGTTGTATTTAACCAAACTCCATTTGTATAGGGTAGAACCCTTAAAACAAATAAAATTATTCTATTCTATTCTATTCTATAAAGCCATAAATGACAAATACAATTGGTTTGCCCAACTAGCTAATATGGTTGATGGAATTGGAATGGTTGCTATTTTAAACCTGGAAACATCCAAGGAATTAGTAAATAATATTTCTTCTGTTTTGAATAATTATCTGTGTTATCTAAGAAGCACGGACTTAAATCAATTCTTTACTTATAACTACAATCTATATTTCTTAGATTTTTTTTGAAACTGATTGTAATGTTCAAAGTTATTTAACTTCTGATTTAAAATTTTTATTTAAACGCTTTATTGCACAGTTTAGATTGTCTGGGAAATACATATCTAAATTTACCGATCAGAGCACTCATTAATTTTAAAGCATTTTGAAGAATGTGTATATTGTAAGAATAACGAACTAATGGACTGTTTTCATTTTTACGTTAAATGTCCCCTTTTCGCCTCACAAAGAACACATTTTGTGCCCGAGTTGGTAAATGTAAATTCATCATTTGTTACCACAATGAAATCACTCTTAAACAGTAAGCCTGGCAATTTATTTTTATTTACAATTAATTCATTAAAATTAAGGAATTTTTTATTTAATTGATAACCACTGTATTAATGAACAGATCACTTTATCTAATCTAAAAAAAAAAAAAAATTAAAAATATATAATTTATAGTTTTTTAAGATATAATTATTTTTTTTTTTTACTTTATTTTCTATTGTTAACAGGGAAGTTAATTTAATTTTTGTTTATGAGAATTGTTTTTAGTTACTTCTAATTTTGTTCCATAATTTTGAACTTTCATAGGTATGTTTGGAAATGTAAATATGGGTCAATCCCACGGTTATATACAGAATTGTATCGAAACAGTGTTTAATAAATAAATCTCGCTTAATAATGCGGCACAAACGATGAAATTTGGCGAATCAGCGGCACAAAAGAGGCCAAAGAGATTGGCAAAAACAAATTTTGAAAAAATTAAAAAATAAATAGTTATATCAATTTTTCGCATATTAAGTTGTGTTACTAATTTCAAATTAGTATATCACTTAAGGGTAAGAAAAATGGCGGTATAGAAGTTGTTCGTGGTTTTGTGATTGTTTTGATAGTGGCTACCTGAGGTCCAGGAAATTTGGATTTCATTTTTGTAGGGATTCCTAAAGATTGTAATTATTTGTGTTTATTTTGTTGAGTTCGGTGCTACCTGGAAATCAATTGAATCATATGGGAATGGGTTTTTTTTTTTTTAAAAAAAAAAGGTCACCTGGATAGAAAAGAAAAAAAAAATAACTACAAAAAAAAGAGACAGTGGAGTTTTGTCGTCAGGAGGGGGAGTTGAGTTTTGGTGACAGGAGCGACAAGTTGTGTGTGGCCACACAGATGAAAATCTGGTTTTGGGCTAGACGAGAGCAAGGTTGAGGTGGAAAGAGCGTGCGGAGTACTTTGGCAAGAAAAGATTGGGTGATCGCCTTACTCCTCAATTCCTTCCATCGGGGGACACCTCAAGAAATTCCTGAAAGGGGCTGGCGAAGGACAGGCTGTCAGCTCGAAGAGAGAAGGAGCATCAGAAGTAACACCTTTCCTTTGATTTATTTATTTTTGTTGTGAGTGAACTTTTGGGAACGTTGAATATCCGATTACTTTAATTATTTTTTTTTTTTTTTTGTTCAGCCTTGTAATTGTTTAATACAAGCCATACTTGGTATATCAAACTCTTTTGTTTTTTTCCAGAATTGTAAAGGAGCCAACATTACAGGCGGTTTCATTACCACGGACAAGACCGTGGTTGCCAATGATTCCTTGAGTTAATTCTCTTTTCTTTGGGTTTTCCTTACTCCTACTATATTTTCATTCCCGAATGATTTTGATTTGATTTTCTTTTGTTTTCTTTTGAGTTTCGTCGTATACCCCACAGTCAGAATAAAAAAAAAAAACGGCGTGGCGCTCAACCTTTTTTTTTTGTTTTTGTCTTTTTTTTTTCTTGACCCACCCCTTCTCCATTGGTAGCTGGCGAGCCCTAACACATTGCGTTCTCGCCTTAGAGAGAGCGTAACAGTTTTGGCGCCCAACGTGGGGCCCAAAGAAGAAAAGAGATTAATATTTTCACACGTTTAAGTGGTTAATAACTTTAAAGATTAAGTATTCATTGATTTGTGGACGAATTAATTTTTGTTTTTTTTGGTTGACTATTGAATTTTATTGTCTGTAATTTTGGCTTAATTGGGTTTTTTAAATAGCCCATAAAATGGATACGAATAGATTGAGTAAGGAGGAACTGATATACGAGCTTCGTATTAGAGGGCTTGCCGCTGAATCGACTGTGGATGAGATGCGCCGGAAAATTAGACCACTACTTAGATTAGAAAGGGAAGGCAAGGCTATGTTGCCAGTTTATGAGGCTTCTACAGCTGAAGACTTGGATATTTGCAAAGGAAAAATTAACGCTTTAGAAGCTCTAATTACCGAGTTAGATGAAACAGCTTCTGAGCACGAACTGCGAAAGATAGATACTGGGTTACAGCATGTCACTAACAGGGTCAACAGAGTTAGACCAGAAGATAGTAATACTGAGGCATGGCAACTGAAGAGACAATTAGCTGACAAATGTGCTGAGTTATGGGCCCTATGCGAAGAGAGGGATCCTAATGTAAAACAGGAAGTCGAAGAAACTTCTTCTAGACCTAGCGGCAACATGATAGAATTGGACCGTTTTGGTAAGATTTTGACAGCTATTCGGGTGCAGGTGGCATATATCACCGGAGACAGAGGAAGCCCGGTGGCTCGTCAATTGGAGGATAGGCTGGCCGATCTACATTCCAGACTCACACTTCTTTCCACCGAGGATGAGGAAGAAGAGAATGTGCGCCTGGGCTACTTAGAGGAATCAATGGAATGTTTGCAAGAATTTGGCCGACGAATGACTCCAGGGCCAGCAGGAAAAGTTGAAAGAATAGATCCTTGCAGTGAGCCCGTGATTAAGAAAATACAAGTTCCTTTGAAAGACTGGGGAATTAAATTTTCTGGAGATGACCAGAGCGTTCACGCTTTTTTGGAAGCCATAGAAGAGATGAAGTCAGCCCGTAATGCGAGTGATGCTGATCTTTTTAATTCAGCTTTTGACTTATTTTCAGGCAGGGCGCTCATATGGCTAAAAGCAATTAGAAGTGAGACCTCTTCTTGGGAAGAAATCGTTCAAGAAATGAGGAATGAATTTGAACCGTTGGACTACACTGAACGATTATGGGAAGAAATAAGATCCCGTACCCAAGGAGAAGACGAAAAAATCGGATTTTACGTCAGTGTGATGAGAAATTACTTTCATCGACCCCCCAAAAGCCTACTGAGAATGAGGTGCTCCGAATTGTGTTGCGGAATTTGCACCCATATTATTTGGAACGTCTAGGCTTGCAAAAAATTTCAAGCCTGGCAGAATTAGTTGAGAAAGGTCGCAAAATCGAAGACAATCGCTGGAGGATGCAGATGTATAGACCTCCTCCTCTAAAAAAGACATTGTTAGAACCCGACCTAGCTTACCTTCCACCGAACCGAAAGACGCCCAGTACAGCCAGTGTGGCAGTCGTAGGAAGGACAGAAGCGACCAGTAGTTCCAATGCCAGCGAGAAGATTCAGAGTCCGAAGGAACGCCGCTCCACATTTGGTAAGTGCTGGAACTGTGACCAGAACGGACATTCTTTTAGATGGTGTAAGGCGGCGAAACAAATATTTTGCGAACGCTGCGGGAGAAAGCAGGTAGAGACAAACAATTGTCAGTGCCAGCAGAGGCAGGAAAACCCTTTGAGGGGGCGAGTAAAGGAGGGGGCAGCTCGCAAGTAACCCCAAAGACCACCCAGGATAGTACAGAAGAGATAGAAAGGTTGGCTGCGTTGAAAGAGTCCCAAATGAGTTGCTTGAAACCAATAAATCAATTGAGTAGTAAGGATGGGCGTCCGTTTTTGAAAGTAAGAATATTAGGCAACGAAGTCATAGGTTTGCTAGATTCAGGAGCAACTAGATCTCTAATAGACCAGCACACATGGGGAAAATTCGCAAGACTAGGTATGGAACTGGGGGATGCGTCCAGTAGATCAGTATCAGTGGCAGATGGCTATAAAGTGATGGTAGCAGGATCTATCGATTTACCGGTAGAACTGTGTGAAAAGGTAAGAATGATCAGTTTTTTGGTGGTACCAAGGCTTAAGTATCCACTTATTCTCGGAGTTGACTTTTGGAAGAAGATGAGTGTGGTGCCTAATGTTGAAAAGGGGACCTGGTCTTTTGATAACTCAGTAATGGCTCTGGAATCCACCCCTGCGATCATTAGTCACTCTTCTCTGGAAGAAGATCAGAAGAATATTATAGAGGCACTTGTTGAGAAATGGAAAGAAAGGCGACCGCGTAAGTTGGGTTGTACAAGCCAAGTAAAACATGTAATAGAGACAGACCAAAGCAAAGGTATTACCCAGTCTCTCCGCACGTACAGGCTATATTGAATAAAGAATTGGACGAAATGCTAGCACAGGAAATAGTAGTACCATCCAAGAGTCCTTGGTCGTCCCCAGTGGTTCTTGTCAAGAAGCCAAATGGAACACATCGTTTTTGCGTAGATTATCGCCAGTTGAACGCAGTTACGAAGAGGGATGCATATCCGCTGCCGTTCGTGACACAAATTTTAGACAGTCTTAGAGATGGTCACTATCTGTCGACCATAGACATAAAGAGTGCATACTGGCAAATTTTACTAGAGGAGAACAGCTGCGAAAAAACCGCCTTCACAGTTCCAGGTAGAGGACTCTTTCATTTTACTAGGATGCCGTTCGGACTACACAATGCGCCAGCTACATGGCAAAGGCTCATAGACAATGTCTTAGGCGCTGATCTGGAACCTCATGTTTTTGTGTATTTGGATGATATTGTGATAGTGACAAAAGAATTTAACAAACATATAGAAATTTTGGAGAAAATTTTCGAACGTCTTGCGGAAGCAAACCTTTCTCTGAATTGGGAGAAATGCTGTTTTTGTAGACCTCAGCTAAAATATTTGGGCTATATCGTCAACAAAAATGGATTACAAGTGGATCCTGAAAAAGTATCTTCGATTATGGATTTCCCGGCTCCAAGAACGGTGAGGCAAGTAAGGAGGTTTTTGGGTCTAGCGTCCTGATATCGACGTTTTGTTCCCAGCTTCTCCACAATAGTGGCGCCTCTGACAAGTTTATTAAAAAAGGGGAGAAAGTATTTTTGGGGCGATGATCAGCAGAGGGCGTTCGGAGAAATAAAAGATAAGTTGATCTCGGCTCCTATTCTCACCTGTCCTGACTTTAATCGACCCTTTATCTTACAGACTGATGCTTCAGCTTCAGGGTTAGGGGCAATACTCAGTCAAGACTATCTGGAAGGCGAGAAGGCGATCGCATATGCGAGTAGAGGGCTGACTGCAGCCGAGAGAAAGTTTTCAACTACGGAGCAGGAATGTTTGGCGGTTCTGTGGGCTATAGAAAAGTTTAGGCCTTACTTAGAGGGCATGAAATTTTGCGTCGTTACGGATCACATGGCTCTCAAATGGCTGAATAATCTAAAGGACCCTCAGGGACGACTGGCCCGGTGGGCGGTGAAATTGCAACAATACGATTTTACTATCCACCATCGGGCAGGCAAATTACACCAAGCTGCTGATGCTTTGTCTAGGCTGGAAGAGGACCAGGAGGATATCTCTGCAGTTGAATATACTGAAGAACAGCTAGACAATTGGTACAGAGATTTGTGTGCTAAGGTACACCGGTAACCTGAAGCCTACCCTGTTTGGAAGGTAAAGGGAAGAACGTTGTACAAAAGAATTGTAGATTCGAATGAAAATCCTTGGAGAAGATCGACCATGGAAGGCAGTGGTGCCAAAGTCAGAAAGGAAGAACCTTCTTTTCGAGTACCATGACAGACCGACATCAGGTCACCTAGGTTCGTTCAAAACTCTACAAAGATTGAAGGAGAAATATTACTGGCCTGGGATGGCAGCGGATGTTGCAAGGTATGTGGCAAGGTGCCCTACATGCCTTTCATTGAAACCCAGTCAGCAAGGACCAGCTGGTTTAATGGGAGAGCAGAGAGTCGCCGGAACGCCTTGGCGGATAATTACGGCAGACCTAAAGGGACCTCTTCCCTTATCTACTAAACAAAATAGAATGCTACTGGTTGTATGTGATTATTTCACAAAGTATTCAATACTTTTGCCCTTAAGGGCCGCTACAGCGAAGAAGGTTGCTGAACTGATTGAAAATCAAGTATTTTTGAAATTTGGAGTGCCACAAGTTATCATCTGCGACAATGGAGTCCAGTTTAAAGGACGTGAATTTTAAAATAAAATGGGTGAATATGGAACAAAGATCTGGTTGACTAACTTGTACCACCCACAAGCTAATCCGACGGAACGAGTGAACAGAGTCGTGAAAACCATGCTGTCTTCCTATGTGAAGGATAACCACAGGCAATGGGATAGCCAGTTGCCGAAGTTAGAGTTCGCTCTAAAGACGGCAGTGCACGAAGCAACAGGTTACACCCCAGCGTACTTAAATTACGGCGGGGAATTACGTAGAACAGCTTCCGTCTACGAACAAAAGCCCACAGGGCGAGACGAAACGGATATCACCAACCAAGAGCCCCGACTCGAGGCAATAAAACGAATGCCGATGCTGTACAAAGAGGTTCAAGATAGACTTGACAGAGCTTATGAGAAAGAATGCCGAACCTACGACTTAAGGAGGAGGCCTGTAGAGTATGCCGAGGGGCAGTTGGTATGGTGCAAAACTCACCCACAGTCGGATGCGACCACCTATTATTCGGGCAAACTGGCACCAAAATTCGTGCAGCGGAGAGTAAGGAAAAAGATTTCGCAAGCCGCGTATGAACTCGGGGACGCAAAAACAGGAGCTTTCGCTGGGATTTGGGAAGCGAAAGATTTGAAGTTACATCCGGCCGAGGACTGAATAGGTTGTTCCTTTTCCTCCATCTAACATAATATCCCTGGGTTCTTGGCAATCACCCTATGCCGCCATTTTTCTTTCCGGGAAAGAGGAGAAAATGTTACTAATTTCAAATTAGTATATCACTTAAGGGTAAGAAAAATGGCGGTATAGAAGTTGTTCGTGGTTTTGTGATTGTTTTGATAGTGGCTACCTGAGGTCCAGGAAATTTGGATTTCATTTTTGTAGGGGTATTGGGATTCCTAAAGATTGTAATTATTTGTGTTTATTTTGTTGAGTTCGGTGCTACCTGGAAATCAATTGAATCATATGGGAATGGGTTTTTTTTTTAAAAAAAAAAAAAGGTCACCTGGATAGAAAAGAAAAAAAAAATAACTACAAAAAAAAAGAGACAGTGGAGTTTTGTCGTCAGGAGGGGTAGTTGAGTTTTGATGACAGGAGCGACAAGTTGTGTGTGGCCACACAGAGGAAAATCTGGTTTTGGGCTAGACGAGAGCAAGGTTGAGGTGGAAAGAGCGTGCGGAGTACTTTGGCAAGAAAAGATTGGGTGATCGCCTTACTCCTCAATTCCTTCCATCGGGGGACACCTCAAGAAATTCCTGAAAGGGGCTGGTGAAGGACAGGCTGTCAGCTCGAAGAGAGAAGGAGCATCAGAAGTAACACCTTTCCTTTGATTTATTTATTTTTGTTGTGAGTGAACTTTTGGGAACGTTGAATATCCGATTACTTTAATTATTATTATTAATTTTTTTTTTGTTCAGCCTTGTAATTGTTTAATACAAGCCATACTTGGTATATCAAACTCTTTTGTTTTTTTCCAGAATTGTAAAGGAGCCAACATTACAGGCGGTTTCATTACCACGGACAAGACCGTGGTTGCCAATGATTCCTTGAGTTAATTCTCTTTTCTTTGGGTTTTCCTTACTCCTACTATATTCCCGAATGATTTTGATTTGATTTTCTTTTGTTTTCTTTTGGGTTTCGTCGTATACCCCACAGTCAGAAAAAAGAAAAAAAAAACGGCGTGGCACTCAACCTTTTTTTTTGTTTTCGTCTTTTTTTTTTTTCTTGATCCACCCCCTTCTCCACTGGTAGCTGGCAAGCCCTAACACATTGCGTTCTCGCCTTAGAGTGAGCGTAACAGTTGACACGCGAATATCTTGCTTGGTATGGCGACACAAACGAAAAAAGCTTTTGATATTACTAAAATAGTTATTTGTAAAGTTGTAGGTAAAAGAAAAATACTATTTTTTGCAATAATTGATATGTATTTATGGCTGAAAGGAAACTCATCAGCCGCTGGTGCATGCTGGCAGTTAGTTACTTTAGTTGACGTAGAGATGCGCTGCTGGCGTCAGTATGTCAGTAACAGTTTTTCTTTAATAACTTCTTTAATGTTGTGGCACAAACGATGAAACTTGGCAAATCGCCGGCACAAACGAGGCCAAAGAGAATGGCAAAAAATTTTTGTAAAATCTTAAAGACAAGCGAAATCGCATGTCAAACTTCCGTCAAGTTGGTATGGCCACTTTAAATCCTTAATAACTTTGTCAAATTTTGAGCTAAATGGCTGAAATTAGGGGAATGGCCAGCACAAACGCGTCACAAACGAATGGTAAAAAGAAATTTTGAAAAAACTCAAAAAATAGAAAGTGTTCAGACCAACTTTACATACGAATATCTCGCCTAATATAGCGGCACAAACGATGAAATTTGGTGAATCGCCGGCACAAACGAAGCCTGAACGAATGGTAAAAAAAATTTTGAAAAAACTCTAAAATAAAAAGTGGCCATTTCAATTTGACATGCGAATATCTCGCTTAATAATGCGGCACAAACGATGAAATTTGGCGAATCACGAGCAGAAACGAGGCCAAAGAGATTGGAAAAAAGTAATTTTGAAAAAATTCAAAAAATAAATAGTTATATCAATTTTTCTCTTATTTACTTGACACGCTAATATCTCGCATAATAATGCGGCACAAACGAAAAAAGCTTTTGATATTACTAAAATAGTTATTTGTAAAGTTGTAGGTAAAAGAAAAATACTATTTTTTGCTTTAATTGATATGTATTTATGGCTGAAAGGAAACCCATCAGCCGCTGGTGTATGCTGGCAGTTAGTTACTTTAGTTGACGTAGAGATGCGCTGCTGGCGTCATTATATCAGTAACAGTTTTTCTTTAATAACTTCTTTAATATTGCGGCACAAACGATGAAATTTGGTGAATTGCCGGTACAAACGAAGCCCAAACGAATGGTAAAAAGAAATTTCGTAAAAAATCAAAAATAAAAAGTGGCTATACCAATTTGACATGCGAATATCTCGCTTAATAATGCGGCACAAACGATGAAATTTGGCGAATCAGCGGCACAAACGAGGTCAAAGAGATTGGCAAAATGATATTTTGAAAAAATTCAAAAAATAAATAGTTATATCAATTTTTCGCATATTATTTGACACGCGAATATCTCGCTTAATAATGCGGAACAAACTATGAAATTTGGTGAATCGCTGGCACAAACGAAGACTAAACGAATAGTAAAAAAAAAAATTTGAAAAAACTCAAAAATAAAAAGTGGCCATACCAACTTGACATGCAAATATCTCGCTTAATAATGCGGCACAAACGATAAAAATTGGTGAATCGCCGGCACAAACGAATGGTAGAAAGAAATTTTTGAAAAACTCAAAAATAAAAAGTGGCTATACCTAGTTGACGTCAAGTTGGTACGGCCACTTTGTTTTGCTAATAACTTCCGTAATTTAGCGGCACAAACGACAAAATTTGGTGAATCGCCGGCACAAACGATTGGTAAAGAGAAAATTTTAAAAAGTTGAAAATACCTGACTTATAGGTAGCCTTATCTATATCCACCACAAGTGACATTTCACGCCAGAAGTCAATTCCTAGTATCAGTTCTACATTCTGAGATGGTACAACCAAAACACTAAAAATCTTTACTTGCTCATTCAGTTCGAAAGGCACCACTGCAAAGCCTTCTACAGAGCAAGTCCTTTCATTTGCTAGGGTTATCTGTTGGTTATCCGACGGTTGAAGGTTGATTCCTAAGGAGGCTAGTCTTTTCCACAACCTGTCGTTGATTACTGTTCTCGTTGACCCCGAGACGAGTAATCCACAAACTGAGATACCCAACAATCTCACTTGAAGAAAAGGTCTTTGATCTTCAAGGCTTGGCTGGTTTAGTCTATGTGACATTCCGTAACAGAACTTATTCCTGACCTCCTCCACCCACTCTAACCATTCTGTATCTTCTCTGGTTAATCTTGGGCGGCTGTGTTCTGAGGAGCCGGCGCGGTGGTCTGTGCCGACCCCCTTGGTCCGTTTCCCGCCTTCTTCTGGTTTGGCCCACAGCGAGTACATCCTTGTGTGCTGACCTTTTGAAGCCCACACCTTCCACAAAATTGTGTCTTCGGACTGCTGCATGTTCGTGCCAAGTGCCCTGTCTGCCCACAGTTCCAACAAACGGGACCTCGGTACGCCGACGTTCTTCTTTCCGGTACCTCCTGAGTTCCGGTTTCTCGAATAGTTGACACCTGTGGTAGCGGTTTCTTGGTTCGATGACCTAATGCGGGTTCGAGTAGACCTTTAGCTGGCGGCTTCCTATATCTTGCAGCTCTCTGAGTCCATATCTCCAGGTTACAGAGAACAGATTCCAATTCTTTCACCGATGAATAGGTAGCCTTCGCGAGAAAGGTAGATGGTCGCCCTTAATATTTTTCTCTAGTATTTGCAGCGTTTGTTCTTCTCTCAGAGGAGTGTTTAACCGATTAAACAAATTTGTCATCTTGGTTATGAACAATGATGGCACCTCGTCAGACCCCTGAGTTCGTCGGCGTATTTCTTCCATGAGCCGGTCGTCGTAGTCAGGATCCTGAAAAGTTTTCTTCAATCCTCGCACCAGCTCTTGCCACGAAGTGAATTCTTGCCTCTTGGCTCTAAACCATATTTTCGCCGTGCCAGCTAACAAATCGTCGAATCCTCGAAAAACCTCTTCCTGCAATACATTTCTTGAGGCCAAACGCACTTCGACATCTTCCAGGAAGTTGGCCAAAGTGCAGTTCGAGTCGGTTGGAAATCCCTTTCTAATGCTAGTTGATCCAGATCGGCTACGATACTAGCGTGCTTCCTTTGCCTTATCCCTCGATAAGCTGACCCTGCTAACAGCTCCGTTGTTGATGTACCCCCAGTTGATATCTCCAGCTGAATTCTCAACTCTTGTATAGATTCCACTAATTCCGCAATTTGATCTTCCGGTACTATACGGTTGCATCGCTGGTAAGTGTGCAGAAGTCGCTTCAGTTCACTTGATTCGGCATCTTCATCACATTCTTCCACCGCTCCCTTCAACACAAGATATTTCTACTCACAAATTGTGAATTCTGTGTTGGGGTCCAAGTTTGCAACACAGCTGGAATCAGGAGGGACATCCATGGATAAGACTTCATGCAGCCTTCTCCGCAGTTCCTGGCAATTACCTTCGGAGTTTATTTTCCTTATTTCCAATTCGTACTGCAACTCTTCCTTCAACAGCCTGTACACATCCATCATAAAACTCTCCTTCCGGCTCGAGATGAAAATGTTAAAATGATCCCTTAATTTGTTTTACTCAAGGCCCCACGTTGGGCGCCAAATTGTTACGCCATCCTCTACAAATACAAACACCTCCGGAGAAGGCAAGCTCAGTTGCGACGGGGGGGGGGGGGGGTAAGGAGAAATGAGGAAACAAGGAAGAGGAAATATGCTGAATAATAATAAACAAATAACAACAATAGTGATTAGAATTGAAATTAAAACAATACTTTGATAATAAGGGGGAAAAAAATAAAAATAAATTTAGAATACAAACTAGTTACCTAGTAACAGCTTCCCCGTTAGCAAATCTGTGTAGTGCGCCCCTGCTGGCCGTTACTCTAACCAGATAGCTACTCCCGACTTTGTTACCAATTTTCGATCCGTCTGTGTATAAATAAACAGTATGCGTTTGGATAATGATTTGAAATGTAATCTGTCAGCGCCGACTCCCTCATTCCTTCAGGTATTTAGGTATTTTGTTCAGTTCGAATGTGGTATTAACGCTTATTTTATTCAACAAATGTTTGTAATTCAGTGTAAACATGGGCAATTTATGGTAATGAGCTATGTAAACGATCTCTCTATAGGCCGAAATTCTTATGAAGCTCTCTGTGTAAGGAGGTGCTTTTTTCTTGGACCAGTGTTTGTGTGTAAGAAACGTAGAGTTAAATTGTCAGATGTGGTTGTACATTCTAATGTTGGTGCTTAGCATTTTTAACACGAATCGATCAGATACGATTTGTATTCGGTAAAGAAGCGGCGGTTCGCACGCTTCCGCGTACATCACATCTATCGGAGTACTGTTTAAGAAACCCAGACAGAGCCTCATACACTTGTTTTGTATTACCTGTAACGGCTTTATTACAGACTGGCTAGCTTGGCCATAGAGGAAACACCCGTAGTCCAATATTGCTCTTATCGTGGCTCTGTAGAAAAGTAAGGAAACCTCAGGGTCTGCCCCCCATTTCTTGTGAGAAAACATTCTTAAGTTATTGAAGTATTTTTGCACCTTTAACTCAATACTTTCCACGTATTTTTTCCAATTGAGAGTTTTGTCGAATATGATCCCTAAAAATTTAGCTGATGAACTACAAGGGAATCTCCAGTTAGCCAGCTGCATTTCCCTGGATATGCCCAATCTTCTCTTTTTGGTGAAGGGGCAGAGTACCGACTTTGAATGCGATAATGAAAGGCCATTTGTTAAAATCCAATCATTTAAGTTATTTAGGATTTGTCCGAGTGCCTGTTTGCATTCCGGAAGTGTGCTTTTAGTGGTGTATATGCAAACATCATCCGCATATTGGAGAATTATCACATTTTCGATTAATATACTTTCTAGATTAGCTACATAAATGGAGTACAGAATAGGACTCAGAATGCTTCCTTGTGGTAAGCCTATCTGAGTTACCTGTGGGCTTCTATCGAGTCATTTATTTTGAGATAGATGAATCTATTCGATATTAAGTTAATTATACTCCTAATGAATTTATTTGGAAGATTTACAATATGCATCATTTTTGCCAGAATTTGCAATTGTACCGAGTCGTAAGCCGAGGTGAAATCTAAAAACAAAGCAAGTGTTATTTTATTTTCAGTGAAACCCTTGTAAATGTCCGTAACTAATTCGGTTTGGCTTTCGTGAACGGATTTACATTTCCTAAATCCAAATTGGCTGACCGGCAATAAACCGTTGGATTCCATCCACCATTCCAACCTATATTTTATCATTCTCTCGAACGTTTTGAGAACGCACGAGGATAACGATATTGGTCTGTATGAATCGCAATGGTCGCGGTCTTTATGTGCTTTTAGGATAGGGCAAACTAAGTAGTTTTTCCATTGAGGTGGATATTCCCCTTTTCGCCACATTTCGTTGTATAACTGCAGTAACTTGAACTTAACAGCTAAAGGGAGATGGTAGATCTTGGCGTAACTTATTTGGTCCAGTCCTGGGGCTGAATTAGCGTGGTTTTTTGTAGCTGTGTTTAATTCGTTTATTGTAAACTCTTCTAACAGCATATGTGTTTCCACTGCATCGTAACTTATTTCAATATTATTTAGAGCACAGGGAGGAGCTAATTTATTCATGAAGTCGGTGGACCATTCTCCTTTTACAATGAGAATAAAGTTGTTGGATGGGTTCGTTATTGACCTGATTTTTTTCCAAATTTGGTTGACTGGAGTATTTTTGTTCAAATTTTCGCAGAAATGTCACCAGTGTTTCTTTTTTACCTTCTTTTATGATTAACTTGGTGTAGCGGTTTGTTTTTTAAATTTAATAAAATTCTCATAATTGGCATTCTGTTTGTATTCTTTGAACGCCTTTTTCCTATCATATATACTTTTTTTTTGCATTTTTCATTCCACCATTTCTTTTTGGAAGTTGTGTAAGGTTTTAGTCTGGGAATTGACTTTTCATTTGCTTCATTCAGAGCTGCTAAAAAGTTATCATCGTTGTGAATATTTTCCATTTTCCCGCTGAAAGCATCCTTGATCCTTTGCCAATCAGCTTCTTTTAAGTTCCATGATCGGAAATTCTGTATGCGGATATACCTTATGCATTTCTCATTCGACTCTTAACAATGGGAATGTGGTTTTAGCCTAGTGCATCGTCAAACAGAGTCCATGAAAACTGTGAGGCTATTTGGGAGGTGCAAATTGTAATGTCAATAGCTGATCTATGCTTTTGTTTTATATTATTTATGAGAGTGGAAGATCCATCATTTAGATACACTAAATTGTTATCTTGAATGGCTTCCAGTAAAGCATGGCCTTGGGCCTCGGTGTAACTAGAGCCGAATGCTTGGTTGTGTACATTAAAGTCCCCAGCTACTATGAAAGGCGGAGATAAACTCTGAAAGAATAAGTTCCATTCACGATAACATTATTTTGGGGATTATTGTACAAGTATTTTAATGCCAACGGACATTAATCCAATAATGTTATTTAAGGAAGTTATTTCTTTGAAAGGTGTGTTATTTCTAATTAATATCGCTGTACCTCCCTTTCCGTCCTGCCTGTCTTTTCTAATTACATTAAATAAATAAATAAAGCCTTTATTAATTCCTTCAAAAAAAAATACAAATCAGATATAAAATACAAATAAAATTCAGATAAAACTATTTAAAAAACTTTTTTTGGAATCTAGGCCCAATGCTGGGCAAAGGCCCCTCCCAGGTGCGCCCATTTCTCCCTATCCTCAGCCATCCTCATCCAGTTCTCACCTGAAACCTTTACAACGTCTTCTTTCCATCTCATCTTTTGTCGTCCTACTTTCCTTACTCCCCATCTTGGAACCCACTTTGTTAAGGTTTTTGTCCATCTTCCATCTTTTAGTCTTGCAATGTGACCCGCCCATTTCCATTTTAATTCTTTAATTATCTTCATTACATCATCTAATCTTGTTGTGCCTCTTATTATTTTATTCTTTATTTTTTGAAGTCTACTTATATTAAGTAGATTTCTCTCTATTGCAGACTGGGTAGAAGTTATTTTCTTTACTATTTTTTGTGTGATGGACCAAGTTTGGGAACCATAGGTTAGCGCTGGAAAAACACAACTCTTGACAATTTTTATTTTATTCGCCAAACTCACCTTATTATTTTTTAAAATAAACTTTAATGACCAGTACTTCCTCCAGGCGATAGCACATCTTCTTTTTGCTTCCTTTTCGCTTCTTTCTTTAAATGAGATAAGCTGCCCCAGGTAGATAACATCTTGGTTCCAGTTCAATTTGCGGCCTTCTACCTAAATATCCACTTCTTTTCTATTAGTCAAGAGGTGTGTCTTTCCAGGGTTTATGCTGAGACCAGCTTTCTTGCTCATATCTGTAAGACTTTGTAACATAAATTGTAATTCTTCAGAGGTCTTAGAAATTAGTACAATATCATCAGCAAAGCGTAGATGGTTTATATATTTATCATCCACTCTTATACCTAATTTACTCCAACTCAGCTGTTGAAAGATTTCTTGCAAAGCCGCGCTGAAGAAAAGAGGCGATAGCGGATCCCCCTGTTTAACACCTTTTTGTAACCTAAAGTATCGTCCCGGTTTTTCTAATAAAATTCTTGCATAGTTATTTTGATATATGTTTTTAATTAAATTGATAATTTGAGATGGTATACCTTGTTTCTGTAGGGCTTTGAAGAGGAAGGTGTGATCCAAAGAATCAAATGCTTTGGTAAAGTCGACAAAGGCCAGGTAGAGTCCAATTTAAAATTCTTCACACTTCTCAATCAATTGGTTTAGCACTTGAAGATTATCTAAGGTAGAGTATCCACTTCGGAAGCCTGCTTGCTCAATGGGCTGATACATATTTAAAATTGGTTGGATTCTATTTTGAATGAGCTTCATAAAGACCTTACCAATACACGATGTGAGGCTAATGGGCCGGTAGTTATTTATGTCGTGGAAATCTCCTTTTTTATGTAGTAGAATTATATCTGCCCTCTGCCATTGTATAGGAATTGTTTGTTCTTGTAAAATTCTGTTAAATAGCGCCACTAGCTCTTCCATTATACTTGGGGCTATTGCTTTTATCATTTCATTTGTAATACGGTCGTTATCTGGCGTTTTAACTTTTTTTAGTGTTTTCAGAACTGCGATAACTTCCTTGTTCTGAAAAACAGGTACCTTTTGACAGTCAACTTCCACATTTTTGTCGTAAAATGCTCCATCTGTACAACTGTATAGTTCTTCTTAGAATTCTGTAGCTGTGTTCATAATATTTCCCCTATTGGTTTGTATTTTCCCACTATTATCTTTAAATCCAGTACTCCAGAAAATGCCCTCTTGTAAATCTTTTTTCATCTTTTTTATCGATCCATCTGTGTTTAAAGCCTTCTCAATTGATTTGTCCTCAAATGTCTTTTTGTCTTTTCTAATATGAAACCTAGTTAGTTTGCAGAGTGTGTTATATTCCAATTTATCCTTGAAATTTTTAATTTTCTTTCTTTTCAGTTTTTCTCTTTCGTTTATTAGTTCTTTTGTTTTGTCAGAGAATTTAGTTAGTTTCTTTTCCTTGTTTACCTCAAAACTATTTTTAATAAACTCTTCCAGATGGTTGTAGTTTTCCTGAAGACATGTATATTTTAAATTAGAGATATTTTGCAAGTTACTTTGTAGATCTATTTGTCCATTTACCTTCAATACTCTTATTCCAATATGAGATGTGTTCCACTGACTGCGAGGTCTCCTACACATCCATTCTTCAGAGAGTTGCGCCTTTATAAGCCTGTGATCAGTACTGAAGTTTAAATTTCCAATTACATCGTACCTCTTTATCATTCCTTTCTTCTTGGCCAGGATGAAGTCAATTTCGGTTTTATATAGCTGACTTGGAGAAATCTACGTCCACTTCTTACCAGCCCTCTTTTTGAAAAATGTATTAATTATTTTCATTTCGTATTCCTGGCAGAAGCTCACTAATTCCTGACCGGCCTCATTTCTCTTACCATAACCATAAGGGCCGACTGTACTGTTTTCGTCAGTCTCTTTTACTCCCACTTGACTATTAAAGTCGCCCATTATTATGACATTATTTTTCCAGTTCTGTTTTTCTTTTTCTAAAACTAATGACAGCGCAGAGAAAAATGCTGACCTTTCCTCTTCCCTAGCTTCTGCAGTAGGCGCATAAACTTGAATTACGCTCAGGGTTTTACTTTCCCTCATCTTTAATTTTAATATAGCAATCCTCTCTGAGATTTCTCTAAATTCTTCTATTCTTCCTTTTAGACGTTCCCTTACAATGAACCCTATTCCTTTTTGCCCCGGAGTTTCCCCAAAGCAGTAGAATATAAGTCCACTTTTCCGATGTACAATTTTTTCAGCATTTCTCCTTACTTCACATAAACCAAGAATATCAATTTTTATACTTTTTAGAGCTTCTTCCAGTTCTAGAAGTCTATCCTCTTCTTTAGAGTTCTGACCTTTAATGATCCAATTATTAAACCCGGGAGGTTGTGGTCATAATTCCCCTCAATGACCAGTCTTTCTGGGGAATGATGTGGAGTCGGTAATGATCCGTTTTTATTAAGATTTTTCCTGTGACAGACCTGGTTGTTTTCCCAAACGTTGAGTCCAGTTTCCGTTTGATCCTATGTATCTTCTTCTTCAAACTGTCTAGACGGTTTCGCTTTTGCGATTAGATTCCCTTCATTATTTGATCCAAAAAATGTTGTGATATTATGTTTCTGATTTAAAGATTTTCCTATTTTATGTCTCTTTTCAATTTTTTTCTCTTGAGCAGACGATCTTTTGGGCGACTCTGGAGAAAGTCTGCGTTTATTTTTATATTTCATTTCTCTATCTTCTCTTATTACTATTTTATCGTAATTTATAAACGCAAAACTGCCTGACTTTCTTATTTCAGTTAACTCTTCCTGCAAGTTTTTTCTTATTTCTAAAACACTTTTCGGATAGTCCTCTGTTATAAATATATTTTGGTCTTTCAGTAGTTTTTTATTTTTCAACACTATTATTTTTCTTCTATACGTAGTGAATGTAACTAAAATAGGTCTGACTTTCCCTTCAGATTTTCTACCGATTCGCCTCACCATGTATAATAATATTTTTTTTACGCAAATCCCTTTCAATATTATTTAATCTTTCTTCTTGTGACGCTATTTTTTGGACGATTAACGTTTTATTTTGTCAATAGAACAATTTATTTTCTCTAATTTACAATTTAAATCGCCTATAATATCTTTTTTAAATTGAGTTAATAAAGAAACAAATTTTGATTCGTCCATTTTCTCTGGATATCAGTTTATTTTTGATGACGAACAGACAAGTATACAAACAGACAGTGTTTACCTGTATGATGCCAGCACTAAGTTCACTTCTTTCCCTATGCAATAACACACAGCAGGCTATCCCCACTCCACATGTCCGCTGATAACAGTAGCAATTCTTCTAACCTTTTTAATAAAAATTTATGAAATTAAACTTGTTATATCTTCACTAATATTTCGAACTTTTAGCTTCTGTAAAATGTAAATCACTCCACTACTGTTACACTTCCGTTTACTCACCTTTCCTGTTATAAAACCGTCAACTAACAATAAAAAAAACGAACAAATACAGAGAGATGTAACACGCTTGGTGGCCTGCCACCGACTCCCTAATTACATTAAAACCTGTAAATTTTATAATTACCTTTGGTTTAAACCAAGTCTCACTTAGTGTTGCAACATTTATTTCCTCATTTTCCAAACAGACTTCTAGGCTACCTTTATTAGAAACGGCAGACCTTGCGTTCCATTGTAAGATTTTTAATTTATTCATGTTCTATTTATGGTTGAAAGAAGAAACTTAGTTGCGTCTGTATATTCTCTATAAACTTATATAGCTTCATTCAAATTTATAACTCTATCCCTAATAATTGTTTTTAATTTGTCATCACGCATTTTATTCAATTCAGTACTGTTCATACTCTTTAAAATAGAGTAAACCGCTTCAAAAAGAATTGATTTTTCTTTTTTATATTGTGGGCAAGCATTCACATAAATGCCCTATGACTGACTACCACTACTACAGTTCACGCATTTGGCCTGGTTATCTTCCGAACATGCAGATACATCGTGGTTCATTCCACATTTCTCGCATCTTTTATTCCCTTTACACTGATCCTGAAAATGTCCAAATCGAAGACAGTTTTTACACTGTTCTACGTTTTGGATGTAGATATTTACTTCACACCTTACGTAATGGATATATACATATTGCGGTAATTGCTTACCCCTCACTGTAATCAAAACAGATTGGGTGGACACCAATTTCACTTTGTTAGTGTCCCTATCTGTAACTTTCCGTTTCAATCTTCGCGTTTCTAATATTTCATAATGAATCCCAGGTGGACCTCTAAGAACATCTTTTATTTCGGCCTCAGACAATTCGGTTTCTACTCCCCTAATTACCCCTCTTCTTTGCAATTAATATCTCGGTATGTACACATTAAATCCTTTATCTTTGAGCAATGAAGATCCCAACAATTTATTGGCTGAGACTCCATTGTTCAATTCAACCCTAACCTATTTATGCCAACTTTTTTTACGTTGTCAATATTTTGAGAGATTTCTGGGTGATGATCAAAAAGTACTTTTCCAATGGACATTGGATGTATCCTAGCGATCCCTTTTTGGTCTCGTTTGTTGCTTTCAATAATTATGTGAAATGTCCCTAAATCAGTACTTCTATACTCCATAGTAATTGTACTTTTACTTACGGGCACTGTATGTCTCTGCTTTGAAATAGCGTCGTTAATACTTACCACTTTATCCAGCCTTTTCCACTTCATCTCCACATCATCGGGTGGCCTTCCCGATACTCCCCCACAATCCAAGTTCATGTTTAAGGAAACTTACCTCTAAGAAAACTTGACGGTAATAATAACACTCGGAACACACTATGTACACACACACACACACACATACACACACTGATAAAACGTACTGTCTATATCACTACGACCAAGTTACAACTTTGGTTCGCTACACTCAACCGCTGTTACACAAAGCCTAAGCAATATAGTTCATAGATGTTACGTAACTCAAAATTGCCGCCAACAAACAATTCAAATGACAAATTAATTATTAAACACGGAGACAATTTTTCTTTGAATTCACTATTTTAGCAAATCATGAGATAGCTACTTCATTAAATAATTAAATTTATTGTCCACGTGAGATGTTGCTAGGGGTTTAAATAAAGATTCAAGGTTATGAAAATATTATTATTGATCACAACAAAAAAAGGTCTTTACAAAAAAAATACACAATCGTAAACCCTGCTAAATACTGAAAAATACAAAACTTGATTAATAGGTCATGAAATAAATAGAATCAGAAAACTAGTCTCACTCTTATTACTAGGGAACGGATTCGTATGTATTTACATATTTTTTTCTAGGCAATTTACAGACTTTTTTCAACTAGAAGTATTCATACTGACACTTTTTAAGCCGTTTGAGTCTACTTTTATTTCACATATTTCCACATATTTGGATGTTATCGCATATTTATACATATTTGATTAAAATAAATAAATATTTCTACATATTTAATCAAAATATGTACATATTTTTCATTTTGGGCATATTTTCATAATTGGGAGGTGGTTGACAGGAACTGTGAACCACGGACTGTAGGGCTGTGAATCACAGTGGGTACAATGGTTATTGTAATTTACACAGAGTGCTGCTAAACAGTGACGGGCACTTGTTAATTCTTTGAAGTTGTCTGACGTTGTCTGTTCATTCAGCTCATTCGTTGAAGTGTCCAATTCATTTCGTTCGGTCACTTAGTGTATTCTTTTTTGGGTGAAATGCCACGAACATCGGCCTCAAACAAACAACTGGTTGCTAAATATCTTCGCGAGTTTCCAGCAGAACTTTTTCGAAGTGATGGAGACATTTTGTACTGCACAGCTTGTGACAGCTCTCAACGTTCCCAAGTCACCCAACATATTGCTATTGCCACCGGATCGCACATAGAGAATAAAAACAGAAAGAAAGAGAGGACGTCCTATCAAGCCTTCCTTACATCTCCATCATCAAGTAAGTCTACTCTGATTACAGATCTGTGTCGGGCTTTGGTTAGAGCAGATATCCCTTTCCACAAACTTAAAAATCCTCATTTCAAAGGATTCATAGAGACCTATATTGGGAAAAAAATGTCTGACGAGAGCACTCTGCGGAAAAACTACCTGGAAGATATCTATAAAGATACACTAACCAAAATTCGAGAACATATCAAAGATGGACCGATTTGGGTGTCAATTGATGAAACCACTGACGATGAGGGCAGGTATATTGCCAATGCAGTTATTGAAAAACTTGACAGTGATGCTGATGTGGATTCAAAGCCATTCCTTTTGAACTGTGAGGTTCTCGAAAAATGCAATCATTCCACCATTTCACGATTCTTCGATGCCTCAATGCATATCCTATGGCCCAGTGGAGTTTTGAACAAAAAAGTAATGCTGTCCCCAACATGGTCAAGGCTGGGCAATCTATTCAGGTATTTTATCCTAAGATAATTCATGTGACGTGTATTGCTCATGCCTTGCATCGAGTAGCAGAAACTGTCCGATCTTTGTTCAGTGACGTAGATTCCTTAATCTCCTCGGTTAAAAAAGTGTTCTTAAAAGCACCAAGTCGCATTAAAATGCTAAAAGATCTCTATCCAGACTTGTGCCTTCCACCAGAACCAATATTGACAAGATGGGGTACTTGGCTGGAAGCAGCTCAGTATTACTTTGAAAACTACAATAAAATCAAGAATGTCCTTTCACATCTCGAAGACGAAGCAGTAGAGATAAATACAGCCAAGTCTTTATTCGAGAAACCTAATTTAAGGAACGACCTTGCATTCATTTCTGACAATTGCTTATTTCTTGCACAAGCCATTACCCAACTTGAGTCCCAAAATGTTCGACTGACAGAAAACGTGTCCAACGTTAAAAAAGTCATCGAAAAGGTGGAAGGAATACCTGGGAGTAAGGGAGATCTGATCAGATCAAAACTGGTAGAAGTACTGAGCAAGAACAAAGGGTGGGAGACCATCTGCCAGATTTCTGATATTATCACTGGAACAGAAGTCACCTCAGAACATCGTGTACCCTTTACAACCAACGAGATAACTTCTTTTAGCAAGGCACCTATAACATCTGTAGATGTTAAACGATCTTTTAGTCGTTACAAGTCCATCTTACGCCCAGATCGTCGTCACTTTACGTTCCAACATTTGAAATTTCATGTGGTTGCAAACTATTTCGAAGAGTGAAGTTTTCAAAATTGAAAATTTAACACATCTTTTTATAAATAGCAAAAATGTTCTTTGTTGTATAAATTATAACTTGTAAAAACAAATTATTTTGTTCCTAATAAATTATTATAAATTGTAAAAATATTCTTTTCTTGTATAAATAATTATAACTTCCCCCCCCCAAAAAAAAATTCCATTTTCATAAAAAAAATGTCCATTTTACTTAAATATTCCAGAAAATATTTTAAGAAAATCACATATTTTCCACATAATTGGCGATAATAAATGCATATTTTAGTTAAATATTTGACATTTTTAAATACTACATAAAAATCCGTTCCTTACTTATTACATTGCCTATCCTTACAGTAAATCCCAGGCCTGGTTTTGCTTCAATTTACACTTCTTTCCTAGTCTTCTTATGGGAAGCTCACCACCAGTCAGGTACTATTCCTTCCTGTTACCCTTTGAGAAGTAGAGGTTCTCCGCTCAATGGATTCTTCTCTCCCTGAGGCAAATCCCGCCAAGGTGATTTCTTTTCACTCCAATTTGTTTTAGCTCCAACCAGCTCGGTACAACCACCAAATTCCAACTCAGTAATTAATTTATTTTCGAGATCCCATCAGTCTCTATCTCTCATATGTTGCTCGCGTCGTTTGTCTTTTTTTCCCCTGATGCCCTCTTCACACAGCCATATGCTCTTCAAGTATAATTTTTTCCACTTTCTTCATTTCTCTTAATTAAATTTCCTAGATTTATTTTCTTAATCCCCGATTTTACCTAACTCTAACTAACTGACCTGAACAAAATCTAGAAATAATTACAATCATACCATCAAAATTGGTTTCGTTTGGAAAAGCTGTTACAACGTAACAACAAATAAAAAAGCGTTTTGGAGTTTAGTTTTACAAAAGTTAACGCATCAGCAGGTCGGATTATGTGAAAAATAGACCGGTTACTTGGGCATCTTTTGTACGGTAAATCGGAATATATGAGATATATCAACACTATGTTTCGCGAGAATAGAAAAAATAGTAAAGTTTAAAACCGTATAACCAACAAAACAATATGCCGGCTAATTCCACGGATATATATTTGAAGTCATGGCTAAACGACTACTATCCGAATCGACCCGACCATCTAGAAAATTTAAACTTATACGATTTCTGTCGTTATTACGATCTTTCCCACGATTAATTAAAAGCCGAAAAACGAATAAAATTAAAAATAATTTTATTTTAAGAAAGTGCGGCAAATCTTACTAATTCAAAATCCGATTTACAAAACGTTAAATACAGAACAAAACCGCAATAAGTATTATCATTTCGTTTTGCTTCTTTTTAAACTGTGGCGAAATGAATCGGATATTTTAAAAGGTTTTCAGACGTAGCAAGAAGCGTTTGAACATTATTCCTCGGAATTAAAAGAGGCCATGACATATTTTGATAAATTAATAATGATTCAAGAAAAAATCAAAGCACTTATTGTAGAATATAAAGAAGAGAATTTCATTAATTTAGAAGAGGATAATATTACGCAAGAAGAGCAGGATGCAGACGTGGCGAAGTTGGAAGTTTGCGCAGCGATGTTCACTAGCATTGACGATCATGATAGTAAATATAATTTAAACGAAGATCAGAACCGGATTTTTAATACAATAAAACACTTATCGACCAAAGGGTTAATTAAAGCTGTAGTCAAAATTTTAGCCGTTAGTGAGCCAGCAGATAACTGACATTTGGACTGACTGAAAATATTTTATTTGATATTATTAATTTGTTTCTTCATGTTTCTGTTTTCGAAGCAAAAAAAATTGTTAATATATTGTAAAATATGTTTTTCGCAATGAATACCTCGGTTTTGTCCACATACACTATGTGGCTATAAATTTATTCTGCCCATTTAAGTTTTTATACAATTTCACTTGACAACCAATAACTGTGATCATTTTTTGTTTTTAATAACTTGAATAGTTTTTGGTAAGGTTTTATTTAATATCTTAGGTTCACTCGCCTTGAAATAAATTATTTCTTTATTTTCAGTGACATTTCCCATCTTGTAATTTCTCGTAATTAACTCAGGCAGTAGGGAAACTATTGAGCCTATTTTAATTATAATTTATACAAAAAAATAACAATTAGTTAATTTACGTAGTCGTTTCTTTTTTCACCACAAATCACTATTTTAAATAGGGGAGGGATTAGCTATGTGGTTAGCGTACTCGTTTACCACGCGGAGGTCCCGGGTTCGAATCCAGCTGCTAACCCTTAGATTTTCTCTTCCTAGGAGCTTCTTACAGCTGACTGTCCGGTGATGGACAGTGTTGTCTGTAACGAGAGAACACTTTCCGGAGGCCGGCAGTGCACTGAAAAAAGCTCCGAGCGCTAATAACCTCAGCTGTTGATGCGCTAAAAAAAAAAAAAAACTATTTTAAATAAATTTTAAAAAATATGAATGAAAATTAATGCAGTAAAATTACTTAAATAATATCAATGAAGTATAAATGAAATTTTGGGTACTTGCTGATTTGTGTACCTTTTGGCGTTCAATCAACCCTTATACTTAACTTTTTAAACTGTAAGTTTTTGTTAAGGAGATTTTTGTACCTTTTGGACAGATTTTCCTTTTTGTCTATTCTGCAAAGTTACATATCTGCTTTACAGATGAAATTTTTTTAAAATTTGGAATAAGCGTTATAACCAATCATTATAACCTGATAAGGTGTTAAGTCGGAACCGTAACTACTACTGCAGAGATCTTTTTAAAGAAAGATTATAGTTGCGGTCCCCAAAACCATCCTCAATAACAATTTTTTTTGAGAAAACGTTTTGAATAAAATAGGAAGGTATTTGTGCTTAAGTAACAAAATAAAACTGCGATTTCAGTACTTTCTTTTAAGAGGAGTAAGAAAAATAAACTGCAATTACAGTATTGCTCCCTAAAAAGCAAAGAGGCAAAGATTTTAAATCGAACGACAATTTATTGATGAAAATCGGTTCACTCATTGATAATATTAACGATTGCAATACTTTCTCTTAGTAGGTGTAAGAGCATGATGGCACTTCACAGCCACGTAGAGGAGCTTTAACCACTTCGTGCTAAATTTTATCAAAATCGGACTAAGCTTTTAGAAATATTGGTAATAATAGTTTTAGAAAGGGCCTTACTTGGGAGGGGGAAACTCCCCTCCTTATGAGGCACAGTGTCGAGGCTTTAAAAGTGCAAATCTGAACAAAATTTCGATTCGAATGACACTTCATTCATGAAAATCGGTCATGAAAGTTAATAATTTAAAACGATTGCTGTACTTCCCCTTAAAAAGTGTAACGTGGAACGTCGCTCTGATGTTACGTGGGGGAGCCCTAACCCTATCATCCTACCAAATTTTATCATAATCGGGCCAAGATTTACAGAGTAATTAGTAATAATAATTTTTGTGGGGCCTTACATAAAGGGGGCTAACTCCTCTCCCATTCAATGTGCAGCGTCGAGACCACCAAAAGGCACATCTACATAAAATTCCAAATCGAATGACACCTCATTCATGAAAATCGGTTTGCACGTTTAGGCGCTACGTTGTTTACAAAAAGGTAACAACAACAACAACAACAAGACCAATTTTTGAAAATGCCGTTTTGGCTCATTTTCAGCAAATTTTTTCTCGTAATATATTAAATCTGGGTTTTGCCAAAAAAATTACGGTTATAAAGGAGGATTTGCCCTAAATTTTAAAAGAAATTTGAGAATTTTATTTTTTATAGAAAAAGAGAAAAAAATTGTCAAAGTTGAGCGTTTTTCAACGTTACGCTTTTTCGTGCACTTTTTGACGATCAACCCTTATACAACTGTCCTACCGGATGAAAGGTTTAGGGCTCCCCTACGTAACAATAAAGCGACGATCTACTCTTACACTTGCTAAGGGGAAGTATAGCAATCGTTTCAAATTATCGAAACGTGAACCGATTTTCATGAATGATGTGTCATTCGAATCGAAATTTTGTACAAATTTGCGCTTTAAAAGTCTCGACGCTGTGCCTTATAAGGAGGGGAGTTTGCCCCACCCCAAGTAAGGCCCTTTCTAAAACTATTATTACCAATATTTCTATAACGCTTAGTCCGATTTTGACAAAAATAAAATATTATGAATGAACTAAGGGAAGGGATTAGCTATGCGGATAGCGTATTGGATTCCCACGCGGAGGGCCCGGGTTCGAATCCAGCTGCTGACCCTTACATTTTCTCTTCCCAGGAGCTTCTTACAGCTCACTGTCCGGTGATGGACAGTGTTGTCTGTAACGAGAGAACACTACCTGGAGGCCGGCAGTGCACTGAAAAAAGCTCCGCCAATAACCTCAGATGTTGACGCGACTTAAAGCATTTTTTTAAAAAAATTATGAATGAACTGGCCAGCATAATGGTCTGTGACGTCTAATAAATTCTAAAAAATATTAATGAAAATTAATGCAGTAAAATTGCTTAAATAATGTCAATGAAGTATTAATGAAATTATAGGTACTTGCTGATTTGCGTACCTTTTGGCGTTTAATCACCCTTATACTTAACTTTTTAAACTGTATGTTTTTGTTAAGGAGATCATTTATTAAAACTGTCCGGTAGGACAGTTGTATAAGGGTTGATCGTCAAAAACTGCACGAAAAAGCGTAAGGTTGAAAAACACCTAACTTTGACAATTTTTTTTTCTCTTTTTCTATTAAAGATAAAATACCCAAATTATTTTTATAATGTTGAGGCAATACTCGTTTATAACTGTAATTTATTGCAACAACCCAGATTAAGTAGATTTTGAGAAAAAAGTTGCCGTAAATGAGCAAAAACGGCATTTTCAGAAAATGTTCTTGTTGTTGTTGTTGTTACCTTTTTTGTAAACAACGTAGCGCCTAGAGCGCAAACCGATTTTCATGAATGAGGTGTCATTCGAATCGGAATTTTATGTAGATGTGCCTTTTGGGGGTCTCGACGCTGTACATCAAATGGGGGAAGAGTTAGCTCCATATATGTGAGGCCCTTTCTCAAAATTATTATTACTAATAACTCTGTAAATGTTAACCCGATTTTGATAAAATTTAGTAGGATGATAGTGTTAGGGCTCCCCTACGTAACATTAAAACGACGATCTGCTCTTACACTTGTTAAGGGGAAGTATAGCAATTGTTTCAAATTATCGAAATGTGAACCGATTTTCATGAATGAAGTGTCATTCGAATCAAAATTTTGTACAGATTTGCGGTTTAAAAGTCTCGACGCTATGCCTCATAAGGAGGGGAGTTTGCCCCACCACAAGTAAGGCCTTTTCTAAAACTATTAATACCAATATTTCTGTAACGCTTAGTTCGATTTTGATAAAATTTAGCACGAAAAAGTGGTTAAAGCTCCTCTACGTGGCTGTGTAAGAGCCATCAAGCTAAGAGGAAGTACTGCAATCGTTAAAATGATCAATGAGTGAACCGACTTACATCAATGAATTGTCGTTCGATTCAAAATATTTGCCACTTTGCCTTTTAGGGAAAAGTATTGTTATCGCAGTTTAATTTTCTTACTCCTCTTAAAAGGAAGTACTGAAATGGCAGTGTAATTTTGCTATTTACGTACAAATACCTTCCTATTTTATTCAAAATGCTTTCTCAAAAAAAATTGTTATTGAGTATGGTTTGAGGACCGCAACTATAATCATTCTTTAAAAAGATCTCTCCAGTGGTAGTTACGGTTCCGACTTACCTCCTTGTCAGATTAAAATGATGGAATTGCTTATTCCCAATTTTAATAAAATCTGTAAAGCAGATATGTAACTTTGCAAAACAGACAAAAAGGAAAATCTATCCAAAAGGTACAAAAATCTCCTTAACAAAAACTTACAGTTTAAAAAGTTAAGTATTAGTGTTGATTAACCCTCCGCTAGTCGCATGCATTTTATATACTAATATGTCGCCGTGCACCTGTGAGGTGTAGTTTTTTTCGACAGATTCTCTATACTCTTTTTTTGGATATTAATTTAAAAACTGTTTGGCAGCAATATAAATAAGACTAAATTGATATAATGAACGGGATTTTTTTAAAAACACTTAAACAAACAAACATCAAATATAACATATAAAACATATTAAACAGTTTTTTTTTTTGAAAAATAGTCTTAATCATCACAAATTTTATTATTCCGACTCAGAAATATAACTTTTTTTATTTTTATTGGTATTATTATTTAGACAATGAGTACACATAATTTGTACATGGCCTAAACATAAATATACCCCGCAATCTTCACAAGAAAATCTCGTGTTTTTTCTTTGTTTCTCAGCTAAACAAGGCTGACACCGTTTTCTTTTGTGGCCTTTTTCGTTTACAACCGACGATGTGGGTGACTCTGTTTCATATTGACGCGGTTGGTTTGTTATTTCTAACATCCTGTTTCTGAGATTTGTAGGTAGGCCTATTTTTGAATTGCAACGCATTATCATGTACTCTTTCACAAGATCTTTTGACAATTGGCGAAGAAAATATCTCCGGTTTTTTATTTCATTTCCATTGCCTGTAAATATGATTTGAGCATTTATTCCAGCGACGTTTAACATTGCGTAAAAAACTACCATTGGCCAACGCCGGGTATTTCGGGCTACGCTGTATGTTGCACAAAGCTGATCAACTGTGTCCACACCTCCTTTAGTCATATTATAAAATGTTACGATCTCTGGTTTCTTTTGAGATCCTGTTGACTCATCAATTGCTTCATCAAAGTGGGTGCTGGAAATAAGAATAACATTCTTTTTCTTGCGTGGTACATAAGAAACTATAGTACCTTCCTTCCTAAACGCAAATAAGGATGAATTCTCAGGGCGGTTTGTAAAGTTTTTCAATTCCACTGGAATCTGCCATTTATTGGATTTTAGAGTACCTACAAATGATATTTTCTTTTCTGCTAGGTCTTGTAAAAGTGAAACATCACTGAACCAATTATCGGTCGTGAGGTTTCTTCCTGAATTAACTATTGGGGATATTAGTCTATGCACCACATCAGTACTTTTATTACTGATTGAAAACGGACCATCAGGTTGTGTGCCAGCATATATTTCCATGTTAGAAGTGTAATATAAGCGAGCATCTACAAGAGCAAAGATTTTAATGCCGTATTTTGCCGGTTTTGATGGAATGTATTGTCGAAATGGACATCGCCCCCGAAACGCTTCCAGTTTTTCGTCTAGTGTTACGTATTCTCCGAGCGAGTAGCTTTTTTTGCAATTTTGTATAAATTTCTCAAATACTTCTCGTACCGCAGCCAGCCTATCCAGTTTTTTCCTTTCCTCTCTTGTATTTTTGTCGTCAAATCTAATACATCTCATTAGAAACCTAAAGCGTCTAAGGCTCATTGTTAGTCGAAAAGTCTTTATCCCATCACCACTAGTGTCCCACAAATCCTCTAAATTTAGGCGTGCGCCCCGATAAGTGCCAGCAAGGTACAATAAGCCAATAAAAGCTTTTATTTCTATTGAGTCGGTCAGTTTGGCGTCCCTTGAACGGGAAAACGAACTCTCTAAAGTTTGTATATAAATATTAGTGGAGGTAACAATTTTATTTAGCATCTCATCATCTATCATACAACTCCAGGACTGTATAATGCTTTCAGCCTTTTTGGCCGCTCCTTTTACTCCTGGAATATGTACCACAATATTCTGCTTACCAAACTTTCTTCTATTGGTAAAGGGTTTTTTGTACCATCTGTAATTATTTATTATCTTATTATTTTTTTTTTGGACTGCAATATAAGAGCCACCCACTCCGATCTCATTCTCATCTTCTGTTTCTGCATCACTTTGCTCAGTGTCAGAATTCCCATCTCTCTCAAGTAAAAGATCTTCACTAGTTTCTGAAGAATCGTCTAACTCTTCTTCGTCAGAATCATGGTCGAAAAGCATTTTGTGGATCCTAGCCACATCATCTTCTTTATTTAAATCGAACACTCTCTTTTCGGAGGACATTTTAGGATCTGAAAAATAAATAAATAAATAAATAGTCGCAGGCACCTTGGAGGTGCAATTGATTTTTTGATGATATTTATCAATATAGTATTGTGGTTTTTCAGTTATAAAGTAAGTAATAAATACATGTAGCAACATTGTAGCAAGAAAAACTTGCAAAATTAAAAAATTAATATACTTACTTTAATAGTCGCAATGCACCCAAGAGGAAATTTTCACAAAATTTGCAACTAACGCGATCACTAACAACTTTAAAAACACACTGACATGTACAAAGAGTGGGGATAGGAAGATTCGCGAAGGGTAGTTCTTTTAGCTTACGTCCCCACTTTTTTTTCAAATTAGAAAAAAAAACATGCACCCTTTAGGAACATGCGACTACTGGAGGGTTAAACGCCAAAAGGTACACAAATCAGCAAGTACCTATAATTTCATTAATATTTCATTGATATTATTTAAGCAATTTTACTGCATTAATTTTCATTAATATTTTTTAGAATTTATTAGACGTCACACACCCTTATGCTGGCCAGTTCATTCATAGTTTTTTTTAAAAAATGCTTTAAGTCGCGTCAACATCTGAGGTTATTGGCGCCCGGAGCTTTTTTCAGTGCACTGCCGGCCTCCAGTTAGTGTTCTCTCGTTACAGACAACACTGTCCATCACCGTACAGTGAGTAGTAAGAAGTTCTTAGGGAGAGAAAATGTAAGGGTCAGCAGCTGGATTCGAACCCGGGACCTCTGCGTGGGAATCCAATACGCTAATTGCATAGCTAATCCCATTCCTTAGTTCATTCATAATATTTTATTTTTTGTTATAATTATTATAAAATGTTTTTTTTATTCTGTTTTTACCAAAAAGGAGTACAGAATGCACAAATCTTTTTATGAACAAATAATATAAGATAAAAATTAAACATAATTTAGGTAAATAAAGAAAAATAAAAAATTACATAATATAAAATAATCATAACAAATGAAAATTAACCTTCTAGATTAAATGGTAACTTAAATATTTTAGCACTACATTATAACTTATATTAGTCGTTATGTATTGACGAGTGCAACATAACTACATTTACGATATAATTGTAAATGTTTAAACAGTCGGATTTCAAGTGCAGTGACAGTAAATGAAATAATTGTTCCTCTCTACTAATAGTGGTTGGGGTTGATAATTGAGGAAGATTCTTTATTCTCATAGATTCCTAAAGCGGACCGGTAATGAATAAATGGAATAAATCTTCATTTTAATGGAGATTACAAAGTGTACAGAGCAAAGTGTACAGAGCTGGTTAGGATTTATTAAGCTATTGCTTTGTGAACGATTTTAATGGAGAAATTACTGCAAGTTCTAAGTTGGAACAATATGGTAGTTACAGGAAATGGTAGAGAAAGTAGAAGATAATTTGGAACATCCGAAGTGTTTAAAGGAATATTTCTGTTATAAATGCTATAATTTGAGGAGTATAGTCTGGCTACATCAGTATTGTGTAAATTGGTTTCATAGGTTGACAAAATTGTATTTAGATTTTTACGGATTACTTATGGATCCTGCATTTCCCAGAGATGGTTGTAACCAACATTTATAAAAAAACTCCTTTATTTGGGTTACCCAGTTGAACTTAATATTATTGGACGGTAAAGAGTCGAGATGTAATAGACTGTCATAACAAATACGAGGTAATCTGGATCGATCCATTTCCAATACTTTGCAAAACCATTTTAACGCAAGCTTAAAAACAGTAGTGGCTATATGAGATAATCCAGTTTCCAACAGTATTATGTAGTACGGAGTAGATTTTAATAAATGAAAAAGACGTTTATAAAAATTTGTTTGGGCATATTCTAAACGGTCTAAACACCTTAGTCCCCAGATTTGTACTGAATAGAGCAATGTGGAACGGGCAATTGAATTAAACAGAGCTACATTACTGGACCATGAGTTACTCTTGACTTTCGCCAGAATATTGTTTACGGTACTAGCAGCAATATTAAATCTTGAGATTGAGTATTCTGTTGCTGAGATAAACATGGATGAAGAGGAAAACTGCACGCCTAGATAGACGTATTTATTCGTCAAAACGATTTCTGTGTTTTCATAGAAGAATTTTTCCGATAGAGTTGCGCGCCCTCTATGAAATTTTATAATTTTAGTTTTTGTTGGGTTTACGTTTAGGGAATTCAAATGGCAATATTCCTCCAGCGCCTTTAAATTTCTTTTCATACCAACATAAGTGTCGGACAGAATAATAAGGTCGTCTGCATACAGAAGAACCGATAAATCATTAAGGCCACCAATACTTAAACCAGAGGCTCCCACCCTTTCCTTGAGGAAGTTTTCCAAATCTGACAGAAACAGAATAAACAGGAACGGTGAGAGGATTTCCCCCTGCAAAACTCCTTCAGTCATTAAAATATCAGAGGATAAATTAGTTCTATCCTTACATTTAAAATAGCATTTCCATACAGATTTTTCAAGATTCTGATAAGCTTTGGACTCATTCCCATTAAGAACAATTTAGACCAAAGAAGATGATGTTTAACGGGGTCGAATGCCCGTTTAAAATCCACAAAACAAGCGTAAACAATCCTTTTCTTCAAACGGAGGTGGAGATGTATTACAGAGGACAGAATAAAAATGTTGTCAACCAAGACCGCTTCTGAACCCTGACTGAGACTCCGGCAAAATTTTAAATTCTGATTCCCAGATAATCAAACGATTTAACGAAATTTGAGTAAAAACCTTTAAAGTGCAATTAGCCAGAGCTAGCTCCCTATAATTTGCAGGATCATGCCTATCACCTTTTTTGTGGAGTATACAAAGAGAAATTCTCGACCAAAGTTTACGAATGTATTCAGTTTCTAGAATATTATTAAATAGAACTTGCAAGTAAAGTAACCAGTTTTGTTGAAGAAATTTCAGAAACTCAAAAGAAAAACCGTCCTGACTAGGAGCAGAGTTTGATTTACATTTTGATAAACTTTGAATAATCTCATTGAAATCAATTGGCTCATCCAGAATAGGCAAAGAAACGCCAAAATAAAAGCCCTCAATGTTAGGGCATAGTTGATAGCTATCAGTGTAGAATTTTTCCCAATCTTGCAGAGAGACTAAGTTCGAATTATTTCTTTTTGTTTTAAATTTTCTGACTACTGACCAAAAGGCCTTAGGATCTTTAACATTGGAAAAATCATCTAATATTGATTTGTCATAATAATTTTTTGTATCTTTAACTGTTTATACTTATTTTTTAACAACACATACATTTTGTAGTCAAAATCCAAAAAACCACTTCGCCTACAAGCACACAATTGTTGTTTAACTATTTTTTTTTGAAGCTTTAAGCTCTAAATCTTACCAAGGCTTATTAAATGAATAATTTGGCTTGTTATAAACAATTTTTTCATGTTTTAACCCAAGACAAGTTGCAGCATAAGTTAGTGTTTAAAAAATTTTCGTACAAAATATCAGAGGATTTACTAAGAATGGAGACTTTATCTGAGTACATCATAAATTCTTTATAAAGGACAGATTTGTTACTATCCCATCTAAATACGTCATCCTTGTTTGCAATAGAGTTAGAAAAATTACAGGTAGATTGTTGATAAATAAAGTAAAGCCGCAACAATACAGGGAAATTGGGAAAGCAAGATGGCGAACAATGTAGACACTGAGTTTTTTGAAGCTATAAAAATATTAAGTAGTATAAATGATAATAACATTAAAATTAAAAAAAGTGAAATAAAAATGTTAGTTACAAAGTTAGTGACTGATTTCGAAAACATTTACTGTAAAATGAAGACTGAGATCAATAAATTGACAGATAAAGTTAAGGTCTGTTTGTTTGCTCGTGTACGCTTCACATCGTGTCCGTGAAAAACTAGTTTTTTTCCTAAGTTTTTCAAATCTGTTTGTTTTGAAAATTTACAAGTACATAGTACATAGTGTGTTTTGAGAAAATTTGGTGATTTTTCATCGAGTAGTTTTTAATTATTAACAAAAAAGTATTTTTCTCTATTAGTGATAACTAAGGAACGGATTTTTATGTAGTATTTAAAAATGCCAAATATTTAACTAAAATATGCATTTATTTTCGTCAATTATGTGGAAAATATGTGATTTTCTTAAAATATTTTCTGGAATATTTAAGTAAAATGGACATTTTTTTTATGAAAATGGAATTTTGGGGGGGGGGGAAGTTATAATTATTTATACAAGAAAAGAATATTTTTACAATTTATAATAATTTATTAGGAACAAAATAATTTGTTTTTACAAGTTATAATTTATACAACAAAGAACATTTTTGCTATTTATAAAAAGATGTGTTAAATTTTCAATTTTGAAAACTTCACTCTTCGAAATAGTTTGCAACCACATGAAATTTCAAATGTTGGAACGTAAAGTGACGACGATCTGGGCGTAAGATGGACTTGTAACGACTAAAAGATCGTTTAACATCTACAGATGTTATAGGTGCCTTGCTAAAAGAAGTTATCTCGTTGGTTGTAAAGGGTACACGATGTTCTGAGGTGACTTCTGTTCCAGTGATAATATCAGAAATCTGGCAGATGGTCTCCCACCCTTTGTTCTTGCTCAGTACTTCTACCAGTTTTGATCTGATCAGATCTCCCTTACTCCCAGGTATTCTTTCCACCTTTTCGATGACTTTTTTAACGTTGGACACGTTTTCTGTCAGTCGAACATTTTGGAACTCAAGTTGGGTAATGGCTTGTGCAAGAAATACGCAATTGTCAGAAATGAATGCAAGGTCATTTCTTAAATTAGGTTTCTCGAATAAAGACTTGGCTGTATTTATCTCTACTGCTTCGTCTTCGAGATGTGAAAGGACATTCTTGATTTTATTGTAGTTTTCAAAGTAATACTGAGCTGCTTCCAGCCAAGTACCCCATCTTGTCAATATTGGTTCTGGTGGAAGGCACAAGTCTGGAAAGAGATCTTTTAGCATTTTAACGCGACTTGGTGCTTTTAAGAACACTTTTTTAACCACTGTGATTCACAGTCTGTGGTTCACAGTTCCTGTCAACCACCTCCCAATTATGAAAATATGCCCAAAATGAAAAATATGTACATATTTTGATTAAATATGTAGAAATATTTATTTATTTTAATCAAATATGTATAAATATGCGATAACATCCAAATATGTGGAAATATGTGAAATAAAAGTAGGCTCAAACGGCTTAAAGAGTGTATGAATACTTCTAGTTGAAAAAGTATGTAAATTGCCTAGAAAAAAATATGTAAATACATACGAATCCGTTCCCTAGTGATAACCATAGTGAATAGTGTATAGTAGTGATGGGCTATTAGAGCGGACTCGTTCCACTGGAACGAGTCCGATGGTGGAACGAGTTGATTCAAATCCCTATTTTAAAAAAAAAGTGATTCCGCCCCGCCCCAAAAAATTGAGGCAAATTAAAATGAAAATAATTAATACTGTAGTCGTTTACTCTAAAATAAAACTGACTTAAGGCTACTATGTAGAAGTTCACTGACACATTCCAACTTGTAAGAGGAATCCACACCAAAATACAAAACCTGGCGAGCTTAAATACTGATGCTTGAAGAATAAAATAAGTTCGAAGGTTTTTTTAGAATATCAATTCAAAAATAATATTCATTTTATTATTTTGTTAATTTCTAAACAAAAGTAGGGGTCGATCTAAGACAGGGAGTCGAAGGAAAAATAATTTCGTACCCAATATAGCGAACCTTGCAAAGAAACACCAGGCACACCCATCTCATTAATTAAAAAGCAATGCTGTAGTTACTTTACTTATTATTTAATATTTTATTTTACATATAGAAAATACTGTGTGCTTAATCTTTAACTTAGCGGCAGGACGCTCTTTCTTTTATCTTCATTGGCGAAAGTTAAATCGTGTACATGTTAATACGACGATCAAAGTAATACTGAGCTAAAAAATAGTATTACCTAACTGGATTACTTACTGCTGTATCCCTCCCACTCTATCACCTACTTCACAAACATTCGTCGATTGGAAATGGGTTGTAGTTTAATATTCGTTTCATTTGAAAACAAAAAACATTATAACGCTTTCTCAAGATGTTTTTAATTTTTAAAAATTTGTTTTTGTCCATTACTCTTATAATATACGAAGAATTTCGAATAAAATATAATATACAAACACAGAATGATCTAGAGTGCAGGTGGAGTCAGTCGTCGTTGTCATGGTGATGGAACCGTTTAACGACTCCGGCCCAACACCAGCAATTTCATTGGTTAAATCCACTGGAATTGGTGGAGTCAAATCCGGAGTGATTTAAATCCTTTTGAAACCGGACTCGTTCCATTTTTTCGTTCACTGAATCTAGCCAATAGAAAATGCTGGAGCTGGAACCGGAGTCGTTAAACGGTTGCATCACCATGACAACGACGACTGACTCCACCTGCATTCTAGATCATTTGTGTTTGTACATTATATTTTATTTGAAATTCTTCGTATTTTACAAGAGTAATGGACAAAAACAAATTTTTAAAACTTAAAAACATCTTGAGAAAGCATTATAATGTTTTTTGTTTTCAAATGAAACAAATATTTAACTAAAACCTACTTCCAATCGACGAATGTTTGTGAAATAGGTGATAGAGTGGGAGGGATACAGCAGTAAGTAAACCAGTTAGGTAATACTATTTTTTAGCTCAGTATTACTTTGATCGTCGTCATGACATGTACACGATTTAACTTTCGCCAATGAAGATAAGAGAAAGAGCGTCCAGCCGCTAAGTTAAAGATTTGGCACACAGCTTTTTCTTTTTGTAAAATAATAAGCTATTTTAAAAGCTTGATATTAATTCATAGTAAATAAATATTTCTTTCTTTATGAGTAATTATCATTTTGTTTGAAGGGTTATAATTTTTTTTTATGGGAATAATTTCCTACCCATTTGCGTTTTTCTTCTTGAATCAAGTTAACTCCGGTGGTCAAGCTAGATAACGACAAAACTGCAGTTGCTTTAATTTTTATATTTGACTAGCCTATTTTTGTTAACATTTGGTTACGTTGTTAATTTTATATTTATCAGATCAATTGGAAATTAGGGAACTACTTAATGTGTGTTAAAGAAATATAGTTTTGTTATTAACTGGAAAAGCTAACTTTTAATGATTTATTTAATTACAACGCGTGACATTTGTACTAATGCATAGGGTAAGTACAGACTGGAATCAGTGAACGAGTTGTTGGAATCGATTCCAACCCTGGAACCGATTCAAATCCAACGACTCCAAACGCGGACTCGTTCTGCCCATCACTAGTGTATAGAAACCCCCACTCTTATCTTTTGCCAAACTGTTAATGTGCGCAGTAAATAAAAGCTAGCTAAGGCTGGCTCGTGGTGGAGGAGATATACATATGTGAAGGAAGTGAGCTGCCAGGTTTTTTTTTTTGTGTTCTTATACATTAAATTAAAGTAAACACCTAACATTTACGAACATATTGTAACGAAGTTGACCTGGGCGGAGAAGAAAGGCCTAGATTGTTCTAGAGGTTGAACGACCAAAGTCAGTAACAGGCCGCCACTGCATAAACAAAAGGGGCGGTATCTACTTGTGGCAGAAAAGAAAGGCCTAGATTGTTCTAGGGGTTAAGCGACTAAAGCCGGTAACAGGCCACCACTGTGTAGACAAAAGGGCCGGTCTTTACTTGAACTAGAAAGGAAAGGGCTAGATTGTTCAAGGAGTTAGTGACCTGTGTAAAAGCCAGCTAAGAGAAAGGCCTCAGTTGGGGTGGTGGCATATGTGTTTCCCAGCCAGTGATTGACAGGTGAGAGTGAGACAGACGGAGTTGGAGAGAGACGGAGAATGGGAGGAGGCGGCTCACAGCTGAGGTGGTGGCAGTATGTTTTCTCCAGCCAATGAACGTCAGGAGGGCGTGGAAACTTATGCTCAGAGAGTTGTAGGAGGGCAGTCCCAGTTGGAGGGAGGCACGCAGTTAAAAGAAGGCCGACACAGCTGGAGAAGTCAGTTTTTAACAGTTTTTAATCAAGTTTTAAGGAGTTCTTAACGAGTTGTTAATCAGTTAGTTTTGGAGTTAGTCTTGGAGAGTCAGTGTTGAGACATAGTTAGAGAGAGTCAGTGTTGTGGAGTGCTTCAGTGGTAGCTAGTTGGGCAATTAGTCAGTTGATGAGTAGAGCTGTTTTAGTGCAGCTGAGACTAGTGCAATTCGGTGCAGTGCGGACCAGTGGTCAGTCGGGGAACAGTTTTGTGGCGTTACGAAGTGAGTAAGTAACAGTAAACTGTTGTGACTGTTGTAAATGGTGACTGTAATGAATAGCGTTAGTTGCTAGTAAATGTTAATGTTAGTTAATGTTAATGTGTGAATAAATCAGGTTATTACTTACAACTTTAGCGAGTTTTATTATTTAATCAAACCCACATATTTAATAACTAGTGGCAGGCATTAGTTGTGTAAGTAAAGTTTTTGGGAAAAACTTTACAATATTAATATAGTGGATTTTATTAGTGTTGAACTCACAAATTTGTTTGAAAATATGAAAAAAGAAATTAAAGAAAATATTATAGAAGCTATTCGTACAGAAATAGCTAATTTAAATATTGCTGAAATCATAAGGGAAAATAATAAACAATTTGAACAACTGAAACAGGAAAACGGAGAATTAAGAGAAATAATAATAAAACTAAAAAAGGAAATAGAAAGTAATAAAAGAAAGAATAATCTAATATTTTTTGGAATAAAAGAGGATAAAAACGAAAATTTTGAGAAAATAGAAAATGTTGTTTTAGATGTATGTAATAATAAGTTACTAGTGGAGTTTTTTAACAAGTCTAGAGTGAACTATGTGAGAAGGTTTGGAAGAGATAAGAACAAAATACGTCCAGTATTGGTGTCTTGTGTTTCTAAAATTGACAGATAAAAAACTTCTACAAAACTCAAAAAAATTGAAAGGATCTAATATCTTTATTACTGAAGACTATAGTAAAGAAGAATTATTACAGAGAAGAAGTATGATTAAAACCCATATTAAGTTGAGAGAATCTGGGCATTCAAGTATTATAAAGAAACATGGACTGTTAATAGACGGAAAGTACATGCCTTTCTCTGAGATTATAAAAAGTGAAACTACAAGCGAGGAAGAGTCTGAAATAAATGTTTATGATAAAGAATTGAAAATCGAAAAGGAAAAGAAAAGAATTCTGACTGACGTCTCTAACACACCAAAAATCAAAAGAAATCAAAATCAATTGGGAAGGAAAACTGAAACTAATGAATTATAGCAATTACAGAAAAATATTACTAAGAGTACGAAAAATAATAATGAAGAGGAGACTGTTTGTATATATATAATGCGTGTTGAATTACAACTAGACTGAGTTTCTCTGAAAAAGAAAAGAGAAACGACACTCAAAGCCGATAATTCACTTCACTCTTTTCAATCCTAACCTGTCCTTTTTTTTCTACCCACTCTTCACTCGAAGCTACGAGCATGCGCAGAAAGACGGGGGTGGAAATTAAAATTAAATATCTTACATTTTATATTGTTATTTTATAAATTAGCGATGATAGGTTTATCTTATAAATTTATTGGAATAATAAGAAATTTATATGATGGCACTCGTGCAGCGGTGTGGGGTGAACAAAGTGTCTCGGATTTTTTCTCTACCCTTTCAGGTGTTAAACAAGGTTGTCTCCTCTCCCCAACACTCTTTTCAATTTGTATAAATGATTTGCCTGACTTTCTGGGAGGTGGAGTGCTTTTAGGAGATCTCAACATTCGTATACTACTGTATGCGGATGATATTGTACTGATTGCCGACAAGCCGGAGATTTTACAGCAAATGATTAATTCATTAAGTAGTTACTGCCAAGATTGGGGTTTATGTGTGAATTTGGAAAAATCAAAAATTTTAATTTGCAGAAAGAAAGGCGGAAGATTAGCAAAGAATGAACGGTGGTTTTTTGAAGGTCAAGAAATAGAAATCGTTAAAAAATATAAATACTTAGGAGTTCAGTTAACGCCTTCACTTTCCTTCGTTCCACATTTAAAAGAAAAATTAGGTGTAGCTAAATTTGGCCTGAATAGTACTTGGTCTAGATTGCTGTCTAATTCCAAAGTTCCACTAGATTGTAAATACAAATTATTTTATGCAACTTCGCGATGTGTATTATGTTATGCGGCACAGGTGTGGGGCTATAAAAAATATGAACATTCAGAAAGGCTTCAAAGATTTTTTGTCAAAAAGTTATTTCACCTCCCTCCTAATACTGCTAATTATGTATTAAATTTAGAATTAAATCTTTGTAGTATGTATGCTTACACTTTGCAATTACATTTTAAATATTTAATAAAGATAATGAAATTACCAGAGGGAAGGTTGCCTAAAATGATAGCTGAGATAGTTATTACGAGAAATACGTTATGGTATGAAACACTGAAAAATTTATGTACTCATTTTGACATACCTTTTATAAAACTTAATAATAATTCTGTGATTGCTTGGGAAGGAAAATTAAATGCAATAATGAGTAAATTAGGGATAGAGGAAATGATAACTGCACAGTCAAAAGCAAGAAATGGTATCCACCATAAAGTCTATCCAAAATTGACTTACTATCCAGATTATTTTTCAAACAGGCAATTCGGCGACATAGAATTGATATTAAAAGCCAGAACGGAGACATTGTGTTTAAACTATCGACCTTTTAAACCTGATACCAGCCATTTATGTACACTGTGCAACCTTAATCAAGTGGAGGATATAGTACACTTTGTTTCCGTATGTCCTATTTTAACTCCATACCGTTTAAAGTATTTTAATAAAAAAAACCTTACTGAAAATGATTTGTATGTAATATTAAACGGTTGGAATTGGAATAATTTATGCAATTACTTAAAAGAGGCCTTACATTATAGAAGATTAATAATTAATGAATTTAATTGTGATTAAAATGTTTTATTTAGTTAATTTTTTACTCAATAGTGGATTATTTTATTTTTTTTTCCAAAATGTGTTGTATTTATGTTGTATTGTATATAAACGAAACTCAACTCTGCGGACGGAGTACGCTCCATGCACTTGAGTGTTATTATTATTTTTATTTCTGTAATGTAATTTATGTATATAATTGAAATTAAATAAACACTTATTATTTTTTTTTTTTTTTTTTTTTTTTTTTTTTTTTTTTTTTTTTTTTGGCGCATCAACAGCTGAGGTCATTAGCGCCCGGAGCTTTTTCCAGTGCACTGCCGGCCTCCGGACAGTGTTCTCTCGTTACAGACAAGTTATAAACACTTATTATTATTATTATTATTATTATTATCTTACATATATACGCACAACTGCAGAACTTTAAAAGATAATAATAAACTTCGGGAACTTTTAGAAGAGATGGAAAATGTAAAATGGCATTTAATAGGTTTGGCCGAGGTTAGAAGAAGCGGAAAGGAGTGTATCATGTTAGAAAACGGAATCAAATTTTACTACAACGGAGAAGGAAGTATGGGAGGAACTGGGTTCTTGGTGAATTCACATATTTCAAGTCAAATAACCTCGTTCAAAGACTACTCTCATCGGGTATCAAAATTAATATGGAAACCAGGTAAAAAAGGAAATGGGAGAGTAAAAATTATACAGGTGTATGTTCCTACAAGTGAGGCTTCAGAAGAAGAAATAGAGGAATTCTATAATCAAGTTCAGACTGCTATTAACGAAGACTTATGTAGATTCACTATTGTAATGGGGGACTGGAATGCAAAAGTCGGAAAATCAAACGGAGATACTGCAGTAGGAAACTTTGGATTGGGAGAAAGAAACGAAAGAGGTGATCAGACGATAGAGTTTGTAGAGGCAAATAATATGATGATCATGAACACCTTCTTCAAGAAAGACTTACAGAGAAAATGGACTTGGATCAGCCCAGATGGGAAAACCTTTAATGAGATAGACTATGTGGTATCAAATAATAAAGAAATAATAATGGATGTTGATACCGAAGATAATATTAATATTGGCAGCGACCATAAAGTAATACTAACAATGATTAAATTGAAATCTAGAAGGAAATATTTCAAACAGAATAAGAAGAGAGAAATTAATAAAAACCAACTTGAAGTAGATGATTATGAAAACAAACTATCTTCATACCTGAACAGGGAAAATGAAGTTACAGCAGACGTTGATATTCTAGAAAGCAGAATAGTAAAGGCCATTTCAGACTGTACTCAAGATATACTTAAGAATACTCCGAATAAGAGTAGAATCTCCAAATTCCCAAAAGAAATTAAAAAACTGATGCAAAAAAGAAGAAGGTTGGAGACACAAGGAAGAGAAAAAGTGGAATTTATTGAAGTATCTAAGACTATTAGAAAAATGAGTGAATGGTCCTCAAAAAAGTACTTAGGAGAAATGGAAGAAGTTATTCAAAAGGGAACCAGCCTAAAGAAATGTATGAAATCCCAGAAAATGGGACAAAAAATTATCACATCGATGAAAGACAAAAATGGATTTGTTCAAACGGATCAAGATGAGATACTCGATATTATTCATGATTTCTATAGCTGTTTATATAGTGCTCCAGAAGAAGAGAAAGAAGAAGTAGGATACAATGGTAGCTATGATACTCACGAACTGCCGCAGATACTCCCGCAGGAAATTGAATTCGCTATAAATAAACTGAAAAGTGGAAAGGCAGATGGCTTAGATGGTATAGTTAATGAACAAGTAAAAATGGGTGGCGAGAAATTGAAGAAAGAGTTATGCCATCTATTTAATGTCTGTTTGCAACAACAAAGAGTGCCCCTTTCTTGGCTTAAGTCAAAACTTATAATATTGTTCAAGAAGGGTGATAAAAATGATATTAAAAACTATAGGCCTATTAACCTCCTGTCAGTGATCTATAAAATATTTATGGCTATTATAACGAGAAGGATAGAGGCCCAACTGAATATGGATTCTCCTGTGGTCCAAGTAGGATTTAAACGCAATTTCTCCACTTGTGATGCAATTTTAGTAATTCGGAGTTTAATACGAAAAGCACAGGAGTATCAGAGTACGCTTCTTTTACTATTTGTTGATTTCGAAAAAGCTTTCGACAGCGTTTATACTGGAGTAATAATGAAGACCTTAAGAAAAAATGGGATTCCAGAAGAATACATCAACATATTTGAGTACGTTTATAGGAAAGCTGAGATGCAGATAAACCTGGGAAACAAGAAGAGATTCGTTAAGATTAGAAGAGGCCTAAGACAGGGAGATGTTCCCTCTGCCAAAATATTTGGAACTGTTCTGGAAGAAATATTTAAAAACTGCCATTGGGAGAAATATGGTATAAACGTTAACGGCGAAGGGTTAAATACGATGAAATTCGCAGATGACCTGGTTCTAATAGGAAAAACTAAAAATGAATTATCAAATATGTTGAGTAACTTGGTCAGGAATTCAAAAGAATTAGGCTTGAAAATAAACCCGAAAAAATCGAAATTAATGAGGATAAACAGTAGCGATGTTATGTCAATAAGAATAAATGAAGAAACAATTGATGAAGTGGAGGAGTTTATTTACTTAGGACAGCTTAATAGATAAAGAGGATAAGTATGAAAAAGAAATAGCAAGAAGAGTGGGAATCAGCTGGGGAATATATAATAAATTTAGAAAACTGTTCAGGTCAAATGTGAATATAGAAACTAAAAAGAAACTATGGAACAGTGTTGTGAGGCCTACTTTGGTATACGCTAGTGAAACTTGGAGCCTGTCAAGAAAAGACATGAACAAACTGAGAAGAACTGTCAGAAGCATGGAGAGAAGTATGCTAAAAATTACTGGAAAAGAGAGGAAAAGTAATAGGTGGATCAGAAATCAGACTGGGATGGTAGATATAGTGAGGGTGATATCGAAGAGGAAATGGCACTGGGCTGGTCATTTTGTACGGTCGGAGGATGGTAGATGGACTAAGAAGATTTTGGAGTGGTACCCCAGAGAACAGAAAAGAAAACGTGGGAGACCAAAAATCAGTTGGGACCAGGAGATGATGAAATGCTGCGGTGGTGTTACTTGGAAAAGAGTGACCCTCGAAAGATCTGAGTGGAGACGAATGTGCCAAGTATATGCAGAGGCATGGCTACCATCAGAATGATCGCCTAAATTAATTATTAGTTAATGTCGTACAATAGTATCCATAAAAGAAAATAAATAAATAAATTAGCTAAGCTATCTCAGTTAAGTAAGTTTTATTTATTTTATTGTCTTCATTTTCAATTGAATAATTGGTTTTGCTATTTATTTTTTTAAAAAAAGAAAAATACTTTAATTTTGTGTGCGTTAATTTTTTAGAATAATAATTTAAGAATGGAATTAAAATTTGGGAAATACGATTAAGTAGGAAAAATAAATAAATAAATTTAAAAAAAAAAAATTGTGTTTAAAGAGAGAGATATGTCAGTTAAGTAAGAATGTTAATTATTTAAAAAGATCTATCCAGTGGTGGTTACGGTTCCGATTTAGCACCTTATCAGGTTAAAATGATAGTATTGCTTATTTCAAATTTTAAAAAAATCTGTAAAGCAGATAGGTAACTTTGCAAAATAGACCAAAAAGAAAATTTATCCAAAAAGTACTTTTTTTGGTCGTTGAATAAAAAGGAGGCTAAAATAATACAGGTTGAACAATTAAAAACCCAAAATTAAGTTTAAAATTAAAACAAACCCACAACAATTTTATTATTAATGGTTTTCTAAAAATCTTTTTAATTATTCTAAACATTAATATTAAATGAACGTGTATGAAAAGCACTACATCCAACGTATTATAATATTTTTGCAACGTAACCTTTTGTGTCTCTTTTTATTGAACCTCCAACTTAACAACCAGCGCACCCCACAGTAACGAACTTACTTCTACAATTTTTTTTTAACAATATTTACAATTAATTCCTAACTAAGTTATTAAAAACATATTTTCTACGACTTTAATTTTTTACCTGAATATGAAAGCAATAAAAATGGTTTTTAATAAAAAGAAAAGTATTAGTAGAGTGATTTCCCGCTCTTTCATTGTGTGCACACACTGTATAACATTGGAGTAAAGATATAACCTAACCTAATTCAAACGTCTTTTAACAATTGTTGAAATAAGTGCTGGCAATTTTTGCGATTTTATTACTTATTAGAAAACTTTGTTGAAGATATAGTTTACACAAATATTCACACATCATTCCTAATTTTGTAAGTATATATTTTGAAATTATTTAGTTTAATTATTAAGATTGAATTATTTGTTATTTATTTGATGCACTACAAGTTGACTCTTTTAAATTAAAAGTTACCCGCAAAACGAGATGCAAGATTATCTGGTGGATTGATATGTAAGCTGTGTTTTAGCAACCTCACGGAGTTAGGCAGCACCGTTTGTTGTTCTTGCAACGAATTGTTTCTCTCTAATAATTTTGAAATTAGCCGATTTAAGATTATTTAGTAAGATTGATTATACCTTAATTGATAAAAAAGTGAGCATAGTTCTGATTGATTGTTAAGATTGAAACAACTTCTTGTTTCGATAAGTTATTATATTGCTTAGATCAAGTAATACTTCTTAGATTGCTTTCGTAGCTAGATCAAAAGAAAGTAATTATCTGCTTGTTGAAGATTTGTGATGCACTTCTTCTACTTAATTTTTTATTTATTTATCTTTTTTTTTACCAACTCGCAATATTATTTTTACCTGCTAGAGGTGAGGAATGTTTTCCGATCGTTTTAAATTTTTGACACAAAATCATATTAATTGATAAATCAACTTGCAATGAAGGTTATTCATTGTATGTCTCGAATTATTTTCTTATCCATTTATCTGCTCCAAAAACACCAACAACTTAATTAAATATTTGTTCACTTTTAGGCGCTTTCTAGAAATCGGCTATATCGATTTTCTTCCTGCCCTGTTTCATACATTAAAAAATACAGCTTTTATTTGAAACAGTTTTCTAAAAAAAAATTGATTAAAAAAACGAATATGGAGAGGGTGCTAGGTAGGTTTGCCTCAATTTTACTTTTTTTAATTCACGAAAATCGCAAGAAGCAGGTACATTACATTTCTATTAGGTAACCCCAACTGTTGCTTAGCAAATAAAATCTCTCAAATGGAAGGTTCCTGGTACACTACTTAACTGAAAGGATTTCCCTCTTTTTCTGTTTTGTTTTCTTGCTTCTTTAGAAAAATTATGTACTCATGAAGATCAACAATGTTTATTTGAACGTTTCCAACACATACACAATATCGAGAAAGATCTGACACGCGGCATACTTCAAAAGTATTATTTGGTTGCAGTGAACATACACAATGCTGAATAAAATCTTTTTTCCACAATTTCTAAACATGTACGTTAAGAAAAGAAGTCAGGGGTTCATATTGTATTTTTATAACAGCTAACTTTCGTAACTTTTTAGCTAGCCTTTGAATAGTCTAATACACTTCGTTTATATCAATGTTGAGTTACATTCTGTGCAGAACTTATTTTGCTATTTGGAAATAGCTTCTTTTATTAACTTCATTACTGACAAGCTCAATAAACTTGCGTCTTTTCTCAATTCTCTGTCATTGCATTTCATTCTCGTTTTGAGAATTGCAGATTTCTCATTCTCATTGTAATTTTCTCTGGGGTATTTAATTATTTTTATGACAGAAATCTGTTTTACGCCATAACTCTTATTCAGTTTGGAATACTAAAAATTGCCATCACTGTTTGTTGTCAATTACTGTTCTAACTTACTTTTTTGTTCATACATGAAATTATAATATTCCCAATATTACTTCTATAAAGAGGTTTTATAATTTTTATTGTATCAAGCAAAATTTACTTTTCTTTGCGAACCTAAGAATTAATTTTGTGTTCGTTTTTGTTTTCAGAGAATACGAAAAAAATACGTTAAGTATTTATATTTTATACTAATTATTAATTATTTAATAATTATTTACAATAATGCCTTCTAAATACCGAAATAGAAAGCAAATAATTAAAAATTTAGTAACGGGTATTAGACAGACGATTGACAGCACTGCTGAGCTCGAGAACTATACTATTGTGACTCCCGCCGCAACTAAACAACAGCGGTACTACGTTAAAAATCGCGAGGGAATAGTACGAAAACAGAGACAATATAATTTAAGACAAAATGTAGAAATAAAAGAAAAACAGAGGCTGCATGATTTTGCTCATAAAGATGATAAAAAAAAGAAACCGAGAGAGTATAATTTAGCTCATAAAGCGGAAATACAGGAGAAACAGAGTGAGTATAATTTAGCTCATAAAGAGGAAATTCAGAAAAAACAGAGTGAGTATAACGTCACTCACAAAAAAGAAATAAAGGAAAAACAGAGTGAGTATAATTTAGCTTATAAAGAGGAAATAAAGAAAAAGCAGAGTGAGTATAATTTAGCTCATAAAGAGGAAATTCAGAAAAAACAGAGTGAGTATAATTTAGCTTATAAAGAGGAAATAAAGAAAAAAACAGAGTGAGTATAATTTAGCTTATAAAGAGGAAATAAAGAAAAAACAGAGTGAATATGATACAACTCATAGAGAACAAAAAAAGAAACAACAACGAGTATATAATGTTGCCCACAAAGTTGGTATAGCCAGGAAACAAAAAATAAAAGACAGAACGAACAGCAACAAAAAAATTACAATTCAAAGAGAATACAATGAAATGAAAAGAAACAAAGTCAACAATAGACAAAAACGTTATGATAAAAAGAATCGGGCTGTTATTAATTTGAAAAAAAATATTCGGTACTTTTTGACTCGTCAAAACGTAAATAAACCCTCAGCTTCATTCGCAACTTTATTAAAAAAACGGATGCAGACGCGAAAGAAAATAAATACATTTCAAGCCGAATGCGCGCTAATAAACAAATTGTTTCTAACATTAAAACGGAATCGTAAGTTTAATAAACACCGCAGTGTAAGAAATCAAACCAAACGCACACAGTTTTATTACCTGGTAAAACATTGTAATCATTTAGTCGGAATCGCTCGCTCTTTCTTCAGGTATCTAAATAATAAATTAAAAGCCGTTGTTGATGAGGCCGTTAATAAGTTCGAAATATATAAAATTAAAACTCTAACCCCTAAAAATATTGTAAAAGTTTTCGGCGGTAAACAAAAACACACTACATTCTGAACCGTATTTCTATGAAACTTCTTACAGCGTAATTCCTCCCGGACATGTATTACTCGCTGATAGTCAGCAAGTTTTCGTGAACGGACACAATTTTAAAAAGTACATTACTAAAGGTGATAATATTGTAGAATGGCCTTGCGGTAACACATGTAAATTATCAAAACAATGTATGATCACTATTTTAAATAAATTAGTAGCATTTGTTAACAGCAATACGAATGCAATGTCAATGAGAAAGCTTGCGAACACATGTAGGTACAGACATCACAATAAAAAAGGACACACCATACACTGCGCTTTACACAACAGCATTTTTAAATGCAGTACACTTTTACACCTTCTGTCGGAATTATCGGTCCATTACACCGTGTTTAGGAACATTAAAAGGCAGATTTACACTATGCGTAATCTATGTTTCAAAATTAATCGTGTAAATTCGTGTATAAATAAAGCAAATAATGTCGAATCTATTTTACGGTCGGTAATGATTTAAAAAAGTTCCTCGGGAATCTTAAAATCGACACCAACAAATTTAAAAAATATGAACCTTCCACTAGTTGCGAAACCAACGAAATAAATATTTTGAGTAAATATAAGAAAAACTTGTCTTCGTTAAAAAGTAAAGTAACTTCTTTTCCGGAAAAATTCTGCGCTTGTTGCGATATGTTAATTTACGATGAGGAGCTAAAAGATTTCATTAATTTTCAAAATAGTAACAAATCATGGCGGGCTATAATTGATTGTGTTAATAAAAAGTATGATAATATTCACCGTGACGGTCTTAAAATTTGTACATACTGTGCACGAAAATTGACTCAAAATTGTATTCCCGGACGCGCCGCTTATAACTGTTTAGAAGTAGATCCCGTGCCTGAAGAAGTTGGTAAGCTGAATATTTTCGAAACGATGCCTGACCCAATTAGTTAAATCGTTTCCAGCCGAAAAAAGGGAAAATTGCGGTCAGTGAAAAACTTAAATGGTTAAAGGGTCGCGTCACTTATTTACCCCTCCCTTTGCAGAAAAACGTGGACTTACTTCCGAACGAACTGCCCCAAAATCATGAAGTGGTTGTACTGGTTAATGGCGTACCTACACAAAACCGAGTCATATGGCAAGATTTAGTGAGCGCGAATAAAATTTACAAAGCGATTGCTGCTTTAAAAGAAATTAACCCGTTATACGCGAACGTAAATCTAAATGTAAAATTGTTTCCGAGTATTAACGAAAATATAGGTAATAAATGTACTTTTAAGGATGTATCCGGGGCTTCCATAAAACAACTTTTTACAAAACCGGATTTTATACTTTTCACTCCCTTCATCCGATAAATAATAATAATAATAATAATAAGCCTTTATTTATAAAAGAAAAAATACAATAATAATACATACAAAAAAAAATATAAACAACTGACAGTCCATACTCTTGGTCATACGACCGTCAGAGGGGTTGTCTGAATAAAATAAAAACATTTTTGCCTTTTTTGAAAAAATAAGATAAAATAAAATAAAAATAAAAATAACCAAAATAATTAATTAATAATTAAATTCGCTAATTAGCTCAAATCTATATTTCCAGGCTTCTTTAGCGAAATTCACAAGGCTATTCCAGCATTTACCATTTAAGTAGTCTATAAATTCATTTTTAACTAATTTAGCTTTATTAAAATACTTTAACCTAAATTCAGCTAGTATAGGGCATATGGCCACAAAATGATAGATACTGTAACGAAGTTGACCTGGGCGGAGAAGAAAGGCCTAGATTATTCTAGAGGTTGAACGACCAAAGTCAGTAACAGGCCGCCACTGCATAAACAAAAGGGGCGGTATCTACTTGTGGCAGAAAAGAAAGGCCTAGATTGTTCTAGGGTTTTTCCCAAAAACTTTACTTACACAACTAATGCCTGCCACTAGTTATTAAATATGAGGGTTTGATTAAGTAATAAAACTCGCTAAAGTTGTAAGTAATAACCTGATTTATTAACACATTACCTTTACTCACATTAACATTTACTACCAACTAACGCTATTCATTACAGTCACCATTTACAACAGTCACAACAGTTTACTGTTATTTATTCACTACGTAACGCCACAAAACTGTTCCACGACTGACCCCTGGTCCACACTGCACCGAATTGCGCTAGACTCAACCGCACTAGCAAAGCTCTACTCACGAACTGACTACCTGCCCAACTGGCTAACACTGAAGCACTCCGTAACACTGACTCTCTCAAAACTGTCTCTCAAAGACTCACTCAAAACTAACTGATTAAAACTGATTAACACTCGTTAAGAACTCCTTAAAACTTGATTAAAACTCTTAAAAACTGACTTCTCCAGCTGTGTCTGCCTCCTTTTAACTGCGTGCCTCCCTCCAACTGGGACTGCCCTCCTCCAACTCTCTGAGCATAAGTTTCCACGCCCTCCTGATGTTCATTGGCTGGAGAAAACATACTGCCACCACCTCAGCTGTGAGCCGCCTCCTCCCATTCTCTGCTCCCTCCAACTCCGGCTGTCTCACTCTCACCTGTCAATCACTGGCTGGGAAACACATATGCCACCACCCCAACTGAGGCCTTTCTCTTAGCTGGCTTTTACACAGGTCACTAACTCCTTGAACAATCTAGCCCTTTCCTTTCTAGTTCAGGTATAGACCGGCCCTTTTGTCTACACAGTGGTGGCCTGTTACCGGCTTTAGTCGCTTAACCCCTAGAACAATCTAGGCCTTTCTTTTCTGCCACAAGTAGATACCGCCCCTTTTGTTTATGCAGTGGCGGCCTGTTACTGACTTTGGTCGTTCAACCTCTAGAATAATCTAGGCCTTTCTTCTCCGCCCAGGTCAACTTCGTTACACTGCTCCCCTCTTAGAACTGTTCGTCCCGAACAGAAGTCTCCTTCGTGATGTAGGGCAGCAATCGGTCCAAGTGTACCACCTTCATCTTGGATCTGGGCGTGCGTTGAATCCGTTACACCAGGTCGTTGAGCCGACAGGCAATGGTGCAAGTTCCTTCCCAGTAACTTAGGAGGTTTTCCCTTTTTGCGGACACGTTTAAACGCCCAAATTTTCTGGCCTCTCCGGAACGTTCTTCCGATGACCTGCCTGTCATACGATGCCTTCTTCCGGTCACCATCCTGCTTCATCTGGTCGCGTACCTTTTCTCGCACAGCTCTCAACTTACGGCGAAGTTCCGCAGTACAGCTATCCACGTCCGATTCGTCCGTCTCTTGGCTGCCAAATAAAATGTCTCTGGGTAGTGGGAGCTCCCTACCGAACACATCGCTAGCAGGTGTCCGGCCAGTGGTCTCCTGAACTGCCGATCTGTACGCCATCGTTATGGGAGGTGTATGTACAACCCAGTCCTCCTGATGTTCATTCCCCAAAGACCTCTGATGGCCTTCTAGGGTACTGTTGATTCGCTCCAGCGGCGTCGTCCGTGTTCTCCTGATTCCGACGATCTGATAGGCCGCCGATGCTGCAGCTGCCGTTGACGCGTCCTGATCTGCTACGTCGTGGGCCTCTGCCCACTCACTGAAGTGGTCCATCGCAACCAGAATGTAGCGCATCTCTCTTCTGGAATCAGGAGAGGGTGCTGCCATATCGCTGGCTATCCTCTTGCACGGAGTTCCTACCTTGTCCTGCCTCAGGGCGCCATTGGTTCCTCGGCTGGTTCTCTTCATTGCTACCCACTCGGTGCTACGACTAACCCAGTCTACACCGTCCTCGTGGTAGCCTACCAAAGAGAACCGCTGCCTCCGCTTGGCCAATGCCCTCTTCACTGCAAGATGGATCCCGGTGTTACCTCCGTGGATGTCCGATAGCCCTTCGTCCCTTTGCGATCCTGGCAGCAGTACTTGAACTCCCTCTTCTTTCCTCGCTGTCCACGCTTCAAGGCTCCCTTCCACACCTGGTTGAACAATGGTTCTCTTACCTTGGTCTTGCTCTTCCTGTCCGCTGCAGTTTTCTAGCGCTCCCAAGCTTTCTTTTGCCCACGCAGCTTCCTGAACTTGTACAAGGCAATGTCTTCCTTTAATCTGGTCACATTTACCTCCAGTGTCCGACCTGATTCCTGCGTCGTCCTTGCTGCCTTCGTCTTCTTCTCGTATGTTGTCTGTTTCGGCCTTCCTTTCTCCTGGTATCTCGTTTTCCCTTTTTATTTCTCCATCTATTTCATCTTTGCCTGTTCTAATCTCGAACCGCCAGTTTTTCAAATCTTCAATCATCTCAATTTGGGTTTTTTCCATGTTTTTCAGACCTTCTATCATCTTATCCTGGCCCTTTTTAAACTCATCTTGGCCCTTTTTCAGCTCCCTCATCAGTGCTGTTAACTCCTCCATTTCCTGCTTCCGGGTACTTACGGGCATTTAACACTCGTCAGTTTTCCACAACTTTCCGGCAATTCACTCGAACTAATCGAATCACACTTACTCGTCTAGCGGCTTTATCATATCCCACTTCTGACACCAATGTAAAGTTTTTCCAAAAACTTTACTTACACAACTAATGCCTGCCACTAGTTATTAAATATGCGAGTTTTATTAGTTAATCAAACCCACATATTTAATAACTAGTGGCAGGCATTAGTTGTGTAAGTAAAGTTTTTGGAAAAACTTTACATTACTTTCTTCTCTATCCTCTAAGTTACACATAGAACAAAGTTTACTTTCATTTCCATACCTGTATTTATTAAGATAAAGCAGTTCGCCCCTAAGTTTAATAATCCAGCCAACAAAATTCATGTTTAATTTATTATTACTTATAACATTAATTTCAGAATTTAACATATTATATAAAATATGAGTCTGACTATTCTGCGCTAACTCTTTGTACCTATTCATTAATACATTTCTAATTTTCCCCAAAATTACATTTGTTTCTATCTTACTGCTTATAAAATCCGAAAGAGAGATATCAAACGTATTACACATTTTTTCCCAATCTTTGTAAATAAACACTTTTTTTTCAATAACTTCTCTCAAAAATAGATTGGGCCATCTATCTTCCGGTAATGACAAACACCTCCGTAGGTATTTCATGTGCAGTTTCAAGGTATACAGAAATGTGGGCATCACTCTAGTCTCAAGATATAGAATATAGTCAGGTGTATTTACTGGCAAATTAAACGTTCTTTTAATAAAAAATTTCAACAATATTTCCACCTCATTGTACCAAGCCGACCCCCACATCTGTGTCCCATAGCAAACTACAGCTCTACTCACCGAACTATAAATTTGCAACTTTGAGGAAAAAGGTACATCTTTATTAAATATTAAATTATTAAAAGAGTTAAGCGCATATTTGGCCTTCGGAATTCTGTCATTAAAATGCTTAACCAAAGATAACCTAGGAGTGAGCGTGATACCCAGATACCTATAAGAATTCACAATTTCAATTTTTGTATTATTATAATGCCATATTTCATTCCCTGCTGGTCTACCCCCATTTCTAAATACCATTATTTTTGATTTGCCTAAGTTTACTTTCAGATTCCATTGCTGACAATATTTACTAAAAGAATCAATCATTTGCTGTAATGCAATTTTATCAGTAGCAAGTAAAACGAGGTCATCCGCGTAAGCCAACAACTTGACCACAGTATTCTTAACCTGCACGCCGCCTTCAATATAATTTTCCAAATCAGCTATAAAAAGAGAAAATAAAAAGGGACTAAGCAGGCAACCCTGCTTTACACCCATATGAGTTTCAAAACATTCAGTTAGGCCATTTCGACACCATACTGCTGCTTTCGTATCTGTATACAAACTACTTAACACCCGTATAACTTTACTAGACATACCCATTTCTAATAATTTATAGAATAATGCATGACGATCAATACTGTCAAAAGCTGCAGACAAGTCAATGAAAAACGCATAGACTTTTTTTCTTTTTATGTTTAACCTGATGCTGATTATGCTCATCAAATTCATGATATTATCTATGGTGGAATACGACCTACGGAAACCTGCCTGAAATTCCCCTATGACATTATTCACTTCCGCCTAAGCTGTTAATCTATTTAACAGAAGTCCTGTAAAAATTTTTCCGATCGTATTTGCGAAAGATATTCCCCGGTAATTACTAACCTCCTGCATGTTACCTTTTTTAAAAAGGGGAAAAATAATAGAGCTTTTAAAACATTCAGGTACACTTCCCTTTTCAAAAATCTTATTAAAAACTGATAATACTTTTTTTAAATAAATCTCAGGGGTATTTTTAAAATATTCATATGGAATACGATCTAAACCGGGTGCCTTATTATTTTTAGAATTTTGAAGAACACATAACAATTCTGAGAAATCAAATTCTGCATCAAGAAAATCATTTATTATATATGGTTCGGCATAATTTATTCTGTCTGGGCTCAAGGGAGGATTTAATAGGTTTTTAAAATACTGAAACCATTCTGAAGGTAGAATATTTTTATCAAATTTAAAGCTATTGGTTCTAAATACGCGGGTCAGATTCCAAAATTCTTTTGAATCTCGAACACTTTTAAATTTATCAATTGTATTTTCAAGAAAATCCTTTCTTTTAGCTCTACATAATTTTTTATAATCCCTAGATACTTTTAAATACAAAATTTTAATGGTATTCGAATCAGTTTTACGAAAGATCTTTAATAAATAACATCCTAGAACGCATTACCGCACAAACCTTATCAAACCATCAAAACCATTAGGATGTTTGATAAATGGCAGAGAGAATATGATTTGATTGATAAAGGAGTTTTCTATAAGAAAAGTAATCCCCTAGTAGGTGTTAAACCTTGGTTTCTTGACCTCAATTTAAATAGAAGAAGCATCAGGATAATTAATAGAATCAGATCCAATCATGGACTCTGTGGTGCATACTTAAATAGAATAGGAAGAGCTAATACTAATGTATGTACAGAATGCGGTACACTTGACGATTTGGAGCACATTCTGATGGAATGTAAAAAATATAGTAGCTATAGAGTCAAACTGTTCAGCTCTCTTCAAAAAAAGATAAAAAGTCCATTTAATTATATTAACATTATACAGGAAGTTAGATCCACAAGCGAAGAATTAACAGAATTTATTAATGAGGGATGTATTAAAGTGTAAGCTTAAATGATTTAATAGTGGAAATGATAGTTAATTTCAAATATTGAACATACTGTTCTTGAATCGTTGGCTAATGGCCACAGGCATAGGCCCAAAAAAAAAAAAAAAAAAAACCATTCCTGCTTTTTAGCAAAATTTTCACCTGAGTAATTTAATAAATTGTATTTTTTCGCAAAATCCAACACTAAATCGGTTAGGTGACTCAAATTTTCATGAGGATCGTCAGAGACAAATGAAATGTCTGAAACTCGTTTTTCTATTTCATCACGAAAAATTTTACAATTCTGTGGTTTCCATTTTAATTTAGAAATTAACGGTATAACGTCCTCACAAGTTGTTTTAACACTAACACATTTAACAGCAACAGGCAAGTGGTCAGAAAAGGGTACAGGTACTACTTCAAAGTCTAACACATAGTCAAGTATATCTAACGATACCACACAATAATCTATTACAGAAGAACCTTGCGCCCCAACAAACGTGTACTCGCCTAAAACATCCCCTTTTGTCCGGCCATTCAGCATTATTAAATTAAAATATTCAAAAAGAGAAAGCAAATGATTACCATTTTTATTAGAAATAGAGACTTTAGAGTTTCTACTACATTGAACATGATGCGAACCTGATAATAAGGAACCGGGTATCACTTGTGCTTCACTCACTCTACCATTATAATCGCCAATTAATATGAAATTAGAATTGGGCAAACTGTCAAATACCTGAAACAATTCCTCAAAATCATTGCTCCAATGATTACAATTTAAATATACAGGCACAATAAAATAACTAATATAGCATGGGTGACATTGATTATATTGTAATTAAGGATAGTTTTAAACTGAATAATATTTTTATTAATCAATATTTTTTTAACCCCAATAATATGGCCCTCACTAGCTCTTCCTCTTTTATTACTTTTCTTTGCTGGAATCCACAAAATTTTATATTCATTAAACCGTTTTTTAAAAATCAAAATATAATTTTCTTCACTTATAAACGTTTCAAACAAAATAAAAATGTCATATTTACTTAAAAATGAAATGAAATCACTATTATACAATTTACTTTTTAAACCAGATATATTATAACCGACAACACTAAGAAAATCATTAATCTTGTTACCTGGAAAATTCTTCTCTACTTTTTTTGTGATTGAACTGAAGAGATAGATTCACTGCGCCTACGAACCATTTCCATGGAATCGCCATATTTCACAAATTTAGGAGAAGTTTTCTTCAGCCTTTTCCGCTTCTTTGGTGTTTTAACATCTAGCGATATTCCCTCCTCCTCGCCCTGATCCTCCTTATCATAGCCTTCCGTATCAACCTCTGATGTTCTTGTCAAACCAGCAGTTTTAATTAAATCGGAGACATGACAAAATTTACCGTCCAGTAATAATCCATTTCTTCTCATTTTACTATCGTGACCCTTTTCTTTAAAATGTAGATGGAATTTTAGTAGCTCTTTTCGCTCTAGTTGAGTTTCTTTATCCATATCTTCGTTGACAAAAATTCTACTACCTTTCAATTTTCTGGCATTTTGTAACAAATCTCTTTTTCGCATATTAGAGATCAGTGAAACCACAACTGGCCTAGGCTTAGCTCCCTTTTTCCCTATTCTTCTGACAAAATTCAAATCAATTTTAGATACTAGAACCTTCAACACATTATTGAATAAATCCAAGATATTCTTTTCCAACAATTCATTGTTTTCTCCAGTCACCTCATCCAGTCCAAACAGTACCAAATTATTACGCCTCCGGAAAGACTCCATAACTCTTTGTTGCCTGTTGAGATGAGCCTTCAACTCAACATTTTCTTGCTTTAAATTTTTTAAATTCTTCTCATGCTCCTCTAAAACCAGAGAAACATTTAATTTATTAATTTCACGTTGTATTATTTCTTCCACAACTGATTTCATTTCCGACCTCATATCCTTTTTAAAGTTATCAAAAAATTGAATTAACTCTGCTTTGTCAACCGACATGATTAAACTTATTAAAAATACATGTAAATATCAAATTAAAAGATTTAAAACTTTCACGGAATACTTATAAATAATTTCAAGTCGAGGCAGCAGGTAGTGAGTCTGGTGCAAGAGAGACAGCGATAGATCTCCCACTCCTGACAGTACACTTAGAAGTTATCATGCACTATCCCTTCCACACCAACACTAGCGTAGCACACCACTCCCCGTACACTCCACAGCTCTGAATATTTATACTTTTTTGAATGATAAATCAATCTTTGGACTTTTTCAACGTATGCTTGGCGCGAAAATAATGATTAAAAGAAACATCGATATTGCTAACGGAATTGTAAACGGAACAATTGGTGTAGTGGAACGGATTGTTTATAAAGGAAATTTCGTTGATTCTTTAATTGTCGTCGTAAATAATAAACCCTTTCGTACGCGGTAACCATCCACAAATCTCAAGGCTTAACCTTAGATTGTTTGTTCACGAGTTTAGGTAAAGAAGTGTTTGCACCGGGCATGCACTATGTAGCTCTCTCGCGGGTCTCTAATTTAAACGGGTTGTATTTAATAGATTTCGATTCGTAAAAAATAAAAGTAGATACGGACGCGTTAAATGAATACCGTCGATTGAATAAAATGATACAATCACCATGTTTGCAAACTGCGAATAATAATATTTGCGTTTCCCCCACCATCAAGTTAACAAAAAAAAATCCCTTCCTCAATCATATGATAATCGCGAAATTTGTTCTAAAACGGAAATATTTGGCTTAACAAATTCTGACGGCGTTTCATGTTACGCGAATGTTGTTGCACAGTGTTTAATTAATATAGATCGCGTTAAATTTAACCTAAAAAATTATCTCTCCAATTATATAAAAATAAGATTTCCGGATCCAAAAACTCGTGATTATTACAAAACAGTGAGCGTAACTTGCGAAATATTTAATATTTTAACAACCGGAATAAATCTTGGTATAAACGAATCAAATACTAAACGACTCCGCGAATTAATTGCTCACGATAGCGAACTAAACTTCAACGCTAATATTCAGCAAGACGCGCAAGAATTTCTATCGTTCGTAATAAATGCTTTAAAAACAGAAAATTACATTCCGAGCAAGTCATTTGATTGCACAGTTAAATTCGTAAGAAAATGTTTCAATTGTAATAATTATTGGGATGACGTTCCCATTAATCCTGAGGTAATGTACTTTGTAGAATTCGGGGTCGTCCAAAATAACGAGCCGGTTAGTTTTCTAACGTTATTGGACTATAAATTATCGGATATCACGTGTTCAGAATGCGGGGAAAATAAAATTTATATTAAAAGTAAATTAAGTTCGGTATCGGATTATCTAATAGTTATACTAAAGCGTTATCAAGGAAATCGTGTTTTAAATGAAATTCACTCTTTCGATGAAAATAATATTAATATTGACGGTTTTAATTTCACATTGGCGTCCGTGATTTACCATTACGGTTCGGGCCTTAATTCTGGCCACTATGTTTGCGCGATTAAAAGTCAATAATTCGTGGACTTTGTTAAATGACGACATAATTAATTATAATTTTAAATTTAATCCGGGTTTAAAAGACGCGAACATTTTATTTTTAAAAACAAAAACAATGTAAAATCAAAAACGAAACCGATATATTTTAAATTTAAACTCTTAAATTTCGGTCGTTAGAGAGCCAGCATTCTGACATTTGGACTGACCTGCATGTGATTTTTATTTAATGAAAATATTAATTAATTTGTTTGTTCATGTTTCTTTTTGTTTCTGTTTAAAAAAAATGTATCATTGAAATAGAATTTGTTTTTCGCAATGAATCTTTATTTCTGTCCCGATATATTTTTTCCAACGCCGTGAATAAAAACATATTATTTTAGGTTTTATTAAGATATGGGCCAATTTGACCCTAAGTCTTTCGCCTTAACGACCCACCCGCCTTTTCATGGCTTATTGTAATTGAGTATAGAAGTTTAAGATTTTTTTTATATACACTGTTGTCTGTAACAAGAAATCGAAAAACACACCACATATTATTTTCCCAAAGAAAGAAGAAATTTATTTGATTGTAATTTACATATATATTTGCGTTTTAAGCAAATTCTAAGTCATATTCTACAATATTTATTAGTTAATTTCTTTATTTTATTTAATTCCATGTTTTGAACAATTTTACTCAATAATTTTATTCTACTATTCATAAATGTTAGAAATTCTAGGTACATTTAGATGAATCTTTCACAGCTGTGTAATAAAAACGTTAAACTAAAACGTTTCTGTTCAAATTCTTTACCTATTTTTTGAAATATTACGCTCGTAGTTTTTTTTTTTAATTATGTAGAAAACTTTAAGATAACCAACTACAATTAATTAAATTTGATGCAGTTGTAAAGGTTGCAGACCTAATTCAGAGGAATCAATATACATAATGTTAAATAAATACTCCTCACTGTGAAAGGTTTGTTGTATATAATTACTTTATTACATCAATTGTACTTTTTTGTTATAATATGTGTGACTAAAACTAACTGACGGACTAAATCCGCCGAAGCCGGTCCCAAGCCCCGGTTGTAAAAGGATGAGTGGTCCGTTTCATTTTGTTGCAGATATAAAGGCAAACTGTACGCAGAGAGATCATATTCAAAGATGTCTATGAAGTTTAACATTGTTCTTCATAGGACTATGAAACTTTAATTAAAACTATCCAAAAGGTACAAAAATCTCCTTAACAAAAACTTACAGTTTAAAAAGTTAAGTATAAGGGTTGATTAAACGACAAAATGTACACAAATCAGCAAGTACCTATCATTTTAATCACACTTCACCTCGTAATAATTTCAGCCATTTAGAACCGTTTTGGAAAAGCTTATTTTATTTTTTTTTTTTTTTTTTTTTTTTTTTTTTGGCGCATCAACAGCTGAGGTCATTAGCGCCCGGAGCTTTTTCCAGTGCACTGCCGGCCTCCGGACAGTGTTCTCTCGTTACAGACAACACTGTCCATCACCGGACAGTGAGCTGTAAGAAGCTCCTAGGAAGAGAAAATCTAAGGGTCAGCTGCTGGATTCGAACCCGGGACCTCCGCGTGGGAGTCCAGTATGCTAACCTCATAGCTAATCCCTTATTTTATTTAAATTGGTTTCTAATTTTTCGCCATTTTTATAAAAGATTTCTCTTACTATTAAATTTTCTGAGAACATTTCCCTGTGAACAGTGTCTTCATGCATCCTTACAGAAGATATTCAAAACAAATAAGAATCCATTGCACTTATGTAACAATTGATATCATTTAAGTATAATTTTACTGCATTAGATTTTCAGTAATATTTGTTACATTTTATTACACGTCACAGACCCTTATGCTGGCCATTTTTTTATCAATAAAATATTTTTGCTCAGGGAAGAGTGGCACCCCTCTAGCTGGAGTATTTAACTCGGTAACAAGAGCTGTCCTTACGTACGGTTGTCAAATTTGGGGTGCCCAGTACTCGGAAAGATTAGAGAAAGTACAGAGGCTGTACATTAAGAGACTGTATCGTTTGCCAAAAAATACACCTAATTATGTTCTCTACTTAGAAACAGGTGCAAGCCCATTACATGTTTTTACCTTCTCAATATTTTTGAGATTCATTAAAAAGATTTTGGATTTGGATGGTAATCGTTTAATTAAACAATTGGCACTGGAAATAATTAGAAAACAAATTTTGTGGTCTAAAGATTTGGCCAATTGGCTTCAAAAGTTGGAATGTGATGTTAATTTAGATTTCCAGTCTCCTGACAGGTTTGGTGCTGAAATTAACAAGATTATTAATGCTTTAAATCAGTACTATATTAACTGTAACATTTCCAAAGCTCTTAATAATACGTACCATAAAATTTATAGCAAGTTATCTTTTAAAGTAAATTCCACTTATATTGGTTTGGATGCCTACAGCGTGGGTCTAATTATGAAGATAAGAGGAGAGCTACTTGACCTAAACTATAAGCCATACATTCAAGGAAGAAACTACACATGCAGTATGTGCAATATGGGCGTCAATGAAGATGTATTTCACTTTCTTGGTCACTGTAGAATACTGGGTTTTATAAGAAAGAAATTCTTTGACAAGGTGACCTTAAAAGAAAGTGAAATGATTCTGCTGTTGAATGGTTCCAATTGGCTGCCATTAATTGCCTATATTAAAGAATCTATGGCATATAGAATGTTTCTAGTAGCAAATTTCAACTATTAAACAGTAATACCAACCCATGTCTCGGATGTAGTTTTGATTATTACTATTTTGATTATTATTAATATTATTGTTATTATTATCTCTTTAGAGCCCGTTTCCCATTCCTTAAATTAACAAGATTTCTATTTATTTAAGGTATTATAAGTTTTGAAAATGTTTTTTTGTTTTTTTTCTCTCTTCTTTAAAATGTCAGCCACAATTTCCTGACAGACGATTGTACTCATGTCAGTATTCATACGATTCAAATGTGTAATTTTTATTTATTTTGTTTGTAAATATGATAATAAAGTATGTTTTCTATCTATCTATTAATGCAGTAAAATTACTTAAATATTAATGAAGAATTAATGAAACGTTGGGTGATTGCTGATTTGTGTACCTTTTGGCGTTTAATCAACCCTTATACTTAACATTTTAAACTGTAAGTTTTTGTTAAAGAGATTGAATATGAAATGATTAGAGATATTTTCAAGTTTATTGATTGTAATTATAAATTTGTCTTTGTTAAGGGTTATGAAAAGAAAAGATTTCTTTTGGAAAATCTGTACAGTTGTTGTGTAATTAATTTAGAAGATTATGACCGTCCAAAACTTGAATCATTAGAAGCAGTAAGAAATCAGTGTATTATACACAATACTTGTAAAGAGAAATGTACGCAATATCGAATTAAAGCCATCTATTGCTGGCTCAATAATAAGTTTGGTTGGAATGAGCCGGAAATATTTTTGCCTTGAAGTATGAATGTGGTCACTGGCGAATGCATTGAGTTGCACACAAACCTGAATGTTGGTCACTGGGGAGGTGTAAAATCCCCATAAACCATGAATGGATTTGTGCAGATTCTGTACAGTGTATGAATGTGATTGATGTAAGGCAGCTAAAATTCTAACTACCATTAAAATGAAATTATTCGATAGCAAAACATTTCTAACTTCTTTCACATTAATGTAATTAGAAGTTAAATATTTTATTTGTATTAGTCACTTTGACCACTGTTCAATTTATTTTATTAAAAGTTTACATTATTAAAAGTTCTTGAGTTGGAATCTGTCAGTTGAACAGTTAACATCGTGTGCTAGTGCTCGTGATTATTTTCCTATAAAAGTGTGTTTTATTGGGAATTGTGACTTGAATTTTTTTGTATGTTGTGACTTTATCACTAAACATAAATTGATAAGTTTTCAAGAAAATCTATCGAGTAGTTTTTTGGAAAATTGCGAGAGAATAATAATAATCTTAATATATATAAATCTCGTGTCACAATGTTTGTCCTCAATGGACTCCTAAACCACTTAACCGATTATAATAAAATTCGCACACCATGTGCAGTTCGATCCAACTTGAGAGATAGGATAGTTTAAATCTCAAATTATAGTCGCAATTTTAATTTATTGCTAATTATTTGTCTGTTATTATTTGACAGTCACAATTATCTGTTAACTCCAAATGATTCTAACAGATGTCGATACCTTTCGACTGGGTTGAGTAAGTAATCAATAGATGGCGCTGCTATGGTAAATCTACGAACGTGTCATATAAGCTACATTTTAACAGCATAATTACCACGTGTTGTTGACGCTATAAAATTAATTAAATTTATTTTGTAGTGAACGAAATACCGTATAATTCAATTATTTCCACTTTTTAAATTTTTGGTGTTAGCATAGCCGGCCACGTGTTACTTAGACTGAAGTGTAAATTGAATTCATATTATAATGAAGATAATACAGTGAAATTAATCCTGTTTTTTACTTATTTGTGCTTCATTGATCAAAACTTTATAATTTAATTTGAATATATGTATGTAAGTATTATCACATAATTATAAAAGTTAATTAGAATGATTTTCAATTTTTTTTTTCTCATATTTAAACGATTAATTTATTATTTTCAGTCAAATGCCACCGAAAAAATCTAACCTCAACAACGCGAGCAGCTGCCATTGGACGTTCATAATAAACCAGATGCAATGTGTAACATCAAAAAGAATAGTGGAATAGCTGCAGTGTTGCGGAAGAGTTCTATAATAATTTGGGATGAGTGCACAATGGCACACAAATATTCACTTGAAGCATTAAACACAACTATGCAAGATTTAAACAGCAATAATAAACTTTTCGGTGGTGCTATCTTACTTTTGTCTGGTGACTTCCGGCAGACCTTACCGGTTATACCTCGCTCTACTTTCGCGGATGAGATTAATGCATGTTTGAAACAATCATTCTTATGGCGAAGTGTTGAAACACTTCGATTGACCATAAATATGCGAGTACAATTGCAAAATGATCCATCAGCACAAATATTTTCCGAACAACTGCTAGATATTGGGAACGGTAAAATAGAACTGCAACCAAATACGCAATGCATTAAACTACCAGACAATTTTTGCACTGTTGTTCAAGATAAAAATGAATTGATTCAGAGTATTTTCCCGGATATACAGAATAATTATTTGAATCATGAATGGCTTAGTCAACGGGCGATTTTGGCAGCCAAAAACGTTGATGTTGACGAAATTAACTTCCAGATACAACAGTTGTTACCAGGCGATCTGATGTCTTTTAAATCAATCGATACTGTTGTTGATGAAAATGAAGGTGTAAATTTTCCGATTGAATTTTTAAATTCATTAGATATCCCTGGAATGCCACCACATAATCTTCGATTAAAGATTGGTTCCCCTATTATTCTCCTCCGTAATTTGAATCCACCTCAATTATGTAACGGTACGCGTTTGGTCATCAAAAAGATCACCGGAAACATTCTTGAAGCAACCATTTTGGCTGGGAAGTTTAAAGGAAAAGTGGTCCTGCTGCCACGTATTCCGATGATACCATCAGATTCTACCATACCCTTCAAAAGGCTACAGTTTCCAATTCGTTTAGCTTTCGCCATGTCTATAAATAAATCTCAAGGTCAAACAATGTCCATTTGTGGTTTAGATTTGGAAAATCCATGTTTTTCTCATGGGCAACTATATGTTGCGTGTTCACGTGTTGGGAAACCGTCGAATCTATTTGTGTTAGCTAAAGACAGGTTAACCAAAAACATTGTGCACCGATTGGTGTTAAATTAAATTGAAATTGAAAGTATTTATAATTCAAAAAAATAGATATTAATGTTTAAAAGTTTAAGACTGTCTGCCTTGCCTACCTCATTCATGAGTTTAAGCGTCACATGTTATTTACTGTATTATACTGTAATATACTTATATTTGTTATAAAATTAAATGGAAATAATAAATCTGATAAATTTTTATTTTGTACCTATTGATTTCTGCTTAATATCAAGTGTAAGAACATTTTAATTAATTCTGTTCAACGTACTTCCCCTTCAAATCTCAATCCAGTGAATTTATATACCAACATCAACATTTTCGTCTTTGTTCGTAAATAATTTCATTGTACTAAAGGGTTATAGTAGTAGAAAGTCAAATAAGGAGATCACCATATTTTTTTACAAATACCATCTGTGTGAAAAAGCATAGTGGACTCCGTGACTGATGTTCTCTTATTGTTCCTCCTAGATTGTTTACTATAATGTAATATAACAAAAACTTTAGCCACAGCAACGCGTGGCCGGGTCAGCTAGTAATAATAATAAGGTGTATATTTTCAATTTACAATAAACGTAATGAAGAAAAATTACAATATATAACACAAATGCATGGACTTGGTCCATCAGCAGAGAAGCACGTAACTAAAATTCTAACTGGATACAAAACAAAAAAAAAATAAAATAAAACAAAAATACATAAAATTTAAGAGAAGAAAGTAAAAATTAAACTGTTCTATCATAAACTTCCTATATCTACCTGCGCATATACAATACATATTAAGCTGTGCCCAGTCCTTACCATTCAAATACTCTAAAAATTGGGGTTCACCTAATTGTTTTGTCCCAAAACATTTAATTCTGAACTCCTTTAAAACAGGACAAACGGCAATGTAGTGGTAGACATCTTCCACTTGACCCAGATTGCACAAACTGCATAAATGCTCTTGCTCACTTCTCCCAATTCTAAAATTCAGTCCTAAGAGCTGACCTCTTACCTTAAAAACATTTTTCATTAAAATAAAATTGTTATCATCTGCTATATAAGGATTTTGTAAACTCAATGACAAATCCCTATATATACTATGATAAACAGAACGATTTGCTTTTGACAATAAACTGCATTTAAATTCATGTTTAATTTTATCTAATAAATTAACTATATTAGTTGAATTACTATAATTTACCTCACAATCATATTTTTTGCATAAATTTATAAAATTCTCGTGCCAAAACAGTTTTTTATTAATGATTTCTTGAGCAAGTAACTTGGTCAACCTGGAATTATCTAATGACAATACCTTATGAATATATGATATGCAGAGATAAAGTAAAGATATATAACGGACTAGCCCCTGTTTCCAAATATATTATGTAGTCCGCGAATTTCGTGGAAGAGAGAATATTTTTTTGATGAAAAAGGTGAATACTCTTTCAATAGAAACAAACCGCCTAAAACCCCAAACTTGCGCAGCATAACAAATAACTGCTCTTGAAACAGCGTTGAAAACTTCCAATTTCGCTGATATGGGGACACCATAATTTTTCAATAAGCTGCTGTAGGTCGAATTTATTCCAAATTTAGCAGTAGATACTTTTTCTAAGAAATGCTGTCTAAAAGAAAGCCTTGGCGACACTCGAATCCCCAGATACTTATAGTCATTTACTATTTCTAGATTTTCTCCAAGATATGACCAATGTTCATTTCGCGCTAACCTCCCACCATTTCTGAAAACCATTATTTTCGACTTGGTAAGGTTCACTGATAAATTCCAGCAATCACAATACCGAGACAAATTATTTAACATTCTTTGAAGTATGGAGGGGTGATCAGCCATTATAACAATATCATCGGCGTATAATAAACATCTAATATTTATACCCGCAATACGAATGCCACCTTCTAGGGCCTCATGTATATCATTTATATATAACGAGAACAACAGTGGTGATAACAAGCATCCCTGTTTCAAACCCATTTTCGTTGGAAAGCTTCTCGTAAGGCCTACCGGAGTCCACACACAGACCTCGGTCTGATTATACAAACCTTGTACCGCATTTATGAATTTAGTAGACACCCCCATTGTATGTAATTTATAAAAGATATTATTTCTATTTGGAGAGTCAAACGGCGACCTAAAATCAATAAAACAACAGTATAATTTTTCCCCTTTATTTCTAGTCAATTTAATAATGTTAAGAAGATTAAAAATGTTGTCCACTGTGGAATATCCTTTTCTAAATCCAGCTTGGTATTCCAGCAAAACATTATTTTCAGTTACCCATGCTTCTAACCTCTGCAAAAGCAAACCAGTAAATAATTTAGAAATGCAGTCCAAAAAAGAAATCCCTCTGTAATTCCCAGCAACATTTACATCTCCTTTTTTAAGTAATGGAAAAATAATTGATCGCGAAAAACTCGCCGGCACATCTGACGATTCATAAATGTAATTGAACAAATTCAGTAATTTCTCCAAAAAATGTTGTGTACTATACTTATAAAATTCAAAAGGAACGCGATCAAGACCGGGCGCTTTTCCAATCTTTACCTTATTTATTACTTTTAAAAACTCCTTGTAACTGAATTCTTTATCCAAGACCGCTACCACTGTTAAAGACGCTGCAAAACTTATTAAATTCGAATGACCTGCAGGATTTAACAAACTGCTAAAATGCTCTATCCATTCCTTATTTTTAATTGCGGGTGAACAGATAAAATTCTTATTTCTCAATTCTTTAATAACTGACCAAAAATCTTTAGAATTCTGAACCTTCTTCAATTGCTCATTCAATGCCAAAAAATATTCTCTCTTTTTATTTTTACATATAAACTTGTATTCTCGATTACAAATAGTATACTTGTTTTTGATAAACACTAACCCAATTTTTCTAAACAGATGTAAAAGTCTAAAACATTTATTTCTTAATTGTTTACATTCCATATCGTTTTGTTCTTTTTGTTTTGTTCTTCCATTATTAACAGCTCTTTGTTTACAATTACCCAAAGTGGATGCATCTCTAATCATTTTAATAAATACATCTATTGCTTCTTGTGTATTTAATGGAATATTATTATTACAATTAACAATTTTTTGCAGTTTGTTACCAAAATGTTTGTCATCAGATACGGTCCAAGTTAATTTAGGGAGAAGCGGTAAAAGTGTGTTCTTTCTAACATCTGTATTCAAACTGAGAGACAAATGAAGCGGCATGTGGTCCGAAAACAATTGCGGTACCACACAGAAATCACTGACTAATCCAGCTAAATCACAAGATACACAACATAAATCATTTACAGAATTCCCAGGTCCACCAATAAATGTAAACTCCCCATCTGGGTCACTTGTCGTCCTACCATTTAATATAATTAAATTACATTCATCGCACATACCTCAAACATTTTACCTTTATTGTTTATTACAATATCTTTTGATTTCCTATCTACGCTTAATCCTAGTCTACCATCTACAAGATCTGCCGGTATAGACTGCAAATCAGCCACTCTAACATTGAAATCCCCTAACAAAATAACATTAACAGAAATTTTATGCAAAAAATTAGCTAAACGCTCAAATTCATCATTCCACTTATCTCCACTAATATATCTTTAACAAAAACTTACAGTTTAAAATGTTAAGTATAAGGGTTGATTAAACGCCAAAAGGTACACAAATCAGCAAGTACCCAACATTTCATTAATACTTCATTGATATTATTTAAGTAATTTTACTGCATTAATTTTCATTCATATTTTTTAGAATTAATTAGATGTTTCACAGACCCTTATGCTGGCCAGTTCATTCATTTTCTTTTTCTTTTATTTTATGATTTAAGGCGCGTCAACATCTAAGGTTATTGGCGCCCGGAGCTTTTTTCAGTGCACTGCCGGCCTCCGTACAGCGTTCTCTCGTTACAGACAACACTGTCCATCACCCGGACAGTGAGCTGTTAGAAGCTCTTAGAAAGAGAAAATCTAAGAGTCTGCAGCTGGATTCAAACCCGGAACCTCCACATGGGAATCCAATACGCTAACCGCATAGCTAATCCCTTCCCTTTGTTCATTCATAATATTTTATTTTTTTGTTCTAATTATGATAAAATGTATATTATATCTTCGTAATTAAATAGGTACTTTATTTTAGCTTTATTCCAAATTATTCTTCTGATTTATCTTTATTATGCCCTTTATTCTGAGTAGTCACATATATATACTCCTTAACAAAAACTTACAGTTTAAAAAGTTAAGTATAAGGGTTGATTAAACGACAAAAGGTACACAAATCAGCAAGTACCTATCATTTCAATCATACTACAGCTCATAATAATTTCAGCCATTTAGAAACATTTTCTAAAACTTATTTTATTTAAATTGGTTTCTAATTTTTCGCGATTTTTATAAAAGATTTCTCTTACTATTAAGTTTTCCGAGAACATTCCCCTGTGAACAGTGTCTTAATGTATCCTTACAGAAGATATTAGAAAAAGAATCCATTGTACTTTCGAAACAATTGATATCATTTAAGTATAACTTTACTGCATTAAATTTTCATTAATATTTTTTACATTCTATTACACGTCACAGACCCTTATGCTGGCCAAATTTTATCAATAAAATATTTTTGCTCAGGGAAGAGTAGCACCCCTCTAGCTCATATTGATTGTAATAGGAGTTATTAAACGATTAATGCATAGGTTTTTAATGAGACGCTATTCTATTAAACAATTCAAAAAATCATAAAACGTTTTTAAGAAAATTCACCTTACCAACATATATTTACGCAATTATTGTTATTATTACTTTTACTTGTTTATATTTAAGTGCAATTTAGGAAATTATACATCGTCGGTTTAAGTTTATCCTTTGATTAAACGGATTGGCACTATACTGTACCAAATGGTCAAATGTTAATTAAAAATAAGAGTTAATTAATTACAAATATTTATAGTAATACAATATATTAATGTATACAGCTTCCTTTAAATCTGTCCTCATCTGATTATACATATGAATTTTCTTATTTGTTTTTTAGTGCAACAGTCTGCATAGGACGTTAATCTCGACAGTAATGGTTCTCAAAGCATTTTTGTCCAGAACTTTTTTTCCATTGCCTGATTCCCAGCTTTCTGAGATGCTCCTTCAGTTCCCCTCCTTTTAGGTCTGCCTATTATCCGTCTACTCTCCTGTCCTCCTTCTACAGCTTTTTGATTCCTCTGTAAAATGGATTAAGATAACGTATATTTTTAGATCAGGACATTACTGTTACTTTTACTAATTATTTGATTATTAAAATTCTATATAAGTATTTAATTAAAGGGACTTCATTTGTTTATAATTTAGAATGGATTATTATTACAAATAGGTATATATTGGCTATTAGCCATTCAAGAGTGGAATTCCTTTTAACTCCGTGATTCAATTTTTAACAGTGATAGAAAAACTCTAGCTTTATCTTTTTCTATTTCATTGTGCGTGTGATTTGAGTAGGGTTCGCCAGGTCGAGTGATGATTATTCAAAATAAAGAGCGTAGTAAAGATAAAACAAAAATAATTGGGAACGGAGTTAAATTAAAATGCCTGTTTACTAACATTTATTAAGCCGTAATATAAACTGCATTTTTATATTAGCAGAAAATATTTTATTGATAAAAAAAATGGCCAGCATAAGGGTCTGTGACGTGTAATAGAATGTAAAAAATATTAATGAAAATTTAATGCAGTAAAGTTATACTTAAATGATATCAATTGTTTCGAAAGTACAATGGATTCTTTTTCTAATATCTTCTGTAAGGATACATTAAGACACTGTTCACAGGGGAATGTTCTCGGAAATCTTTTATAAAAATCGCGAAAAATTAGAAACCAATTTAAATAAAATAAGCTTTTAGAAAATGTTTCTAAATGGCTGAAATTATTACGAGCTGTAGTATGATTGAAATGATAGGTACTTGCTGATTTGTGTACCTTTTGTCGTTTAATCAACCCTTATACTTAACTTTTTAAACTGTAAGTTTTTGTTAAGGAGATTTTTGTACCTTTTAGGAAGTGTTAATTATAGTTTCATAGTCCTATGACGAACAATATTTAAACTTCATAGACATCTCTGAATAAGATCTCTCTGCGTACAGTTTGCCTTTAATCTACAACATAATGTAACGGACCCCTCATCCTTTTACAACCTGGGCTTGGGACCGGCTTCGGCGGACTTAGTCCGTCAGTTAGTTTTAGTCACACATAACAAAAAAGTACAATTGATGTAAAAAAAATAATTATATAGAACAAACCATTCACAGTGAGGAGTATTTATTAAACAATATGTATTTAGCTTCCTCTGAAGTAGGTATGCAATCCTTCTGACAACTGCATCAAACAGAAAATTAATTTTGGTTGGGCAATTTAAACTTTTCTGCATTATTAAAAAAAAAACAAAAAACGAGCGTAAGATTTAAAAAAATCGGAAAAGAAGTTGAACAAGAACTTTTTAATTTAATGTTTATAGTCATCAGCTGTGAAAGATTCATCTATAGGTACGTAGAATTTCAAAAATTTATAAATATAGACTAAAATTGTTCAAAATATGCAAATTAATAAAATGAAGAAATTAACTCATAAATATCGTTGAATATGACATAGAATTTGTTTTAATCGCAAATTAAATGTAAATTACAATGAAATATATTTCTTCTTTGAAAAGGATGGACCATTTCTTACAAAAAAACAAAATAACATTAATGTATTTTCATTCACATCGATTAAAAAAATATTTCGGGACAAAAAAGACTCATAGCGAAAAACAAATTTTATATCAATGATTTTTTTAACAGAAACATGCACAAACAGATTAATAATATTATTAAATAAAAATCACATGCAGTCAGTCCAAATGTCCGTTACCTGCTGGCTCTCTAAGTGACCGAAATTAAAGATTTTAAATTTAAAATATATCGGGTTTGTTTTTGTTTTCACATTGTTTTTGTTTTTAACATTAAAATGTACGCGTCTTTTAATGCCGGATTAAATTTAAAATTATAATTAATAATCTCGTCATTTAGCAAAGTCCACGAATTATTTTGACTTTTTATCGCGCAAACATAGTGACCGGAATTAAGACCCGAACCGTAGTGATAAATCACGGACGCCAGTGAGAAATGCCGTCAGAGTTGTTTAAGCCAAATATTTCCGTTTTCGAACAAATTTCGCGATGATCATATGATTGAGGAAGGCATTTTGTTTTTGTTAACTTGATGGTGGGGGAAACGCAAATATTATTATTCGCAGTATGCAAACATGGTGATTGGATCATTTTATTTAAACGACGGTATTCATTTATCGCGTCCGTATCTGCTTTTATTTTTGACGAATCGAAATCAATTAAATACAAACCGTTTAAATTAGTGACCCGCGAGAGAGCTACATAGTGCATGCCCGGTGCAAACACTTCTTTACCTAAACTCGTGAACAAACAATCCAAGGTTAAGCCTTGAGATTTGTGGATGGTTACCGCGTACGAAAGAGACACCGGAAATTGTTTCCTATGCACGTAAATATTTTTTATTAATTGAAATCGCGCTTGTACCCTTTCTAAAGTAAAGGGTTTATTATTTACGACGACAATTAATGATTCAACGAATTTTCCTTTATAAACAAACCGTTCCACTACACCAATTGTTCCGTTTACAATTCCGTTAGCAATATCAATGTTTCTTTTAATCATTATTTTAGCGCCCACAAATAAATTTATAGTTTTAGATAAATTAGCTGTGCTAGAGACGTCTTCCGAAATTTTAGAAATTAACAAGTTCAAATCTTTTATTTTTTTATTTGACAATTTGGAATTATAATCAATTTCATCGATACTATCAATTGTAACTATTTCTTTCGCGAATTTATCCGAATAAAGTTTATTAAAAGTTATACATTGAGCTTTAGTCGCGAAAAGACATAACGGATTTTTACCGGAATCGACTAATTCCTTATACCTTTGAATTACATTATTTAAATCGTTATTTGGTAGAAGACGTGAGTTTAATAGTGAGATGTCTTCTTCGCAGACATTACCCGACCGAATATTGAGCAAGGTATTTATAAAACCGCTTTTATCATTTTTTTGTCTTACGTTAATTTTTAATTCGTCATATTCGAACATCGACCAAAGATCAACTGAACCGATGGATCCGAGTTTGGATTTACATTCGATGCGGGTTAACTTTTTAAAAACTTGATTACCTTTGACGGGCTGCAATTGTAACAAATCTCCGAAAAGTAAGATATTAAGATTACCGAAAGGTTCATTATTTTTGGCAATTTCCGTCAACCGAAGATGAATATAAGCAAAAACGAGACTCGAAACTAAACTAATTTCATCGATTATCAATAATTTCATATCTTTAAGTACGTGCCTAATCGCCCGACAACTTTCAACGTTTAATTTATTATATTCGGCGGTTTGTTGGTGCTCAACCGGGAGCGATAAAAGCCGGTAAATGGTGACAGCCAGGCCGGTCGGAGCCGTTATAGCCACTGAAACAGTGTCTTTCTTAGGCGGAAATGTGTTGTTAATCCAAACTTTTAACGCTTTTAAGAGATACGATTTACCCGTACCGCCTACACCAGAAACGAATAATTTAATTTGACTGTTGCATTTATTATTACTTTGGTCGATAAGTGTTTTAGTTATTTTATTAAAAATCCGGCTTTGATCTTCATTTAAGTTAAATAAATTATTATCGCGATCGTCATTACTAGTATACATCGCCGCGCAAACTTCCAACATCGCCACGTCTGCATCCTGAACCTTTTAAAATATCCGATTCATTTCGCCACGGTTTAAAAAGAAGTAAAAGGGAATGATAATATTTATTTCGGTCTTGTTCTGTATTTAGCGTTTTGTACATCGGATGTTGAATTACGTACGGTTTTCCACGCTTTCTTAAAACAACATTATTTTTTAATTTTATTCGGTTATCGGCTTCTAATTGATTGCGGGAAAGATCGTAATAACGACAGAAGTCGTATACGTTTAAATTTTCTAGATGGTCGGGTCGATTCGGATAGTAATCGTTTAGCCATGACTTCAAATATACATCCGTTGAATTAGCCGGCATATTTTGTAATTGGTTAAACGGTTTTAAACATAGTTTTCTATTCTCGCGAAACGTGGTGCTGATATATCTCATATCTTCCGATTTACCGTACAAATGATGCCCGAGTAACCGATCCACTGTTTCGTATAGCCCGATCTGACGATGTGTTAATTTTTTTAAACCTAAACTCCATAACGCTTTTTTATTCGATTCTTTACATATACTCTTTAACAAAAACTTACAGTTTAAAATGTTAAGTATAAGGGTTGATTAAACGCCAAAAGGTACACAAATCAGCAAGTACCCAACATTTCATTAATACTTCATTGATATTATTTTAAGTAATTTTACTACATTAATTTTCATTAATATTTTTTTGAATTTATTAGATGTTTCACAGACCCTTATGCTGGCCATTTTAATCTACAAAATATTTGTTCAAGTAGAACACCATTTAACTTAGATTGACTGTAATAAGATAAATAAGATATGCATATTTTTATGACAGCTAACATAATTATTCCAGTATTTTACTATAAGTAAAATTAGAGGGACTACATTAAATTACAATTGAGATATGAATAATTATTGTTGAATAATTTACTTGATATTACCTACGCGTTATTTGTGCTCACAAATACTTCGGAAAGACGAATTCTAGACTGAAATATTAATTTAAATCCGTGATTCAAATTTAAATAGTAGCCGACTCTGCCTTTGTCTTTTTTTACTTTAACGTGCATGTACACACATACGATATATGTGACTATTCAGAATAAAGAGCATAATAAAGATAAATCAGAAGAATAATTTGGAATAAAGCTAAAATAAAGTACCTATTTAATTACGAAAATATAATGTACATTTTATCATAATTATAACAAAAAAATAAAATATTATGAATGAACAAAGGGAAGGGATTAGCTATGCGGTTAGCATATTGGATTCCCACGTGGAGGTTCCGGGTTCGAATCTAGCTGCTGACCCTTAGATTTTCTCTTTCTAAGAGCTTCTTACAGCTTACTGTCCGGGTGATGGACAGAGTTGTCTGTAACGAGAGAACACTGTCCGGAGGCCGGCAGTGCACTGAAAAAAGCTCCGGGCGCCAATAACCTTGATGTTGACGCGACTTAAATCATAAAAGAAAAGAAAAAGAAAATGAATGAAGTGGCCAGCATAAGGGTCTGTGAAATATCTAATAAATTCAAAAAAATATTAATGAAAATTAATGTAGTAAAATTACTTAAAATAATATCAATGAAGTATTAATGAAATGTTGGGTACTTGCTGATTTGTGTACCTTTTGGCGTTTAATCAACCCTTATACTTAACATTTTAAACTGTAAGTTTTTGTTAAAGAGATTTTTGTACCTTTTGGATAGATTTTCTTTTTTGTATGTTTTGCAAAGTTACATATCTGCTTTTCAGATTTTATTAAAATTGGGAATAATAAATTTAATTTTATCATTATAACCTGAAAAGGTGTTAAGTCGGAGTTACTACCACTGGACAGATCTTTTTAAAGAATGATTATAGTTGCGGTCCCCAAACCATCCTCAATAACAATTTTTTTGAAAAAAGCGTTTTGAATAAAATAGGAATGTAATTTGTACGTAAATAGCAAAATTAAACTGCGATTTCAGTACTTCCCTTTAAGAGGAGTAAGAAAAATAAACTGCGATTACAGTACTTCTCCCAAAAAGGCAAAGAGGCAAAGATTTTGAATCGAACTACAATTCATTGATGAAAATCGGTTCACTCATTGAAAATTTTAACGATTGCAATACTTCCTCTTAGTAGGTGTAAGAGCATGATGGCACTTCACAGCCACGTAGAGGAGCTTTAACCACTTCTTCTTACTAAATTTTATCAAAATCGGACTAACCGTTATAGAAATATTGGTAATAATAGTTTTAGAAAGGGCCTTACTTGGGTGGGGCAAACTCCCCTCCTTATGAGGCACAGCGTCGAGACTTTTAAAGTGCAAATCTGTACAAAATTTCGATTCGAATGACACTTTATTCATGAAAATCGGTTCACGTTTCGATAATTTGAAACGATTGCTATACTTCCCCTTAACAAGTGTAAGAGCAGATCGTCGCTTTAATGTTACGTAGGGAAGCCCTAACCCTGTCATCCTACCAAATTTTATCAAAATCGGGCTAAGATTTACAGAGTAATTAGTAATAATAATTTTGGAGGGGGCCTTACATAAAGGGGGCTAACTCCTCTCCCATTCGATGTACAGGGTCGAGACCCCCAAAAGGCACATCTACATAAAATTCCGAATCGAACGATACCTCATTCATGAAAATCGGTTCGCGCGTTTAGGCGCTACGTTGTTTACAAAAAAGGTAACAACAACAACAAGAAGAAGAAGAAGAAAAAGAAGAAGAAGAAGAACAAGAACATTTTCTGAAAATGCCGTTTTTGGTCATTTTCGGCAACTTTTTTCTCAAAATCTACTTAATCTGGGTTGTTGAAAAAAATTACAGTTATAAAGGAGGGTGTGCCCTTTATTTTAAAGAAAATTTGGGAATTTTATCTTTTATAGAAAAAGAGGAAAAAAATGTCAAAGTTGGGTGTTTTTCAACATTACGCTTTTTCGTGCAGTTTTTGACGATCAACCCTTATACAACTGTCCTACAGGACAGTTTTAATCAGCCCACAAATCTTCTAATTCCGTTTTTTCATTTTTCGATATATAACTAGTTACGTAAATGACTAATCTCAAATCTCCGTCTTTAACAAATTGCACGTCAACGTTAAACCCGCCGGAAGCTAATAAAAGGACAGGGTTGTAGTCGTAATGCGTACCTCACTTCTCTGTCTGGGCAAGTCATAAACACGTTTCGGACCGAAACCTTTAACTCTAGACGCGATTGTGGAAATTATGTCATTAATTATCAATTCGTCGGTAACTTTACGCGGAAATCCAAACCGACATTTAGTATACATTTTTTGATTAACGCGATATTTACGTTGACAGTACGAGTTACATTTATGCATTTGATATTTCCGGACAAACGAGTGCAAGACAGGTGACTCTAAAGGATCCGGTAACCGAGCACAAATATATGTGTTAATAAAATCGGCAACCTTTTTAAAGCAATCATTATTAATTTCCGGACTATCCCGAATCCACAATAACATGTGGTAATGCGGCGCCCCCTTTCTTGATATTCTACGCGCCAAAAATAATGTTCCACGAAACCTAATACCGGATTTATTTTAATCTTTATTAGAAACTTGAACATATTACGGATGAGACGGTGATAATATCTACACACACTAGTCGGATCTAACGCACATAACTCTCCGGCGGACATTTTCTCCACGTTAGGAACATCTTTATTAATTTTGACAAGGTACTGCAATAATTCGGAATGATCATATTCTGCACACGACAATGTTACAAAAAAAGTCGGCGCCCCAAAATCGCGTGTCATGGCATTGAGTTCTTGGCGACGACGTTGCCAATACTCTTTAGTACCTCGCAACGAACTAAATAGATTGATTAATTGTTGTTCTAATAATTCATCGTTACCGGAAACTTTGGTCAAAATATCATTCACCGTGTACGGTTTGTAAGCGCGAACGTTTAACAAGTGAGCAATCGCCCCGCCTAGGTATTTAAATTCACTATCGTTTAACAAGTGAAATAAATAACAAGGATCCCGCCGAAACCGCCCGTCTTTATTCAATATTCGCGTTTTACGGTACTCAGCGTCCGACAGAGGAATATTTCTATTTACCTCAAATTTTCCGAACCTGCCTTTAGGAAATAGATGAGGAAATGTTAGGTAATCTAAATTTTTATCAAAAACCGACACGTAATCTCCCTTCATTTGCTGCATTTGATACGATTCAATTTCACTCGATTCCACTGCATTCATATTTATCGGATGTAGGGAGTGAAAAGTATAAAATCCGGTTTTGTAAAAAGTTGCAATATCTACTTTTTTTATGGAAGCCCCGGATATATCCTTAAAAGTATATTTATTACCAATATTTTCGTTAATATTGGGTAACAATTTTACATTTAGATTTACGTTCGCGTACAACGGGTTATTTCTTTTAAAGCGGCAATCGCTTTGTAAATTTTATTCGCGCTCACTAAATCTTGCCATATGACTCGGTTTTGTGTAGGTACGCCATTAACCAGTACAACCACTTCATGATTTTGGGGCAGTTCGTTCGGAAGTAGGTCCACGTTTTTCTGCAAAGGGAGGGGTAAATAAGTGACGCGACCCTTTAACCCTTTAAGTTTTTCACTGACCGCAATTTTCCCTTTTTTCGGCTGTAGACGAATTACACATTGAAACGATTTAACTAATTGAGTCAGCATAGTTTCGAAAATATTCAACTTACCAACTTCTGCAGGCACGGGATCTACTTCTAAACAGTTATACGCGGCGCGTCCGGGAATACAATTTTGATTCAATTTTCGTGCACAGTATAAACAAATTTTGAGACTGCGTCGGTGAATATTATCATAATTTTTATTAATATAAAGAATTATAGATTGCCATGATTTGTTATTGTTTATCTGAAAATTTATGAAATCTTTTAAATCCTCGTCATAAATTAACATATTGCAACACGCGCAAAAATTCTCCGGAAAGGAAAGAACTGTACGTTTTAAGGAAGATAAGTTTTTTTTATATTTATGCAGAATATTTATTTCATTGGTGTCGCAACTAGTAGAAGGTACATATTTCTTAAATTTGTTTATATCGATTTTTAGTGTTCCGAGAAACTTTTTTAAATCATTAACGGACCGTAAAATAGATTCGACATTATTTGCTCTATTTATACACGATGTTACACGATTAATTTTGAAAAATAGATTACGAATGATGTAAATCTGTATTTTTATGCTCCTAAACGCGGTGTAGTGGACCGATAATTCCGATAGAAGTTGTAGAAGTGTACTGCATTTAAAAATGCTGTTGCGTGAGGCGCAGTGTATGGTGTGACCTTTTTTTTCGTGATGTCTGTACCGACATTTGTTCGCAAGCTTTTTGATTGACACAGTATTTATATCGCCGTGAACAAATTCAACTAATTTATTTAAAGTAGTGCTCATACTTTGTTTTGAAAATTTACATGTGATACCGCAAGGCCATTCTACAATATTATTATTACCTTTAGTAATGTACTTTTTTAAATTGTGTGCGTTCACGAAAACGTGCTGGCTATTAGCAAGTAATGTAAGGCCGGGAGGAATCGCGCTATAAGAGCTTTCGAAGAAATAAGGTTCAGAATGTGCAGTGTGTTTCTGTTTACCTCCGAATACTTTCACGATATTTTTAGGAGTTAGGGTTTTAATTTTATTGATTTCGAACTTATTAACGGCCTCATCAACAACGGCTTTTAATTTATTGATTAGAAATCTTAAGTATGATCGAGCGATTCCGACTAAATGATTAGAATGTTTTATCAGGTAATAAAACACTGTGCGTTTAGTTTTATTTTTGACAATATAATGTTTATTAAATTTACTATTTAGCTTTAAATTTGCACACAATCTGTTTATTAACGCGCATTCACCTTGAAACCTATTTATCTTTTTTCGAGTCTGTATCCGTTTTTTCAATAAATTAGCGAATGACACCGAGGGCTTATTTACGTTTTGCCGAGTCAAAAAGTACCGGATATTTCTTTTTAAGTTGATAACAGCTCGATTTCTTCCATCATAACGTTTTTGTCTACTGCTGACTTTGTTTCTTTTCTTTTCATTGTACTTTCTTTGTGTTTCAGTTTTCTTTTCACTGTTTGTTCTGTCTTTTTGTTTCTGCTTCCTTGCTATGCCAACTTTATGGACAACATTATATACACTTTGCTTCTTTCTTTTATGTTCTGAATGAGCTATGTCATATTCTCTCTGTTTTTTCTTTATTTCCTCTTTATGAGATAAATCGTACTCTCTCTGTTTTTTCTTTTTCTCCTCTATATGAGATAAATCGTACTCTCTCTGTTTTTTGTTTATCTCCTTTTTATGAGATAAATCGTACTCTCTCTGTTTTTTCTTTTTTTCCTCTCTATGAAATAAATCGTATTCTTTCTGTTTCTCTTTAATATTTTCTTTATGTTCTAAATTGTACACTTCCTGTTTCTCTTGGATTTTTTCTTTTTGTCTTAAATTATATTGTCGCTGTTTTCTTACTATTCCCTCGCGATTTTTAACGTAGTACCGTTGTTGCTTAGTGGCGTCGGGAGTCATAAAATTGCAGTTCTCGAGCTCAGCAGTGCTGTCAATTGTCTGTCTAATACCCGTTACTAAATTTTTAATTATTTGCTTTCTTTTTCGGTACTTAGAAGGCATTTTGGTAAATATATAATAAATATAAGTAAATAATTATTACAGAAGGTAAATACTTAACGTATATTTTTCTTAGATTCTGAAAACAAAAACAAAAAAAAAAATTATTTTTTAGCTTCGTAAAAAAAAGTGATTTTGGTTTGTTGCAATAGAACTACAAAAAGAAATTTGAAATATTTTAGTAAAAATAAAAAATAAAAAAAAGGAACTCCAGAACAATAGTTGACCATAACTACAAACAGAAATGGAAGAAAAAAATTTTTGTTAACCAAGCTGAATATGAGTTATGGAATATTAAGTTGCAGATTGCAACTTACAAAACCAAATAAAAACCCAAAAGGAAAATTAAAATTATGAAAATAAAAAACCTGAACTTGAAACAAGAATATTTACAATGACAGAGAATTGAGAAAAGACTGGAAGTATCTTCAAACATGGAAATTTATGACTCATGTAATCCTATTTGATAAAGAAAGCTCTTCGAAAAATGTTTCGAATAAAACCTATTTATTGAAATAGGTGTAAACTGGGCTCTAGTAATCGTGAAAGTGAAAAACTATTTTATAAAGTGGTTGACACTTTCGGTTGAAAGTTTATTATCGACTTGTACTATTTTGTGTCAAAATTTGACACGATTGGAATATTTTCCACACCAGAAGCAGACAAAAAATATTGCGAATTGATCAATAAAGGGGACATCCATTCCGAAAAACAGACAGAAAAATAAATAAAATAAGAGGATTTGTATCAGAAAACTACATCTAGCAAGTAATTACTTTATTCTTTTGATCAAACAACGAAAACAATCTATGGAATATAATAACTTATCGAAATAAGAAACTGTTTGAAACTTAACAATTAATCAGAACTAGGCTCACTTTTTGACGAGACATTAGCAATTAAGGTGCACTCAATCTTACTAAAACAAGCTCTACATATATTCAGCTAATTATTGAAGTAAATTATATGAAACTAAGTAATAGCAAAATATCTACTTACAAAATTAAGAAGAATGTATGAATATGAAGTCTTCAACAAAGTTGCTTAATAAATAATAAAATCGCAAAAATTGCTAACACTTATTTCAACAACTGTTAAAAGACGTTTGATTTAGGTTAGGTTATATCTTTACTTCTATTTTACAGTGTATACAAACCATAAAGGAGAGGGGAATCACAGTACTATAACCTTTATTAAGTAAAACACTATTTTTTGTTCACAACCTCAGACAAAAGAATAAAGTATAGTAAAATATATTTTATTAAGTTAGGATTAAGTTGTAAATATATTATCAGTATAGACATATCGTTGTTCTTTTTAAAATTTTAGAAGTTTTCACAGTGGGGCGCGCTAGTTGACTTAGCAGATAACAAGGTTTAGAGACACAGAAGGTTACAATGCAAAATAAATAATACGGTGTGTCTGTGTGCTTTTTTAAACACTGGTATAATATTTTTAATAATAATAAACATTTTTGAACAAACCTGTTGTAAAAATAAAGTCGTATGTTTTCTTTTTAAATTTTAAACATTTTTTTGTGTTTAATTGTTCATTCATGAAAATCAGATCATCCATCGATAATTTAAAACGATTGCAATACTTTCCCTTAGTGGAGAAAGATCAGAATGGCACTCCAATATAATTTAACCCCTGTTCTCTCGCCAATTTTATCAAATTTGGGCTAAGATTTTCAGAGTTAATAATGATAATTTTAGAGTGGGTTAACTTAGGTGAGGCAAACTCCCCTCCTTGACTATCTCCTTATCATTTTCCAAAATATTCCAAACCATTAAAAGTCTATTCTGTAAAGTTGCTATTCTGGTTTACAGGTTTTTTCAACATATGGGATAGGCAATATTTTTATACATTGTACTTTAATACTTCATACCAAGTTAGTGGAAGGTAGATGTAGCATTATCAAATCAGTGAGTAGAAGATAAAGACTAGAGAAAAGTTAGGGGGGAATGTTGCCAAGTTGGCAGGAAGAAAATGCAGACTGAGAATAGTTATGGAGGATTAGTGAACAACTAGTCGGAAGATGTAGAATGAAAATAAAAACATGTTACGAGTTATGGGGGAGTGGTAACAAGTGGTTGGTGGTAAGAAGATGGATATTGAGAGAAATGTTATGGGATGAAATGATGAATGATGAATACATCCCATGAAGGGGTATTAAATAATAGAAAGTAATGCAGTAAAAGTTGAAACCTTCTTTCTGCCGAATTTAATCAAAATCGGGCGATGAATATTGATTAATTGATGAATATTGAATATTGATTAATTGATGAATATTGAATATTGATTAATTGATGAATATTGAATATTGATTAATTGATGAATATGGAATATTGATTAATTGATGAATATTGAATATTGATTAATTGATGAATATTGAATATTGATTAATTGATGAATATTGAACATTAAGATCCACAAAAGCTAACATATATCCACATAAAATTTCGATTTGTAATGTCAATTCAATCATGTAAATTGATCGGTTCACTCGTCTATAATTTTAACGATTGCAGCGCTTCCTCTTATTGGGTGTAAGAGCATGATGGCGCTTTAAAGTCAAGTAGGGAAGCTTTAACCATTTCTTCGTGTTTAATTTTATCAAAATCGGACTAAGCGTTAAAGAAATATTAGTAAAAATAGTATTCCCTCTCTACCCCTTCCTCCCCTCATGAAGTGGCACAACGTCGAGACTTCTATAATGCAAATCTGTACAAGATATAGGATTCGAATGACGCTTTATTCATGAAAATTAGTTCATGCGTCGATCATTTGAAACGATTGCCATACGTCCCCCTAATAAGGGTAAGAGCAGAACGTCGTTTAAATGTTACGTAGGAGAGCCCTAAACCTTTCATCCTGCCAAATTTTATCAAAATCGGGTTAACATTTACAGTGTTATTAGTAATAATAATTTTGAGAAGGGGCCTCACTTATATGGGGCTAACTCCTCCCCCATCTGACGTGTAGCGTCGAGACCCCCAAAAGGCACATCTACATAAAATTCCGAATCGTATGACTCCTCATTCTCAAAAATCGGTCGGCGCGTTTAAGCGCTACGTTGTTTACAAAAAAAGGAACATCAACAAGAAGAAGAACAAGAATAACAAGAACAAGAACATTTTCTGAAAAAGCTGTTTTTGCTCATTTTCGGCAACATTTTTCTCATAATCTACTAAATCTGGGTTGTTGCAAAAAATTACAGTCATAAAGGAAGGTTTGCCCTACATTTTAAAGAAAATTTGGGAATTTTATCTTTTATAGAAAATGAGAAAAAAATTGTCAAAGTTGGGTGTTTTTTAACGTTACGCTGTTTCGTGCAGTTTTTGACGATCAATTCTTATACAACTATCCTTAACAAAAACTTACAGTTTAAAAAGTTAAGTATAAGGGTTGATTAAACGACAAAAGGTACACAAATCAGCAAGTACCTATCATTTCAATCATACTACAGCTCGTAATAATTTCAGCCATTTAGAAACATTTTCTAAAAGCTTATTTTATTTAAATTGGTTTCTAATTTTTCGCGATTTTTATAAAAGATTTCTCTTACTATTAAGTTTTCCGAGAACATTCCCCTGTGAACAGTGTCTTAATGTATCCTTACAGAAGATATTAGAAAAAGAATCCATTGTACTTTCGAAACAATTGATATCATTTAAGTATAACTTTACTGCATTAAATTTTCATTAATATTTTTTACATTCTATTACACGTCACAGACCCTTATGCTGGCCAAATTTTATCAATAAAATATTTTTGCTCAGGGAAGAGTAGCACCCCTCTAGCTCATATTGATTGTAATAGGAGTTATTAAACGATTAATGCATAGGTTTTTAATGAGACGCTATTCTATTAAACAATTCAAAAAATCATAAAACGTTTTTAAGAAAATTCACCTTACCAACATATATTTACGCAATTATTGTTATTATTACTTTTACTTGTTTATATTTAAGTGCAATTTAGGAAATTATACATCGTCGGTTTAAGTTTATCCTTTGATTAAACGGATTGGCACTATACTGTACCAAATGGTCAAATGTTAATTAAAAATAAGAGTTAATTAATTACAAATATTTATAGTAATACAATATATTAATGTATACAGCTTCCTTTAAATCTGTCCTCATCTGATTATACATATGAATTTTCTTATTTGTTTTTTAGTGCAACAGTCTGCATAGGACGTTAATCTCGACAGTAATGGTTCTCAAAGCATTTTTGTCCAGAACTTTTTTTCCATTGCCTGATTCCCAGCTTTCTGAGATGCTCCTTCAGTTCCCCTCCTTTTAGGTCTGCCTATTATCCGTCTACTCTCCTGTCCTCCTTCTACAGCTTTTTGATTCCTCTGTAAAATGGATTAAGATAACGTATATTTTTAGATCAGGACATTACTGTTACTTTTACTAATTATTTGATTATTAAAATTCTATATAAGTATTTAATTAAAGGGACTTCATTTGTTTATAATTTAGAATGGATTATTATTACAAATAGGTATATATTGGCTATTAGCCATTCAAGAGTGGAATTCCTTTTAACTCCGTGATTCAATTTTTAACAGTGATAGAAAAACTCTAGCTTTATCTTTTTCTATTTCATTGTGCGTGTGATTTGAGTAGGGTTTGCCAGGTCGAGTGATGATTATTCAAAATAAAGAGCGTAGTAAAGATAAAACAAAAATAATTGGGAACGGAGTTAAATTAAAATGCCTGTTTACTAACATTTATTAAGCCGTAATATAAACTGCATTTTTATATTAGCAGAAAATATTGTATAGATAAAAAAATGGCCAGCATAAGGGTCTGTGACGTGTAATAGAATGTAAAAAATATTAATGAAAATTTAATGCAGTAAAGTTATACTTAAATGATATCAATTGTTTCGAAAGTACAATGGATTCTTTTTCTAATATCTTCTGTAAGGATACATTAAGACACTGTTCACAGGGGAATGTTCTCGGAAAACTTAATAGTAAGAGAAATCTTTTATAAAAATCGCGAAAAATTAGAAACCAATTTAAATAAAATAAGCTTTTAGAAAATGTTTCTAAATGGCTGAAATTATTACGAGCTGTAGTATGATTGAAATGATAGGTACTTGCTGATTTGTGTACCTTTTGTCGTTTAATAAACCCTTATACTTAACTTTTTAAACTGTAAGTTTTTGTTAAGGAGATTTTTGTACCTTTTAGAAAGTGTTAATTATAGTTTCATAGTCCTATGACGAACAATATTTAAACTTCATAGACATCTCTGAATAAGATCTCTCTGCGTACAGTTTGCCTTTAATCTGCAACATAATGTAACGGACCCCTCATCCTTATACAACCTGGGCTTGGGACCGGCTTCGGCGGACTTAGTCCGTCAGTTAGTTTTAGTCACACATAACAAAAAAGTACAATTGATGTAAAAAAAATAATTATATAGAACAAACCATTCACAGTGAGGAGTATTTATTAAACAATATGTATTTAGCTTCCTCTGAATTAGGTATGCAATCCTTCTGACAACTGCATCAAACAGAAAATTAATTTTGGTTGGGCAATTTAAACTTTTCTGCATTATTAAAAAAAAACAAAAAACGAGCGTAAGATTTAAAAAAATCGGAAAAGAAGTTGAACAAGAACTTTTTAATTTAATGTTTATAGTCATCAGCTGTGAAAGATTCATCGATAGGTACCTAGAATTTCAAAAATTTATAAATATAGACTAAAATTGTTCAAAATATGCAAATTAATAAAATGAAGAAATTAACTTATAAATATCGTTGAATATGACATAGAAATTGTTTTAATCGCAAATATAAATGTAAATTACAATGAAATATATTTCTTCTTTGAAAAGGATGGACCATTTCTTACAAAAAAACAAAATAACATTAATGTATTTTCATTCACATCGATGAAAAAAAATATTTCGGGACAAAAAGATTCATTGCGAAAAACAAATTTTATATCAATGATTTTTTTAACAGAAACATGCACAAACAGATTAATAATATCATTAAATACAAATCATATGCAGTCAGTCCAAATGTCCGTTACCTGCTGGCTCTCTAACGACCGAAATTAAAGATTTTAAATTTAAAATACATCGGGTTTGTTTTTGTTTTCACATTGTTTTTGTTTTTAACATTAAAATGTACGCGTCTTTTAATGCCGGATTAAATTTAAAATTATAATTAATAATCTCGTCATTTAGCAAAGTCCACGAATTATTTTGACTTTTTATCGCGCAAACATAGTGACCGGAATTAAGACCCGAACCGTAGTGATAAATCACGGACGCCAGTGAGAAATTAAAACCGTCAATTTTAACATTATTTTCATCGAAAGAACGGATTTCATTTAAAACACGATTTTCTTGATAACGCTTTAATATTACAATGAGATAATCCGATACCGAATTTAATTTACTTCGAATATAAATTTTATTTTCACCGCATTCTGAACACGTGATATCCGATAATTTATAGTCCAATAACGTTTGAAAACTAACCGGCTCGTTATTTTGGACAACCCCGAATTCTAGAAAGTACATTACTTCAGGATTAGTGGGAACGTCAACCCAATAACTATTGCAATTGAAACATTTTCGAACGAATTTAACTGTACAATCAAATAACTTGCTCGGAATGTTATTTTCTGTAACTAAAGCGTTTATTACGAACGATAGAAATTCTTGCGCGTCTTGCTGAATATTAGCGTTGAAGTTTATGTCGCTATCGTGAGCAATTAATTCGCGGAGTCGTTTAGTATTTGATTTGTTAGTACCAAGAGTTATTCCGGTTGTTAAAATATTTAATAATTCGCAAGTTACGCTCACTGTTTGGTAGTTCTCGCGAGTTTTTGGATCCGGAAATCTTATTTTTATATTATTGGACAGGTTATTTTTTAGGTTAAATTTAACGAGATCTATATTAATCAAACACTGTGCAACAACATTCGCGTAACATGAAACGCCGTCAGAGTTGGTTAAGCCAAATATTTCCGTTTTCGAACAAATTTCGCGATTATCATATGATTGAGGAAGGCATTTTGTTTTTGTTAACTTGATGGTGGGGGAAACGCAAATATTATTCGCAGTATGCAAACATAGTGATTGGATCATTTTATTTAAACGACGGTATTCATTTATCGCGTCCGTATCTGCTTTTATTTTTGACGAATCGAAATCAATTAAATACAAACCGTTTAAATTAGTGACCCGCGAGAGAGCTACATAGTGCATGCCCGGTGCAAACACTTCTTTACCTAAACTCGTGAACAAACAATCCAAGGTTAAGCCTTGAGATTTGTGGATGGTTACCGCGTACGAAAGAGACACCGGAAATTGTTTCCTATGCACGTAAATATTTTTTATTAATTGAAATCGCGCTTGTACCCTTTCTAAAGTAAAGGGTTTATTATTTACGACGACAATTAATGATTCAACGAATTTTCCTTTATAAACAAACCGTTCCACTACACCAATTGTTCCGTTTACAATTCCGTTAGCAATATCAATGTTTCTTTTAATCATTATTTTAGCGCCCACAAATAAATTTATAGTTTTAGATAAATTAGCTGTGCTAGAGACGTCTTCCGAAATTTTAGAAATTAACAAGTTCAAATCTTTTATTTTTTTATTTGACAATTTGGAATTATAATCAATTTCATCGATACTATCAATTGTAACTATTTCTTTCGCGAATTTATCCGAATAAAGTTTATTAAAAGTTATACATTGAGCTTTAGTCGCGAAAAGACATAACGGATTTTTACCGGAATCGACTAATTCCTTATACCTTTGAATTACATTATTTAAATCGTTATTTGGTAGAAGACGTGAGTTTAATAGTGAGATGTCTTCTTCGCAGACATTACCCGACCGAATATTGAGCAAGGTATTTATAAAACCGCTTTTATCATTTTTTTGTCTTACGTTAATTTTTAATTCGTCATATTCGAACATCGACCAAAGATCAACTGAACCGATGGATCCGAGTTTGGATTTACATTCGATGCGGGTTAACTTTTTAAAAACTTGATTACCTTTGACGGGCTGCAATTGTAACAAATCTCCGAAAAGTAAGATATTAAGATTACCGAAAGGTTCATTATTTTTGGCAATTTCCGTCAACCGAAGATGAATATAAGCAAAAACGAGACTCGAAACTAAACTAATTTCATCGATTATCAATAATTTCATATCTTTAAGTACGTGCCTAATCGCCCGACAACTTTCAACGTTTAATTTATTATATTCGGCGGTTTGTTGGTGCTCAACCGGGAGCGATAAAAGCCGGTAAATGGTGACGCCATTTACATTATATGCAGCCAGGCCGGTCGGAGCCGTTATAGCCACTGAAACAGTGTCTTTCTTAGGCGGAAATGTGTTGTTAATCTAAACTTTTAACGCTTTTAAGAGATACGATTTACCCGTACCGCCTACACCAGAAACGAATAATTTAATTTGACTGTTACATTTATTATTACTTTGGTCGATAAGTGTTTTTGTTATTTTATTAAAAATCCGGCTTTGATCTTCATTTAAGTTAAATAAATTATTATCGCGATCGTCATTACTAGTATACATCGCCGCGCAAACTTCCAACATCGCCACGTCTGCATCCTGCACTTCTCGGATAATATTATCCTCTTCTAAATTAATGAAATTCTCTTCTTTGAATTCCGCAATTTTATTCTGAAGCTCTTTGATTCCTTCTTCAATCATAATTAATTTATCGTGATAAGTCATGGCCTGTTTTAATTCTGTGGAATAATGGTCAAACGCTTCTTGGTACGTCCGAAAACCTTTTAAAATATCCGATTCATTTCGCCACGGTTTAAAAAGAAGTAAAAGGGAATGATAATATTTATTTCTGTCTTGTTCTGTATTTAACGTTTTGTACATCGGATGTTGAATTACGTAAGGTTTTCCACGCTTTCTTAAAACAACATTATTTTTTAATTTTATTCGGTTATCGGCTTCTAATTGATCGCGGGAAAGATCGTAATAACGACAGAAGTCGTATAAGTTTAAATTTTCTAGATGGTCGGGTCGATTCGGATAGTAATCGTTTAGCCATGACTTCAAATATTCATCCGTTGAATTAGCCGGCATATTTTGTAATTGGTTAAACGGTTTTAAACATAGTTTTCTATTCTCGCGAAACGTGGTGCTGATATATCTCATATCTTCCGATTTACCGTACAAATGATGCCCGAGTAACCGATCCACTGTTTCGTATAGCCCGATCTGACGATGCGTTAATTTTTTTAAACCTAAACTCCATAACGCTTTTTTATTCGATTCTTTACATATATCAGCCCACAAATCTTCTAATTCCGTTTTTTCATTTTTCGATATATAACTAGTTACGTAAATGACTAATCTCAAATCTCCGTCTTTAACAAATTGCACGTCAACGTTAAACCCGCCGGAAGCTAATAAAAGGACAGGGTTGTAGTCGTTAATGCGTATCTCACTTCTCTGTCTGGGCAAGTCATAAACACGTTTCGGACCGAAACCTTTAACTCTAGACGCGATTGTGGAAATTATGTCATTAATTATCAATTCCACAAGGTCGTTGTGACTCCGGTTGAAAGCTTTATGCGATTTCGGAGGTCAGGCGGCAAGTCAACCCCTCTTCCTCGTAGTGTGGACTGGTAACGCGGCATTTGTTGCGGCTAACGGGGCTCTGACGGGTCGGTGTGTCTCCCCCATCGGCTTCCCTCCTTCTATCTCCCCATCCTTTAATCCTTTCTTGTACCCCTATTGCCAATCCTTGCGTCTATCCCTTTATCCTTTGATCCTATCTCTCCCTTTCCTGCCTCTTGAATCCCTACCCAAGCCGAGATGGGGACTCGTGTCGAGGCTGAATGCGTACAGGGTAGTAAAATATATGTGCGGTAACGATCACCTTGGGGCACCGGGCGAAACCCCATTGTATTGTAGCCTTCCTGTGGCAGTGGGGGTCTGTTACAGGTGACCGTCTATCCCCCACTTCTCGTGGGAACAAGATGAGCAATTACAATGGAAAACTAGATTGTAAAACGACAGCCAGTGGTGTTCCTCAGGTTACTGAGGAAGGAACACAGGCTGGGTTAGAACCAAAAGGGGAAAGAGTGAAAGGCCCTAAGACGAATTTGGTGGGACTACAGGGAAGTTCTTCTGGAGGGAGCGGCAACGCAGACCCTCCAGGTAAAGAGGCAGTCGCTGGAGTCTCCCAGAAGTTGAAGGGTATTCTCATTACACCTAGGAAGCCGAGTGGGGCTCAGCGGAGAAAGCTGGCTAAGCTTAAGGTCGCTGAGGCTGGGAAGGAGTGGATTCCTGGGAAAGACTGGAGGGAAAGGGGGAAGGGGCAGAAGACCTCCAGAGTGGTAAACCAGCCAGATGGGCAAGGTATAATTCCTTCGACCTCCTCGGATGGGGCAGGCATTGGGAAGGAGGTGAGAGTCGTTAGTTCTCTCCCTCCCAAATTAAGTCAGCCCCCTAAGAGGCCTAGGTCGGAGGTCAGTACTCCAAGTTCGGCGTCGGAGAAGGCGGTGGCACAGGGTAGCAAGAGAGTGAAACTCCCAGAGGAAAGGCCTACGGGCTCCTTCAGGGACGCTCTCTGTTCTCAAAAGATGGCCATCGTTCTTGACTCCTATCCGAATGACTTTTTGTCGGAGGAGCAAGCGGATCTTCTTCAGCAGAAATTGGTGGAGGAGATCTGTAGTGAGAAATGTACTGGCAGCATCGGACCCCAGTTTCGGAGCTGCTTTCTCTCCAAAGGTGCACTCATTCTCGCTTGCGAGGGTGAGGATGCGAGACTTTGGTTAGAGAGGGTGGTTCCGGAGCTCCGGTTGGGTGAGGGAGCTAAGCTGAGGGTGGGTCCTGCCAGAGATATCGTGAGGGCGGCTAAGGTGGCTATGTGGGTACCTGGCGCTCTCAAGAATACCACTCCGTCCGTTATTTTGGACAAGCTGCTCGTTCAAAACGAGGGCTTGGATATAGCGGAATGGAGGCTCCTAAATAGGAAAATCGAGCCCAAGGGTCAAACTCTTGTGTTCGAAATATCGGAACAGGCCCTGAGTAGGTTGAAGGGGACTAACTTCGAGGTTTTTCTAGGACTCGAAGTGGTCAGACTCAGGGTAGTTTCGAAGACTTCTACTGGTGCTGCAGCTCATGATGACCCCCCTGAATCGATGGAGGTTGCTTCAGGTGAACCTCCATCACAGTAGAGGGGCGTCTGCAGCTCTAGTAAAATTCATCAAGGAGGAAGATATCGCCATTGTCCTCATCCAGGAACCCTGGCTGGTACGGGGGCGAATTGCAGGACTTGGCGAAGCGAAAGGTAAGATTTATTATGACCATAACCTTGACAATCCCAGGACATGTATTTTTGTTAGGGAAAACATTACCTCTTTACTGCTAATGGAATTCTGTTTCAGAGACCAGACCGCAATAAAGGTGAAGCTACATGTGGATAAGGAGGCCAGGGAGATTGTCGTGGCCTCGACTTACCTTCCATATGACTCTACAGTCCCTCCCCCATCGGAGGAGATGCAGTATCTGACCAACCGGTGTAGGGAGAGAGGACTGCAACTACTGATTGGGTGTGATGCTAATTCCCATAACGAGGTATGGGGCAGCTCAGGAACCAATCAGAGAGGTAAGTATCTTCTGGACTTCATTAGTGCGAATAATTTGCATGTTATAAATGAGGGAGAAGAACCCACCTTCCACAACTCTATTCGTAGGGAAGTGATCGACCTAACTTTGGGAACTAATTTTGTATCGACCCTTGTTAGGAACTGGCATGTGTCGGGGGTCCCCTCACTTTCGGATCACATGTACATTAGGTTCGACATTGGGTTTGACTGTAAGGAGGTGGTTACTTACAGAAACCCTAGGAGAACAAACTGGGACTCGTTTAGACGGGATCTCAGCGCAAACATTGGTACAGTCAACAATAACTTTAGGACCCGGATGGACATTGATGAAGCTGCTGAGAGACTTCAGGGCGTCATCAAGGAGGCCTACTGGGAGAATTGTGCGGAGACAGTGATGACATCTAATAGGAAAGTAGGCTGGTGGAATAACCAGCTGAAGGAGCTCCGCAGTAAAGTTAGGAAACTGTTCAATGTAGCTAAAAGAAGGGGTACATGGAAGGAGTACCGTGAGGCCCTAACTTCTTACAACATAGCCATTAGAAAGGCTAAAAGAGATGCTTGGAGGAAGCTCTGTGAAGAGGTAGAGATGACCTCGGAAGGGGCTAGGCTCCATCGCATAATATCAAAAAGTCCAGGGGGTGCCCTGGGTACCATCAGGAACGAGGAAGGGATTTTTACCAAATCGGGGAGAGACACATTGGAGTGTCTCATGAGAACTCATTTTCCCGATTCGAAGGTAATTGAGTCAGGACAGCATGGTGAGGATACTCTGGGACCCGATAGGTGTCGGGGGACCAGGGAAACCTGGGCCGTGGCTAAATACTGCATTACCTACAATAAGGTGGTCTGGGCTGTCAACTATTTTAAGCCCTATAAATCCCCGGGTCCTGATGGCATTTTCCCTGCCCTTTTGCAGCAGGGGAAAGATTTAATTACTCCTATCTTATGCAGGATAATGAGGGCATGCTTGGCACTCAACCATGTCCCTAGGGCATGGAGGCCTGTAAAAATTATCTTTATTCCAAAGCCCGGGAAGAGAACTCATACCCAGGCGAAGGAATTTAGACCAATTAGTCTAACATCGTTCATGTTGAAGGTGCTAGAAAAACTGATTGACATGTATATTAAGGAGGTGGCTTTAAAGCAACGGCCTCTGCATGCCAATCAGCATGCCTACCAAACAGGCAAATCTTGCGAGACTGCCCTCCATTGCCTGGTTAAGGAGTTGGAGGCTTCGGTATTTTGCAAGGAGACAGCTGTGGGCGTGTTTCTGGATATTGAGGGTGCCTTCAGCAACACTACCTACAGTTCAATTGCCTTGGCGATGGATAGACATGGCGTAGAGTCCACTGTTTCAAGATGGATCTGTAACATGCTATCGTCAAGGAGAATTACAGCGACCCTTTTTGGAGAATCGCTGGAGTTAACGACAGTTAGGGGGTGCCCTCAGGGGGGGGTTCTATCCCCGCTCCTTTGGTGTATGGTCGTAGATGAGTTACTTGAGGGGCTAGACCTTCGTGGGTTCTCGGTCCTTGGCTATGCAGATGATATTTCTGTAGTGGTCAGGGGTAGACATGAGACAATCGTGGATGAACTCATGCAGGAAGCTCTCAAGGTTATAGAAAATTGGTGTAGAAGGGTAGAGCTTTCAATGAACCCTTCTAAAACTACTCTGGTTCCCTTTACAAGGAGAAGGGACAAGGAGAGCTACAAAAACCTTCGATTTTTTGGTAAAACTCTGGATGTGTCGGGTGAGGTCAAGTATTTGGGCATTGTCCTGGATACCAGACTCACTTGGAAGGCGCAGATAGAGAGAGTTACATTAAGGGCTAAACAGGCCCTTTGTGGAATAACTAGAACCTGTGGGAAGACATGGGGTCTTAGCCCAAAGATGACCCACTGGCTCTACACCCGTACAGTCATACCTATCATCACCTACGGTTCAGTGGTGTGGTGGAGGAAGACTGAACAACAGACGGCAATTAAGGCTCTAGCAAGGGTGCAGAGACTGGCCTGTCTGATGATCACGGGGGCCTTTAGTAGCACCCCTACTGCGGCGCTAGAGGTACTTCTGGGGTTGGCTCCGCTTCAATATGTTAATCAGGCGGAGGCAAGGGCCAGTGCGTACAGAATGGCGAGAAATGGGCAATGGAGGCGTATAAGTTCCTGCATTGGCCATATGATTATTTCAGATAAGGTCGACCCTGGGCCGGTTATTGACATGGCAGGGGACAGTATCTGTCCTAAATACAGTTTCGAGACTCCTTTTCAGGTGTGTATTAAACCGAGGACTGAATGGAGTGTAAACTGGACGGATCAGTACCGGAAGGGAGGCATTTGGTTTACCGATGGCTCCAAGATGGACTGTGGGACTGGGTCTGGAGTGTATGGGGTTAAACCCGAGGTACTCATTGAGAGATCTCTTGGGAGATACGCCACAGTCTTCCAGGCCGAGGTTTTTGCTATTAAAATATGCGCTGAGGAAAACCTGCGGATGGAACCTAGAAATAGGGAGATTCGCATCTTTTCGGACAGCCAGGCTCTCGTATCCTTCAGAATCACCTCTTCCCTGGTCTGGGAATGCAGGAAGGCCCTAGAACTACTGGCGCGGCACAACAAAGTTCGGTTGGAATGGGTGCCGGGTCATGTGGGTATTGAAGGGAATGAAAAAGCTGATTATCTGGCCAGGAATGGGGCTAGCACTCCTTTCATCGGTCCAGAGTCTGTCCTGGGGATCACCAGGGGTTCGGTTCGCGCGGCTCTCAGAGATTGGATCTGGAGGGAGCACGAAAAGAACTGGGTGATGTGTCCTGGGGTTAAACACAGCAAGACCTTGATGCCTTGGCTGTGTAAGCAAAGATCCAAAGAGACCCTGTGTTTGGGCAGAAATCAGATTACTCTGATTACAGGCCTATTCACGGGGCACGGTCGGTTCAAGAAGCATCTGCGCAAGGTGGGGCTTATCAGCTCGGAGCCGTTGTGCAGATTATGTCAGGAAGAGGAGGAAACGGCCTCTCACCTGTTGTTCGATTGCGTTGCAACCGAACGTTTGCGCTATGAAACCTTTGGAACGCTGAGGCCGAAGGAGATAGTAGCGCAAAAAGAACTAGTAGGGAAAGTCCTTGACCTCTTTAGGAGGGGAGGGTTCGCCTACTAGAACTAAGAAGGGACTGGCACAATAAGTCTTCTGTGGCTGCGGTGCCTTGGGGCATAGGTCCCGTCCCATCTACTATCTTATCTTATCTTATCAATTCGTCGGTAACTTTACGCGGAAATCCAAACCGACATTTAGTATACATTTTTTGATTAACGCGATATTTACGTTGACAGTACGAGTTACATTTATGCATTTGATATTTCCGGACAAACGAGTGCAAGACAGGTGACTCTAAAGGATCCGGTAACCGAGCACAAATATATGTGTTAATAAAATCGGCAACCTTTTTAAAGCAATCGTTATTCATTTCCGGACTATCCCGAATCCACAATAACATGTGGTAATGCGGCGCCCCCCTTTCTTGATATTCTACGCGCCAAAAATAATGTTCCACGAAACCTAATACCGGATTTATTTTATCGTTTATTAGAAACTTGAACATATTACGGATGAGGCGGTGATAATATCTACACACACTAGTCGGATCTAACGCACATAACTCTCCGGCGGACATTTTCTCCACGTTAGGAACATCTTTATTAATTTTGACAAGGTACTGCAATAATTCGGAATGATCATATTCTGCACACGACAATGTTACAAAAAAAGTCGGCGCCCCAAAATCGCGTGTCATGGCATTGAGTTCTTGGCGACGACGTTGCCAATACTCTTTAGTACCTCGCAACGAACTAAATAGATTGATTAATTGTTGTTCTAATAATTCATCGTTAACGGAAACTTTGGTCAAAATATCATTCACCGTGTACGGTTTGTAAGCGCGAACGTTTAACAAGTGAGCAATCGCCCCGCCTAGGTATTTAAATTCACTATCGTTTAACAAGTGAAATAAATAACAAGGATCCCGCCGAAACCGCCCGTCTTTATTCAATATTCGCGTTTTACGGTACTCAGCGTCCGACAGAGGAATATTTCTATTTACCTCAAATTTTCCGAACCTGCCTTTAGGAAATAGATGAGGAAATGTTAGGTAATCTAAATTTTTATCAAAAACCGACACGTAATCTCCCTTCATTTGCTGCATTTGATACGATTCAATTTCACTCGATTCCACTGCATTCATATTTATCGGATGTAGGGAGTGAAAAGTATAAAATCCGGTTTTGTAAAAAGTTGCAATTTCTACTTTTTTTATGGATGCCCCGGATACATCCTTAAATATACATTTATTACCAATACTTTCGTTAATATTGGGTAACAATTTTACATTTAGATTTACGTTCGCGTACAACGGGTTAATTTCTTTTAAAGCGGCAATCGCTTTGTAAATTTTATTCGCGCTCACTAAATCTTGCCACATGACTCGGTTTTGTGTAGGTACGCCATTAACCAGTACAACCACTTCATGATTTTGGGGCAGTTCGTTCGGAAGTAGGTCCACGTTTTTCTGCAAAGGGAGGGGTAAATAAGTGACGCGACCCTTTAACCCTTTAAGTTTTTCACTGACCGCAATTTTCCCTTTTTTCGGCTGTAGACGAATTACACATTGAAACGATTTAACTAATTGAGTCAGCATAGTTTCGAAAATATTCAACTTACCAACTTCTGCAGGCACGGGATCTACTTCTAAACAGTTATACGCGGCGCGTCCGGGAATACAATTTTGATTCAATTTTCGTGCACAGTATGTACAAATTTTAAGACCGTCACGGTGAATATTATCATAATTTTTATTAATATAAAGAATTATAGATTGCCACGATTTGTTATTGTTTTTCTGAAAATTTATGAAATCTTTCAAATCCTCGTCATAAGTTAACATATTGCAACACGCGCAAAAAGTCTCCGGAAAGGAAAGGGCTGTACGTTTTAAGGAAGATAAGTTTTTTTTATATTTATGCAGAATATATATTTCATTGGTGTCGCAACTAGTAGAAGGTACATATTTCTTAAATTTGTTTATATCGATTTTAAGTGTTCCGAGAAACTTTTTTAAATCATTAACGGACCGTAAAATAGATTCGACATTATTTGCTCTATTTATACACGATGTTACACGATTAATTTTGAAAAATAGATTACGAATGATGTAAATCTGTCTTTTTATGTTCCGTGTCTGTATCCGTTTTTTCAATAAATTTGCGAATGACACCGAGGGCTTATTTACGTTTTGCCGAGTCAAAAAGTACCGAATATTTCTTTTTAAGTTGATAACAGCTCGATTTCTTCCATCATAACGTTTTTGTCTACTGCTGACTTTGTTTCTTTTCTTTTCATTGTACTTTCTTTGTGTTTCAGTTTTCTTTTCACTGTTTGTTCTGTCTTTTTGTTTCTGCTTCCTTGCTATGCCAACTTTATGGACAACATTGTATACACTTTGCTTCTTTCTTTTATGTTCTGAATGAGCTATGTCATATTCTCTCTGTTTTTTCTTTATTTCCTCTTTATGAGATAAATCGTACTCTCTCTGTTTTTTCTTTTTGTCCTCTCTATGAGATAAATCGTACTCTCTCTGTTTTTTCTTTTTGTCCTCTCTATGAAATAAATGGTATTCTTTCTGTTTCTCTTTTATGTGTTCTTTATGTTATATATTATACACTTTCTGTTTCTCTTTAATGTGTTCTTTATGTTCTATATTGTACTCTTTCTGTTTCTCTTTTATGTGTTCTTTATGTTCTATATTGTACTCTTTCTGTTTCTCTTTTATGTGTTCTTTATGTTCTATATTGTACTCTTTCTGTTTCTCTTGGATTTTTTCTTTATGTTCTAAATTGTACGCTTCCTGTTTCTCTTGGATTTTTTCTTTTTGTCTTAAATTATATTGTCTCTGTTTATCTATTATTCCCTCGCGATTTTTAAGGTAGTACCGTTGTTGCTTAGATGCGGCGGGAGTCACAATAGTGTTGTTCTCGAGCTCAGCAGTGCTGTCAATTGTCTGTCTAATACCCGCTACTAAATTTTTAATTATTTGCTTTCTTTTTCGGTATATAGAAGGCATTTTTTTAAATATATAAATATAAGTAAATAATTAATACAGAAAGTAAATACTTAACGTATATTTTTCTTAGATTCTGAAAACAGAAAAAAAATTATGTTTTAGCTTTGCAGAAGAAAGTGATTTTGGTTTGTTGCAATAGAACTTCAAAAAGTAATTTCTCCAACTGGGAGTATTTTAGTAAAAAAAATGAAATAAAATAAAAAAATATGAACCTCCAGAACAATACTTGACTACAAACAGAAATGGAAGAAAAAAATTTCTGTTATCCAAGCTGAATATGAGTTATGGAATATTAAGTTGCAGATTGCAACTTACAAAAATAAATAAAAACCCAAAAGGAAAATTAAAATATTAAAAATATAAAACCTGAACTCGAAACAAGAATGAATTTCAATGACAGAGAATTGAGAAAAGACTGTGAATGTTTCTTCAAACATGGAAATTTAGGACTCATGTAATCCTATTTGATAAAAAAAGCACTTCGAAAAATGTTTCGAATAAAACCTATTTATTGAAATAGGAGTAAACTGGGCTCTAGTAATCGTAAAAGTGAAAAACTATTTTATGAAGTGGTTGACACTTTCGGTTGAAAGTTTATTATCGACTTGTACTATTTTGTATCAAAATTTGACACGATTGGAATATTTTCCACACCAGAAGCAGACAAAAAATATTGCAAGTTGATCAATAAAGGGGTCATCCATTCCGAAAAAGACAGAAAAATAAATAAAATAAGAGGATTTGCATCAAAAAACTACATCTAGCAAGTAATTACTTCATTCTTTTGATCAAACAACGAAAACAATCTAAGCAATATAATAATAATAACTTGTCGAAATAGAAACTGAAATTTAACAATTAATCAGAACTAGGCTTAGTTTTTGTCGAGACATCAGCAATTAAGGTGCACTCAATCTTACTAAAACAAGCTCTAACGAACTTTGAATATTCAGCTACTTTTTGAAGTAAATTATATGAAACTAAGTAATAGCAAAATATCTACTTACAAAATTAAGAAGAATGTATAAATATGAAGTCTTCAACAAAGTTGCTTAATAAATAATAAAATCGCAAAAATTGCTAACACTTATTTCAACAACTGTTAAAAGACGGTTGATTTAGGTTAGGTTATATCTTTACTTCTATTTTACAGTGTATACAAACCATAAGGGAGAGGGGAATCACACTACTATTAAAACTGTCCGGTATAACCTTTATTAAGTAAAACATTATTTTTTTTTTCACAACCTCAGACAAAAGAATAAAGTATAGTAAAATATATTTTATTAAGTTAGGAATTAGTTGTAAATATATTATCAGTATAGCCATATCGTTGTTCTTTTTAAAATTTTAGAAATTTTTCACAGTGGGGCGCGCTAGTTTATCTGTATAGCAGGTAACAACGTTTAGAGATACAGAAGGTTACAATGCAAAATAAATAATACGGTGTGTCTCTGTGCTTTTTTAAACACTGGTTTATACCAGTATTATATATATTATTATATATAATAAATAATAAAGATTTTTGAACAAACCTGTTGTAAAAATAAAGTCGTTGTATGTTTACTTTTTAAATTTTAAACATTCTTTTGTGTTTAATTGTTCATTCATGAAAATCAGATCACCCATCGATAATTTGAAACGATTTCAATAATTTCCCTTAGTGGAGTAAGATAAAGATGGCACTTCAATATAATTTAACCCCTGTTCCCTCGCCAATTTTATCGAATTTGGGCTAAGATTTAGAGTTAATAATGATAATTTTAGAGTGGCTTAACTTAGGTGAGGCAAACTCCCCTCCTTGACTATCTCCATATCATTTTCCAAAATATTCCAAACCATTAAAAGTCTATTCTGTAAAGTTGCTATTCTGGTTTACAGGTTTTGTCAACATTTGGGATAGGCAATAGTTTTATACATTGTACTTTAATACTTCATACCAAGTTAGTGGAAGGTAGTTGTAGCATTATCAAATCAGTGAGTAGAAGATAAAGACTAGAGAAAAGTTAGGGGGAATGTTGCCAAGTTGGCAGGAAGAAAATGCAGACTGAGAATAGTTATGGAGGATTAGTGATCAACTAGTTGGAAGGTGTAGAATGAAAATAAAAACATGTTACAAGTTATGGGGGAGTGGTAAAAAGTGGTTGGTGGTAAGAAGATGGATATTGAGAGAAATGTTATGGGATGAAATGATGTATGATTACACATCCCATGAAGGGGTATAATAATAGAAAGAAAATTGTGATTACAATACCTTCCGGTAAGAGCGGTGAGATAAATTGTGATTACATTGCTTCCTCTGAGGGATTTAAGAGAAGAACAGCTCTGATCGCAATAACTTCTTCCAAAGAGGGGAAAGAAAAGCTATCTACGATGAAAGTTCTTTACCCTAAAATTTAAACTGCAATTACGGCATGATTGCAATACGGCATCCCCTTAGTAGGTGTGAGAGCAGAAGGCACTTAAATGTCACGCACTCTTAATTCTTCTTCTCGCCAAATTTAATCTAAATCGGGTGAAGATTCACAGTGTTATTAAAATTAATGATTAATAATATATTAGTTTAAGGCGGTATTATTTACGTGAGGCAAACTTCTCTGCGAAAGTATATAATGCGTCGAGACCCTCAAAAGACATTTCTACATTAATTTTCGATTCTAATGACACTCTATTCATGAAAATCGATTCACGCGTTGATGATTTGGAACGATTGCAATACTTCCCCTTAGTAGGAGTAAGAGCAGATCGTCGCTTTAATATTATGTAGGTGAGCGCTAACCCTTTAATCCTGCCAAATTTGATCAAATTATTTTGTCTATTCTGCAAAGTTACATATCTGCTTTACAGATATTCTTAACATTTGGAATAAGCAATACTTCCATTATAACCTGATACGGTGTTAAGTAACCACTGGAGAGATCTTTTAAAAGAATTAAGAATTATTTAAAAAGAATTTAATCTTAGAATTGCGGTCCCCAAAGAAGCAAGAAAAAAAAAATTTGGGAAAACGTTTGGAATAAAATAGGAAGGTATTTGTACGTTAATAACAAAATTAAACTGCGATTACAGTACTTCCTTTTAAAAGGAGTAAGAAAAATTCACGGCGATTGCATTACTTCTCCCTAAAAAGAAAGAGTAATTATACTTCAAATACGCACCAATGCAATACTTCTCTTTAGTAGCTGTAAGAGTATTTTAATGGCATTTTAATGTAATGCAGTAAAAGTTGAAACCTTCTTTTTGCCAAATTTAATCAAAATCGGGCGATGAATATTGATTAATTATAGATCAATATTGAATATTAAGATCCACAAAAGCTATATCCACATAAAATTCCCATTCGTAATGTCAATTCATTCATGTAAATTGATCGGTTCACTCGTCAATAATTTTAACGATTGCAGCACTTCCTCTTATTAGGTGTAAGAGCATGATGGCGCTTTAAAGTCACATAAGAAAGCTTTAACAATTTCTTCGTGCTTAATTTTATCAAAATCGGACTAAGCGTAAAAGAAATATTAGTAAAAATAGTATTAAAGAAAGTCTAATCTCTCTACCCCTTCCTCCCCTACTGAAGTGGCACAACGTCGAGACTTCTAATCTAAAATGCAAATCTGTACAAGATATAGATTCGAATGACGCTTTATTATTCATGAAAATTAGTTCATGCGTCGATCATTTGAAACGATTACATACTTCCCCTAATAAGGGTAAGAGCAGAACGTCGTTTAAATGTTACGTAGGAGTGCTCTAAATCTTTCATCCTGCCAAATTTTATCAAAATCGGGTTAACATTTACAGAGTTATTAGTAATAATAATTTTGAGAAGGGGCCTCACATATATGGGGCTAACTCCTACCCCATTCGATGTACAGCATCGAGACCCCCAAAAGGCACATCTACATAAAATTCCGAATCGTATGACTCCTCATTCTCAAAAATCGGTCGGCGCGTTTAGGCGCTACGTTGTTTACAAAAAAGGTAACAACAACAACAACAACAAAAAGAAGAACAAGAACAAGAACATTTTCTGAAAAAGCCGTTTTTGGTCATTTTCGGCAACTTTTTTCTCAAAATCTACTTAATCTGGGTTGTTGCAAAAAATTACAGTCATAAAGGAGGGTTTGCCCTACATTTTAAAGAAAATTTGGGAATTTTATCTTTTATAGAAAAAGAGAAAAAAATTGTCAAAGTTGGGTGTTTTTTAACGTTACGCTATTTCGTGCAGTTTTTGACGATCAACCCTTATACAACTGTCCTACCGGACAGTTTTAATCCTACCGGACAGTTTTAATTTTGACGATCAACCCTTATACAACTGTCCTACCGGACAGTTTTAATGTCGGTAAAATATAGGTTTCTTCCGTATCAATCTTAAAACGCACTGCACTAAAACCGTCTAAAATAATAAAATCAAATAATTTGGATATTTCACAGTTGATTCTAATTAAAACTGTCCGGTAGGACAGTTGTATAAGGGTTGATCATCAAAAACTGCACGAAAAAGTGTAACGTTGAAAAACACCCAACTTTGACAATCTTTTTCTCTTTTTCTATAAAAGATAAAATTCCCAAATTTTCTTTAAATTATAGGGCAAGTCCTCCTTTATAACTGTAATTTTTTTTGTCAAAACCCAGATTTAATATATTACGAGAAAAAAGTTACTGAAAATGAGCAAAAACGGCATTTTCAAAAATTGGTCTTGTTCTTGTTGTTGTTCTTCTTGTTGTTACCTTTTTTGTAAACAACGTAGCGCCTAAACGCGTGAACGGATTTTCATGAATGAGGTGACATTCGTTTCGGAATTTTATGTAGATGTGCCTTTTGGGGGTCTCGACGCTGTACATCAAATGGGGGAGGAGTTAGCCTCATATATGTGAGGCCCCTTCTCAAAATTATTATTACTAATCTCTTTAACAAAAACTTACAGTTTAAAATGTTAAGTATAAGGGTTGATTAAACGCCAAAAGGTACACAAATCAGCTAGTACCCAACATTTCATTGATATTATTTTAAGTAATTTTACTACAATAATTTTCATTAATATTTTTTTGAATTTATTAGATGTTTCACAGACCCTTATGCTGGCCATTTTAATCTACAAAATATTTGTTCAAGTAGAACACCATTTAACTTAGATTGACTGTAATAAGATAAATAAGATATGCATATTTTTATGACAGCTAACATAATTATTCCAGTATTTTACTATAAGTAAAATTAGAGGGACTACATTAAATTACAATTGAGAAATAAATAATTATTGTTGAATAATTTACTTGATATTACCTACGCGTTATTTGTGCTCACAAATACTTCGGAAAGACGAATTCTAGACTGAAATACTGTTTTAAATCCGTGATTCAAATTTAAATAGTAGCCGACTCTGCCTTTGTCTTTTTTTACTTTAACGTGCTTGTACATACATATATGTGACTTCTCAGAATAAAGGGCATAATAAAGATAAATCAGAAGAATAATTTGGAATAAAGCTAAAATAAAGTACCTATTTAATTACGAAAATATAATATACATTTTATCATAATTATAACAAAAAAATAAAATATTATGAATGAACAAAGGGAAGGGATTAGCTATGCGGTTAGCATATTGGATTCCCACGTGGAGGTTCCGGGTTCGAATCCAGCTGCTGACCCTTAGATTTTCTCTTTCTAAGAGCTTCTTACAGCTCACTGTCCGGGTGATGGACAGAGTTGTCTGTAACGAGAGAACACTGTCCGGAGGCCGGCAGTGCACTGAAAAAAGCTCCGGGCGCCAATAACCTTGATGTTGACGCGACTTAAATCATAAAAGAAAAAGAAAATGAATGAACTAGCCAGCATAAGGGTCTGTGAAACATCTAATAAATTCAAAAAAATATTAATGAAAATTATTGTAGTAAAATTACTTAAAATAATATCAATGAAATGTTGGGAAATGTTGGCTGATTTGTGTACCTTTTGGCGTTTAATCAACCCTTATACTTAACATTTTAAACTGTAAGTTTTTGTTAAAGAGATTTTTGTACCTTTTGGATAGATTTTCTTTTTTGTATGTTTTGCAAAGTTACATATCTGCTTTTCAGATTTTATTAAAATTGGGAATAATAAATTTAATTTTATCATTATAACCTGAAAAGGTGTTAAGTCGGAGTTACTACCACTGGACAGATCTTTTTAAAGAATGATTATAGTTGCGGTCCCCAAACCATCCTCAATAACAATTTTTTTGAGAAAGCGTTTTGAATAAAATAGGAAGGTAATTTGTACGTAAATAGCAAAATTAAACTGCGATTTCAGTACTTCCCTTTAAGAGGAGTAAGAAAAATAAACTGCGATTACAGTACTTCTCCCTAAAAGGCAAAGAGGCAAAGATTTTGAATCGAACTACAATTCATTGATGAAAATCGGTTCACTCATTGAAAATTTTAACGATTGCAATACTTCCTCTTAGTAGGTGTAAGAGCATGATGGCACTTCACAGCAACGTAGAGGAGCTTTAACCACTTCTTCTTACTAAATTTTATCAAAATCGGACTAACCGTTATAGAAATATTGGTAATAATAGTTTTAGAAAGGGCCTTACTTAGGTGGGGCAAACTCCCCTCCTTATGAGGCACAGCGTCGAGACTTTTAAAGTGCAAATCTGTACAAAATTTCGATTCGAATTACACTTTATTTATGAAAATCGGTTTACGTTTCGATAATTTGAAACGATTGCTATACTTCCCCTTAACAAGTGTAAGAGCAGATCGTCGCTTTAATGTTACGTAGGGGAGCCCTAACCCTGTCTTCCTACCAAATTTTATCAAAATCGGGCTAAGATTTACAGAGTAATTAATGATAATAATTTTGGAGGGGGCCTTACATAAAAGAGGCTAACTCCTCTCCCATTTGATGTACAGCATCGCGACCCCCAAAAGGCACATCTACATAAAATTCCGAATCGAATGACATCTCATTCATGAAAATCGGTTCACGCGTTTAGGCGCTACGTTGTTTACAAAAAAGGTAACAACAACAACAAGAAGAACAAGAACAAGAACATTTTTTGAAAATGCCGTTTTTGCTCATTTTGAGCATCTTTTTTCTCAATATCTATCAAATCTAGGTTGTTGCAAAAAAATTACAGTCATAAAGGAGGATTTGCCCTATATTTTAAAGAAAATTTGGGAATTTTATCTTTTATAGAAAAAGAGAAAAAAATTGTCAAAGTTGGGTGTTTTTCAACGTTACGCTTTTTCGTGCAGTTTTTGATGATCAACCCTTATACTTAACATTTTAAACTGTAAGTTTTTGTTAAGGAGTCCCATACAAGCAACCTTGTTTAGCTCTCCCGAATTTATTATCTCTTTTAGCTCCTATCCAGCTTAATTTATACCCACTAAAATACTTTTCGAACCTAAAAAAATCTTTGTCTTCAATAAATGTTTCATAAAGAAAAAACAAATCATACCCTTTTACAAAATTAAAAAATTCTGGTTGATCCTCCTTATTTTTTAAACCAGCCACATTGTAACTCAAGATAGAACAAACATACTCACGACAGCAAAAACTTGTTTCTCTACAATGCTTACTAACTTCAGCAAGGTTGGCTTCATTTTCTAACCCAGATTTTCCTCCTTCTCCAAAAAGTTTTTTAAGAGCTGTAGGTCCTGTTCCCTGGCTATAACTCCCTCTACATCATCCCAAAAAAATTTTCTATCTTGATAAATCAAAAAATGATTTCTTACCAACACCTTAGCCTCCTTATCCTTATCCAATATCCTTTTCTTCACTTCCAGTAAGTTTTTCCTTTTTTGCCTATCCTGATAAGACAGATCCCTGTTGATCCATATTCCAGTCCCTCTTAGTTTCTTTGCGTTCCGTAATACCAGTTGTACATCAGAAATTTTCAAAAACTCAACCAAAATGCTCTTATTTCGTCCAATGGGCAATATTCTATCAATCATCAAATCATTTACACCTAATGCTCTATTTAAAAAATCCTGCACTGCCGTAATTTTATTTTCTGTAACACTGATCTCCTCCAAACCGCCTATTAAGTTTTTAGATTTCGACTTCCTTAACAGAAATTCGAGATTTCTTTTAATCTCCTTATTTTCCTCTTTCAAATGCACAATTTCCGCTTTCAAATTTTTATTATCACTTATAATTATTTCTAATTTTTCTTCTATGACTTTAAAGTCATTCTTAAATGTTGCTAATTTTGAATCAAGCATTTCACTTATTCTATTTAACAACTTATCGTCTACAACATCCAATGAGCGCGGCATTTTCTTACTATCTATTTCTTCTGGAGAGCTATTACTTCTTCTTCTTTTACTAAAACGTTCAACGCTTGTTTTACTTTCACTTACACTTTTTATCGCTCCATCACTCATAACCAGTAATCAAAACATATAATCAGCATTGAACTAATTATATAAAAATCTATATTCTTCTATTCTTGAATTTACCACTAAATACTTTCATTTATATTTTAAATTATTAAACGGTTTTATTTCAATTTCTTGATACAAATCTAAACGGAAAACTAAAAAGCAATAATAAAAATGTAAATGTTCATTGAGCAATAAATAACCTTGACTTATATCTCTTCTCTTCTCATGAACACAATTCTCTTCTCTCAACTATAGGCTGAACTTTAGCACAAAAGTTAACAACACTTATCTGTTTCAAATTTAACTTTTAATTTTTCCACACTTATTACTCAATATTCCTCCTCCAAAATTCTCCAAAGTACACACAATAGTTTAATACACCAATACGAAAAAAAACTGCGTTCAAATCACACCAAAAACCATTAAAAAAGAACAGAAATATGCAGAGCAACAGATTTCAAGTGTTCACAACAACTGCTAGCGTGCAACTCCAATTGCGAGAGAATATTGTTAATTTTATTAAAATCTGTTAGCTAGTGCAGTATATTGTGAAGTGGTGGGGAGAGAACCAGTTTATTTTGTTAGACGCTGTGTTCTGGTAAATAAAACTTATTTCATTGTCTATAATTTATCTGCTGTTTATGAAAGTAACAGTTTACAAACATTCTCTTCATATTTCTAATTTTTCGTCAAATTGAAATATATTATTTAATTAATTGAAATTTCATAGCCACCTCTTTTTAGTGGTTTTTAAGAATTTTCTTACAAAATCTGTTCATATGTATTAACTTTTAATTTTTCCACACTTATTACTCAATATTCCTCCTCCAAAATTCTCCAAAGTACACACAATAGTTTAATACACCAATACGAAAAAAAACTGCGTTCAAATCACACCAAAAACCATTAAAAAAGATTTATTTATTATTGACAGATTTTGAAATTTTGAAGTTAATTCTTCTCTCTTTTCTTCTTTTTCTCTACATTTTACAAGTTATTTATTTTTCTTTCACTTAAAAAGGTAATCTTCGTTATTTTAAATTCTAATCAGATGTCGCTTAATAAAATTACAAACGTTGATAGTGAGAATGTTGCTGTATTGCACTTAAACCCGAGTGGAAGCGGGGGGGAGCGCTAATTCTTTTCAAGCACATATCGAATATATGTTTGAATCTATATCAAAAGACGTATCTTCGTCAAAAAAAGAAAACGAAGCTATAAACAAACATATGAAAAAAATTGAAAACGACCTAACTACTGGATTTACAACTATTAAAAATGAAGTTACCAAACTAAGGAAAGAATTTAATAGTCTGAAGAAGAAAAATGCCCAGTTGACACAAAGATTGGAAAATGTGAATTCTTTGTTTGATGAAATACATTATTTTGTTAAATTCAATAAAATAAGAAATCTAAATGTACCCTATAAAGAAAATGAGAACCCTCTAAACTTAATTTCTGTAATCTCTATTAAGATAGGCTTCCATTTCGATTATTCAGAATTTGATGGCTGTTTCAGAATATTAAAAAGAGTGAGTAATCCTGTAATAATTTTGAATTTCATTGAATTTCATTCTGATATGAGGGAATTTATAGATCTGGCTAAATCTAAAAGAGATTTACTCAAGTCGTCTATGTTCCAAGATATCTCAGAGGATAATCAGACATCTGTTTTGATTTTTGAGGAAATGGGTAAGCATTCTTATCGCCTATTTAAGAGAGGTGGGGATCTTAAGAAACAGGGGAAACTGAAGCATATTTGGTATAATAATGGCCGAGTGCTTGCTAGGAAAGAAGATGGTTCTAAAGTAGTGGTAATAAAGTCTTCTATTGATTTTAAGGTCTTTGATTTGGATAACCGGAGGGCTCGAGATACTTCAGAATCAAATGAGGCGGAAACCGATGTGGAGGTTGCTTATGATACTGATAAGTCAACTCTGAGTCAACAATCGATAGTGAAATTAGGCCGTAAAAGGAAGTTTAAGCATGTCAAATCTCATAGAATTGAAACTTTTTTAAAGCCGAAAAAACCCGCCTCGGACGCAAAAAACGAATAAAGAACTTAGAAACCAATTTTATGCGAATAGGATTTTGGAATGTTTATGGATTTCGGACCTTGTTTTCTCTGGATTCTTCTGAAATTGAAACTCTTCTTCAACACAAGATCATTTGCCTCGCTGAGACATGGATTTATTTGAATAAACCTACCCTTCCTCATTTCTTAAAGGATTATGAAGTGTATATGGCACCTGCTACTAAGCATCATCTTAAAGGTCGTGCCAGTGGAGGATTAATTATATTGACACATAGCACTCTATGTCCCAAAATCAATGTTATCTTCTCTAAGGAGTATTCAATCTTCTTGAAGTTAACTTTTGAAGAAAAAGTTTTTATTTTGGGCTTTGTTTATTTGAAACCTGGTGTTCAGGGGGACCATTCTTTGGAAATGTTATATACAGATATATGCGATATTATAAGCTGCAACAGTCATCATAACTTGATTATCGGCGGGGACTTCAATTCCAGGGTCGGTGACCTGAATTCTTTTGAGGAGGATATTTTCCAATATTCGCCGTTTACTGGTGCGAGAAGTGTTAGTGATGTTAGTGAGAAATGTGAGAGGTGTTCAGTTAGTGCAGATGATGGAAGAGTGTGGTTTGTTCTTGTGTAACGGAAGATCTTTAAGTGATTCCCCTTCGAATTTTACCTTTGTTAGCCAGCAGTACTGTTGACCTTGTCTGGATCTGTACCGGCACACTGCAAGTCACTTTTGATTTTAAAGTTGAAAATGTATCAGACATATCTGATCATTTTCTCTGTAGTTTGCAACTTAAATTATCTGGAAATCACTTAATTAAAAGTTGTAATAGCGGAAATAGTAGGATTACAGTAGTGGATAGGGACCCTCTTAAACTAACGAATTTTTTTTCCTATATGCAAAGTAATAACAATATTTACTATGATGGTGGTGACACATGCGATATTTTTAATAATTTGTATGCTACAATATACAATGCTATGGTTGATTGCCAACTGTTATTTTCCATTAACAGTAATACACGTAACAGAAGGAATCCGTGGTATACTGTCGAATGTGCTAATGTTAAAAAGGAGTTAAATAGTTTGGTTAAAATTTGTAAGAAGAACTCTTTTAAAAATGATATTAAACACTTATATATCGATTTGAAAAAGAAATATAGACATTTAATTATAAAATCTAAAGATACTTATTTCAAGAATATTAAGCTAGCCTTGAGAGATACGAGAAATCCCTCTGAATTTTGGAGGTTTGTGAGTATATTTCGTGGAAGGAGAAATGATAAGTGCCCGATCCCACTGGAGGAATGGGAGCAGTTTTATTTTTTAACTATGCCCCCAAAATTAGTTACTGACTTTTCTTTTTTTGGTTACTTTAATCCAGATCTGGATGGTGCTATCACGTTAGACGAGCTTCTTGTTAGTATTAGCCAATCTAAAAATAAAGCCACTGGTCTGGACTTAATCCTAAACGAATGCTTCAAAAATTTACCTCCTCCTTGGACGCACTACTTGTTAAACTTGTTTAATCGGATATGGGATGATGAACGTTTTCCTCCAGACTGGCACAAAATAAAGTTAAAGCTCTTGCACAAGAAGGGTGACCCGTTGGACAAGAGAAATTACAGAGGAATAGCTATTATTAACGCCATAACGAAAATCTTCACTGGTATCATACATAAAAGGTTAATGAGCTGGGTGGAAGACAGGCAGCTTATACCTGAAGAGCAGATGGGTTTTCGTTCGGGAAGGGGCTGTTGGGACGCCATTTTCGTTTTATCTGCTGCAATTAACATAAATCTTAGGCTGAAGAAAAGATATGTCTTCGGCATTTTTGTAGACTTTCAACGTGCCTTTGATTCGGTTTGTCACGAAAAGTTGTGGCATAAATTGTACTCCTTAGGCATTAGTTGCAAAATTATAAGAATAATAATGAATTTGTATGATGGCGCAATACTGACAATCTCTGCTGACGAACTCCTTTCTAAGGAAATCACTGTTTCGGAGGGGGTGTTGCAGGGGGAAATTCTCGCCCCTTGTTATTTTCCCTTTATCTGAACGATATTCTAGAGTTCTTCAAAAGTAATGGAGTACAGGGCGTAAGTATTGGACACAATCGTGACCTATTAATGATCCTTTACGCCGATGACATTGTCTTGCTGGCATCTTCTGAGCGGGAAGTCCAATCAAATTTAAACATTCTTGAAGATTACTGCCAAGCTAACTCTCTTACAGTGAATACTAAGAAAACTCATGTGGTACCCTTTTTTAGAGGGGGCAGAGTAAGGAAAACACGGAGTTTCTTGTTTGGCCAATCTAAAATACAAGTTGTAAATTCGGTCATTCATGGTGTACCATTCTCCACTTCAGCAAAGTTTTATCAGGCCTCAAAGTATTTTCTCTCTAAATTTTATATAGCTCAATCATCTGTTCGAAATATTTTAAAATCAAGTAGGTCTGATTCCTGGATAGTAAATGCCAGTTGTTTGATTCTTTGGTGGAGAGTGTTGCTTTGTATGGTAGCGAAGTTTGGGGTTGTCTGTACGGAGATATATTAGAGCGAGGACAATTAAAGTTCTTTAAGTATATTTTGAGAGTCCCCTCTAATGTCCCAAGTGCTTATATCAGACTAGAGTGTGGCCGGACTCATACTAAGTTTAGAATCTTTAAAAGAGCTATTGGTTGGTGGGTTGCTATTCTAAGCATGTCTGATGACCGACTCCCGAAACTGTGTTTCTCAAGGCTATTAGAATTGGAATCTAATTTTACATTACCATTTAACTGGGTATCTGTTTTACGGACTCATTTAAATGAAATCGGTTATGAACAATTAATCACAATATCGAATGTAACAGATATATTAAAGTATAAAAATGACTTGATTGCCTCTTATAAAAATCACATGTTTAGTTGTGATGTTGATTTTGCTGTAAAATCTTCCTTCAACAACTTTTACAGGAAAATAAGTGCACTGGAGCCATCTGCAGAATCTTATTTAGAATTAATTGGCAGTATAGAAAAATTAAGAGTAGTCGCACAACTTAGATTGTCGAACAAAAAACGATTCTCTTTGAAAATAGGCTCAAAGAAAATTGATATTTTTCCTGAAAATGTATGTCAATTTTGTAATAATGGCAATAATGATTTAACTCACTTTCTTTTTAAGTGTTCGAGATTTTCAGATCCTAGAGATAGATACCTTTCAGAATTTGTGATCCATGAGAATATTGCTGATCTGTTAATTATTACTGATACTCATCGTATAAATAGCATTTTTTCATTTTGTAACAGTTGTATTAATTTAATAAGATGATAAAAATTAATTAATTGTACTTCATTAACATATGTAACAGTAAGAGGACCACAACAAGTACGGCAATCACTAGAATTCAGTTATTTATGTTTTCTTTTTAAGTTTTACTTTCTCTTATGCTGTATTATTCAGTCTTTGTCGCAAGAGAGGGAGATAAAAATGTACTCTATTTGAATTTATTGGTTCTCGTTTAATTAAGGATTATATATATAATTTTGGTCTCACAGTCAATCAGAGATATAAACCAACATGTATTAGTGTTGATTTTGTAGTGTTATTTCTATTTCATTTATTTATTTATCTTTTCTTGTAGTCGGTTTCTATATTTTCTTTTCTTTTTCATGCAGTTAAAATGTAATATTTTATAACGTATATATTGAATTATTCCAACTCCCTGCGACAAGTATTTGTATTACTTTATAAGTAGAAATAAATTATTATTATATATTATATATTATTAAAAGTTCTTTCTTTGATTGTTGGTAATCTTCCACCATTTCATCGGTCAATTTTGTATTTTATGTTACCAATTTACAAGCTCCTGTCCGCGGCCAGCTTCAGTGGAGACGGGGTGGATCGAAAAGGGAACTAAACTTGGATAAATAAATATAATAATGTTATTAGAAATTAACGATGAAATATGTTGAGCGCCACGCTGTTTATTTTGTTACCGTAGCAACAGCGAACCTACGGATAAAATAGTAGACAAAGAAAATGAAAAATTAAATAAACCAAAAGATGTATATATTATACCAAAATATATATATCAAGGAGAATAATGCAGGTATTAAATAGCAAATGTACTAAATAGCTTTTCTATAACAATAAAAAGTAATTGAATAATCAAAAAAATATCTATAAATAGTCCAAACAGTATCTGGGTGAAATCACTCTCTCACCAAATAACCCTGGATGGCTTCTCTCTTCGGGCCCAGTTCTTCCAGTTCCTTTTGTCTAAGTAAAAAATCCAGAGTTGCTTCCACCTGCTACCTATTTCTTCACCTAAGATTGAAACAGAATTTCCGGCAACGCCGATCGCAAGGCAGATGTGCACTCGATGCTTGCTTCCAAAACTACTCCTCGGTTGATCTTCGTCTCTCGTTGTTATTTTTTTGATTTTCTCTTTTTTTTTTTATATATATTATTTCATATGATCTATCGTAGAATTTTGGACAGTTGAAATATACATGTGTTTTCTACTAACATATTGAAAACCTTGTGCTTTAGACTATTCTTTTCGAATTAATTGGCGTACATTTGCTAATTAAATATTTAATAAACTATTATAGAATTTTCCTAAAAATCTAATGTAACCGATTTTTATCGGTAACATTTTCCCCCCTTGCTACCGGAGTGAAACGTCGGGGATCTGATGTTAGACGGTATGTGATTACGGAGATGGGTGAGGTTTAAGTTGATCTACGTGCCAGCAACCTAAAGATCTGCTCTCTAAATCTTCCAGTTCTGCAATAACATTCGATACCATTCTTTTTATCCTACACTGCTGAAACTTTGGTGCCAGTTTGCCTGCGATGTATTTACTTGCATCTGATTGCGCGTGGCTCTTTTTCCATACGATATCTCCGGCGTGGAATCTAGAGGGACGTCTTCTTAGGTTGTAATTCCTCGCTGCCTTCTCATAAGCTCTTGCCAAACGATCCTTTACTTCTTCGAAGAGAAGAGGCATCTTGGCTAGTTGTTCTATTCGCTCCTCCCTGCTTACTTCCGGAGTAGTGTCATTGAAGTCCAGCTGTGCATATTCAGTACCCGACCTCTTTAACTCTCGACCGAAGTTGAGATAGGCCGGCGTAAAACCAGTGGCCTCGTGCACCGCGGTCTGCAAAGCAAAGCTAAGCTTAGGAAGCTCTCGATCCCAGGTTCGGTGGTTATCTTTCACGTATGATGCCATCATCGTCTTAATGACTCGGTTTGCTCTTTCGGTAGGGTTGGCCTGTGGGTGGTACGCTGCAGTGAACCATATCTTCGCTCCATAATTTTCCATCAACTTCTTGAACTCGGAGCTGATAAACTGCGCACCATTATCGCAGATCACCCTCTGAGGAGCTCCAAACCTCAAGATAACATTTTCCTCTATAAGTCTGGTGATTGTTTTAGTATTTGCCTGTCTTAATGGTAGTAGTAGGCTGTACTTAGTGAAATAATCTACTACCACTAACAGGTATCTGTTTTGTTTGGAGGATAATGGTAAGGGTCCCATCAAGTCTGTTGAGATAATTTGCCAGGGCTCACTGACTACTTTCGATTTCCCCATCAATCCGGCAGGTTGCCGTTGTAAAGGTTTATTCTGGAGGCAAATACTGCACCTCGCAACATATCGCGCTACATCCGCAGCCATTGCCGGCCAGTAATACTGTTCCTTTACGCGTTGAAGGGTCTTCCAACTTCCAAGGTGTCCGGACATTGGACTATCGTGATACTCCTGTAGTACCTCCCGCCGTTGTCTCTTAGGAACCACTAATTTCCACGAGCAAAACTGATCACTTAACAGCTGGTTGCGCCCTTCAGCTACCCGCTTGAACAATTTTCTTTCGCCTTCCACTCTCCAATTTGGGTATTTAGATGGTTCCTTTTGTACCTTCTGAAGCATTGACGCGTACCAGCCCTCCACATCATCAAATGTCAATTTTATTGCTTCTACCACTTCTTCATTTACCCTGGATAGCGCGTCGGCCGCCACATGCTGTTTTCCAGGTCTGTGTTGAACGGTAAATGAGTACTGTTGAAGTTTCAATGCCCAGCGTGCTAATCTTCCCTGTGGATCCTTCAGATTAAGTAGCCAGATCAAAGAATGGTGGTCCGTTATTACTTTAAATTCGGCCCCCTCGAGATAAGGTCGGAACTTCTCGATCGCCCAAAGCACTGCCAAACATTCTTGCTCCGTTACGGAAAAGTTCTTTTCATTTCTTGTTAGGCTTCGACTAGCGTAGGCGATTGGTTTTTCACCATCTTCAAAAACCTGAGAAAGGATGGCTCCCAAAGAAAGGAAGAAGCATCCGTTTGTAGTACAAATGGCTGACTGAAGTCGGGGCAAGTCAGCCCGGGTGCGGAAACCAAAATATTCTTAAGTTCCATGACTTGGTCTTCTCCCCAGTTCCATTTCTTGTTTTTCTTCGTTAACTCCGTCAACGGTGAACTAATGGTCGCAAAACGCGGAACAAATTGCCTATACCAACTTGCTAGCCCTAGAAATCGTCTCACTTGTTTGACTGTGCGCGGCTGAGGGAAGTTCAAAATAGCCGTGACCTTTTCTGGGTCAACATGTAAACCGTTCCGGTCTACAATATAGCCCAAATACTTGAGTTCGGCTCTGCAGATTTGTGCTTTTTCCCAGTTGACAATTAAGCCTGCCTCTTGAAGTCTCTTCAGCACCAGCTCCAATATCTCTAGGTGTTCTCCATACTCTTCGGTTGCCACCACAATGTCATCAAGGTACACAAACACTTTCGGTTCCAACTCTGGTCCTAGGACTGTATCGATTAACCGTTGCCAAGTAGCTGGGGCGTTATTGAGCCCAAAAGGCATACGTATAAATTGGAACAGACCTCTACCCGGAACAGTGAAAGCTGTTTTCTCTCTGTCTTCTTCTTTCACCTTCACTTGCCAGTAAGCTGACTTCAGGTCTAAGGAAGATAAATACCTTGCCCCTCTTAACTTGTCCAGTATGTGTGAAGTGTACGGCAACGGATACGCGTCTCTCTTCGTAACAGCGTTTAGCTTCCGAAAGTCCACGCAAAACCTGTGTTCTCCATTTGGTTTCTTTACTAGCACTACCGGCGAGGACCAAGGGCTTGATGACTGCTCTACGATTCCAGCCTCTAACATTTTGTCTAACTCCTTATTTATTATAGCCTGAATTGCAGGCGATACAGGGTAATATCTCTGCTTAATAGCCTTGTTGTTACCTGTGTCGATCGAGTGCTGCACGATATCTGTACCCTCCGACGTAATGGTGATTAATTGCCAATATTGCAGAAATTTCTGGAGTTCTTTCTCTTGTCGTGTGGTCAGTTCCGCCCTTTCTACCAACGCTGCAGATACATGGACCTCTTCTTCATCAACTTCACTGAATGTCCACTGCTTGTTCTTCAAATCTGGGACAATGCCCATTGCTTCCCAGAAGTCTACCCCTAAAATTATGGTATTCACCAAGGCTGGGACTATTAAGAATTCAATTATTTTTACTTTCCCAGTCAACTCCACAGGCATCTCAACAGAACCAAGCACTTCGCAGCGGTTCCCATTCGCGGTAATGACTCTCAGTGGCTCTACTTTCTTTACCGGCAATTCTAATTTCTTCAGCCTTCTCCAACCGACCCCTCCAATAAGAGAACGAGTGGCTCCAGAGTCCAATAATGCCGTAAACCATAGCCCAAAAATAGAAATTCGTAAATGTGGTCTTCCGTCTTGCTTCTCAGCCATCTTGTGGAGTGGTCGCACAGTCTTTCCCTGCATAAAGGCAGAAACTACCGCAATCCTTTCGCGCCACTCGGGATCTGATGGGGACATCTTAGGCGAATGACTCGAGCTCTGTCCTCTCATGCTCGGTCGCCTTTGGAGTTTCCCTGTTGTTGACAATGAGTTAGTAGTATCCTGTGAGGGAGCGCCGCTACTATTTCTTTTCGGGCAAACCCTAAGCGTATGGCCGATTTGATGGCAATTCCAGCACCTCAAGTTAGTTCCTAACCTCTGCTGCTCCGCTGGTGGTGTGGAAGGGGTAGTGGAAGTGACTATTGGATTCACCTTAACAGGTTTTCCAGGTGGTCTTTTATAAGCAAGATCAGGCTCCAGGGATCCCTTTACAGGTGGTTCTTCGTATCGTGATGCCATAGTAGCCCCAATCTCAAGATTTGTCAAGACCATTTCCAGTTCCTCAATATTAGTAGGCGACGTCAGAGGAAGCAGCGCGCGATACTCTCCTTTCACATTGCGCTTAATAATCCCAAATTTTTCTATGTCACTTAGAGGCTTGGAAAGACGAGCGAACAGCGCCTGCATCTTCGCAATATAGATAGCGATGCTCTCCTGATGTCCTTGGGTGCGCTTACGTATTTCTTCCATCAATTGGTGGTCATAATCTGGGTCTAAGAATGTTTTCCTCAGCCTTGCTACAAATTCATCCCATGTATTAATGGCATCCCGCTTTGACCTGTACCACACAAGGGCAGTACCTCCCAATAGTTCGCCTGCAGAACGAAATAGTTCCTCTTTGGCGATCCCCTTGGCTGTTCTTCTATCTTCTACTTCAGCTAGAAAAGAGCAAAGGGACTGATCCGGGTCATCAGCAGTGTACTTGAGGCCCCATTAGTACAATTTTAGGTCTCTAATTGACATGGTCTGACGCATAGCTTGTTGCTGATCCGGTTGGGACTGCGCGCCTACATCTGTAAAAACAACAGGCTTTGACGTAGTACCTAGTTTTAATAAGGGGGTCATCTGCTTCCCTGGTACTTCTGCTTCTCCTTGAAGTTCTGTGAGATACTCCAAAAGGTTACCTACGTCTTTCTTCATAGCTTCTTGCTCAACTGCCTCCTCACTCTCGAGCTCAGTGATTCTATCCAGCCGAAACTTTACATGAAGAAGCCGTGTATGGAGTCGTTTAATGTCATTGGTATCGTCTTCTGCTAATACTTCCGCTTGATCTTTAAGCGCTTCGAACTTCTTAACACAAAGTGTAAATTCTCCTTTAGCAGGTAGAGCAGAAAATAATTTCTCAATTGGTGGTATCTTTGATTGCAAAGCCTTAACAAACCTCTTTCGTAAATCGGGGACTAATCCTTCACCAGAAATACCCCTTATGGCCAATTCATAACTTAATTCATCTTTTAAGAGCCTATAAGGATCCATGATTAATAAATTTTATGAAACCAAACCAACCTAAAAAAAATAATGCAAGTCTGAAATAGGAATAAATACAAAAAAAAATATTTTAATAAACCACCAATTAAAGGCAAAAAAAATAAGTATTAATAAACTCGCAAACTTGCTCGGGCCCCACGTTGGGCGCCAGATAAAATTGTTACCAATTTACAAGCTCCTGTCCTACGGCGTAGGTCCTACAAGCGAACCTACGGATAAAATAGTAGACAAAGAAAATGAAAAATTAAATAAACCAAAAGATGTATATATTATACCAAAATATATATATCAAGGAGAATAATGCAGGTATTAAATAGCAAATGTACTAAATAGCTTTTCTATAACAATAAAAAGTAATTGAATAATCAAAAAAATATCTATAAATAGTCCAAACAGTATCTGGGTGAAATCACTCTCTCACCAAATAACCCTGGATGGCTTCTCTCTTCGGGCCCAGTTCTTCCAGTTCCTTTTGTCTAAGTAAAAAATCCAGAGTTGCTTCCACCTGCTACCTATTTCTTCACCTGAAGATTGAAACAGAATTTCCGGCAACGCCGATCGCAAGGCAGATGTGCACTCGATGCTTGCTTCCAAAACTACTCCTCGGTTGATCTTCGTCTCTCGTTGTTATTTTTTTGATTTTCTCTTGTTTTTTTTTTTTTTTTATATCATTTCATATGATCTATCGTAGAATTTTGGACAGTTGAAATATACATGTGTTTTCTACTAACATATTGAAAACCTTGTGCTTTAGACTATTCTTTTCGAATTAATTGGCGTACATTTGCTAATTAAATATTTAATAAACTATTATAGAATTTTCCTAAAAATCTAATGTAGCCGATTTTTATCGGTAACATTTAAACTAAACAATATTCAGTTGGCAGTCTGTATATATGTATGTCTTGTCTATCCTATGCCACTTTTGAATTTTATGCTAAAAGTTAATTTTGTATTTCAAACTAAACTGTATTCAGTTGGCAGTCTGTATATATGTTGTCTTGTCTATCCGGTGTCACTTTTGAATTTTGTGCTAAAAGTTAATTCTCTATTTTAAACTAAACCATATTCAGTTGCCAGTCTGTATATATGTATGTTGTCTGACAGTCTAGGCAATGTCTGTCTTTGTCATTCTTTTTAGTTTTGCCATAAAAGATGTTTCCTCTTTCGGTCTATACTATTTGTGATTTTTTAATTTTATCGCACTATTGATCTTCAGTCTATAAGTCATACCCCTGCTATCCCCCTTTTCCAAGTTGTCCCACTTGTCATCCTGAGGTCCCAGTCTCCCATTAACCTAGTACTTTGCCCCCCTTCCTCCAGCTAATGGCCATTCCCTCAGTCTGCCATTTAAGTTTATCAATGGCCATTCCCTTAGCCAGTCAGTGAGTCAAGTTTCCCATGATCATACCCTCAGTCAATTAGTCAATTTTTCCACGGCATTCCCTTTGACAGTCAGTCAAGTCTCTCATGGCCATTCCCCATTTCAATCTGTCAGTTAATTTCCCATGGCCATTCTCTTAGTTAATCCGTCAGTCACTTAGTCTAGTTTCCCATGGCCATTCCCTCAGTCAATTAGTCAAGTTATTCTCATGGTCATTCCCTTTGTCAGTCGGTCGTCTTTCATGGCCTTTCCTTTAGTCAATTAGTCAAGTTTCCTCACAGCCATTCCTTTAGTCAGTTAGTCATATCTTCCTCATAGACATTCCCTTAGTCAGACAGTTAAGTTTCCTCTGGCCATTTACTTAGTCAGTCAATCAAGATCATCATTCAGTCAATTATTCTCAAGGTCATTCCCTCAGTATATCATTTAAGTTTATACTATGGCCATTCCCTATGTCGGACAGTTAGCCAAACTTTTCTCATGGCCATTCTCTTTTAGTCAGTCAGGCAAGTTTCCCTGTGGCCATTCCCTCAGTCAAACAGTCAAGTTTCCAAAAGAACATTCCCTTTGTAACTGGGCACTAGAATTAGTTGCTAGGTTTATGAACACAGCTGGGTTTTTATTGGAACAAAAAGTATTTTATTGACTTTCGGGCATTCTGAGTTGGGACTTGCTGGAATACAGACGAGGATTGAGAGTTTGTAGAAAAGCCAAGTTTCCCTCTTGCTGACCTGCGACTTTTCTTGTCTGCGGCCCATGCGGCGTATGTATGTTTATTCATGTACCAAATATTTTGTTAAGTAAATCCGTTAAGTAAATTCATCAGACTTATTGTTATCATAGCTTTGTTCAAGTAGTTTAGTTGTCCTATCTATCTGTGAGTGTATGTACGTGTGTGTGAGTGTGTGCTTGAGTGTGTGTAAGTGGCTCTCTATAGAAGTGTAGTTCGTACGAGGTAGCGGCTGGCCTACACCTTAGTCAGTCAGTCCATCAAGTCTCCCCATGGCCTTTCTCTAAGTCAGGTAGTCAGTCAGTCAAGTTCCCCCAGGCCATTCCCTTAGTTAGCCAATCAAGTCTCCCCTTGGCCATTCTCTAAGTCAGTCAGTCAGTCAATCAGTCAAGCTTCCCTAAGGCCATTCCCTTAGTGTCAGTTAGTCAATCAGTCAAGCTTCCCTAAGGCCATTCCCTCAGTGTCAGTTAGTCAATTAGTCAAATTTGTCTCCTGACCATTCCTTCAGTCTGTCAGTCAAGTTACCCAGTGGCCATTTCTTTAGTTAGTCAGTTAGTCAAAATTTTCATGGTCGTTCCCTCTGTCAGTTAGTAACGTTTTCCTCATGCCATTTTCTTAGTCAATCAGACAAGTTTCTTCACATGGCCATTCCCTTACTCAGATAGTCAAGTTTCTCGTGGCCATTCCTTTATTCAGTCAATTAGTCAAATCATTCTCATGGCCATTCTCTCAGTCTTTCGTTATACTTACTCATGGCCATTCCTTTAATCACTCAATCAAGTTGCTCCATAGCTATTCCCATAGTCAATCAATCAAGTTTCTCGTGGCCATTTCTTTAGTAAGTTAGTCAAATTTTCTTCATAGCCATTCCCTCAGTCAGTCAAGTGGCCATTCCTTTAGTCAGACTGACTAGTAATCCCTATGCCTGGATTCTCAGTCAATCAGTCCTTAGTCAGTCAGTCAGTCTAGTTTTACATGGCCATTCCCTTTGTCAGTCAGTCAAGTTTTCCTTACAGCCTTTCCCTCTGCCAGACAGTCAAGATTTCCTATGGCCATCCCCTTTGTCATTCAGACAGTCATGTTTCCCTTGGCCATTCCCTTAGTCCGTCAGTTAGTCAAGTTTCTAGTGGCCATTCCTTTAGTCAGACAGTTAAGTTTTCTCATGGTAATTCCTTCTGTCAAACAGTCAAGTTTCCACAAGGACATTCCCTTAGGCAGTCAGTCAGTAATTTTCTTATGCCTAGTTTTTTAGTCATATAGTCAGTCAGTCATGTTTTCCTATGGCCATTCCCTCAGTCAGGCAGTCAAGATTCTCAAGGCCTTTCCTTTAGTCAGTCAATTTTCCCACGGCCATTCCTTTAGCCAGTCAGTCAAGTCTACTCATGGCCATTCCCTTAGTCAGTCTGTCAGTTAAGTTTATCCATGGCCATTCTTTAAGTCAGTCAGAAAGTCAAGTTATCATGGCCATTCCATCTATCAGTCAGTCAAGTCTCTTCATGGCCATTCCCTCAGTCAGATAGTCAAGTTTCTCAAGGCCTTTTACTCAGTCAAGGTTCCCCCTAGCCATTCCCTTTGTTGGTCAGTCAAGTTTCTCATGGCCATTCTTTTAGGCAGTCAATCAGTCAAGTTCTCCATGGCCATTCTATTAGTCAGTTAGTCAAGTTTTCTTCATGGCCATTCCTTTAGTCAATTAGTCAAATCCTTCTCATAGCCATTCCCTCTGTCAGTCAGTCAAGTTTATTCATGGTCATTCCCTCACTCAGTTAGTCAAGTGTCCCATGGCCATTTCCTTAGTCAGTCAGCCAGTCAAGACTCCATGGCCACTTCTTTAGTCAATTAGTCAAGTTTTCCCATGCCATTCTTTCAGTCAGACAGTCAAGTTTCCCCGTGGCCATTTCTTTAGTCAATCTGTCAAGATTCCTATGGCCATTCTCTAGTCAGTCAATCAGTCATTTAGTCAAATTTTTCCTCATGGTCATTTCTTTAGTCAGTTAGCCATTCCCTAAGTCAGACTGTCATTCAAGTTACCTCAAGGCCATTCTCTCAGTCAATCAGTCAGTTAGTTATTTCCCTATGCCTGGATCCTCTGTCAGTCAGATCCCTACGCCTACTTTCTCAGTCAAATAGTCAATCAGTCCTCTTAGTCAGTCAGTCAGCCAGTCAGTAGTTTCCCCAGGGAATTAGTCAGTCAGTCTAAATTTGAAAGGTTTCAGTATTAAGTCAGCACCGTTCAACCCTCGTACGAGTCATCTACGGAAAGGAAGAGCGTTCCACCAACACTGGCATCGGACTCTGCTGGCCTTTCATCAATGTCAAGATTGCATCTTACCTGATGCCAATTGACAGAAGTCTATTAATCGCAATTAAGTGGCAAGAGTGGCAGAAGTCTGAACTGGCCATTCAGCAAGCTGTTCCTGCCCCGAAATCAGTGAGTAGAACTCTGGCGAGTCCATTGCGGGAGAGGATGTTCGATCCTCGAAGGGAGGTGCGCCCCCCGGCATAGAATTTATCTTTTAGTGTTTTATTGCCCAGTTGGTAGCACTGGGAAAGAGAACGGAGAGGGGGCTACAGCTTGTGCCTGGGAGCTCAAGCCAGTTGCCCTTGGGCATCTCAAGAGAGTAGGGGGTGCCAACTGATTATGTTTGTGTGTCCGCCATTGCCAGGTTTTTAGCGTCGATCTGACTGGAACTGTTTTCGCCAAGAACTGGACAACCCTTTAGCCGCCCGGTTGAACGATGTACTTTTGTTGTCTTGTGATAAATCAATTTGTGAGTGTTATAATAAGTTTAATTAAGTCAGAAAACTTGTCAGTTTAATTAAGTCAGAAAACCCGTCAGTCTGATTAAGCCAGAAAACTTGCCAGTTTAATTAAGTCAGTAAACCTGTCAGTCTAATTAAGCCAGAAAACTTGCCAGTTTAATTAAGTCAGTAAACCTGTCAGTCTAATTAAGCCAGAAAACTTGCCAGTCTTATTAATTCAGAAATTCTGTCAGTGTAATTAAGTCAGAAAACTTGTCAATCTAATTAAGTCAGAAAACAAGTCTAATTAATTCAGTTTTATTTATTTGGATCTTGATCCGTTTTGTATATGAGTTTAAAATTGTAAATATACCAAATATATTTGTTATTGCGTAAGTGAAGGTATTCTGAGTGTTGGTGGCGCCCCACCCTTCCCTTTCCTTTAGTTTTATTTCATAGTCATAGATTTTTCAGATAGGCCTCCCGTAAGTAACATTAAAGCGATGTTCTCCTCTTACACCAACTAATGGGAAGTTTTGCAATCGTTTCAAACTATCGTCGCGATAACCGATTTTCATGGACGAAGTGTCATTTGAATCAAAATTTCTTACAGATTTGCATTTTAGAAGTCACGACGTTGTGCTTCTTAAGGAGGAGAGTTTGCCCCATGCAAGAAAGGCCCTCTCTAAAACTATTATTACTAATATTTCTACTTCTGAACGAAAACTTACAGTTTAAAAAGTTAAGTATGTATTGATTAAATGCCAAAAGGTACACAAATCAGCAAGTTCCAAAAAATTTCATTTATACTTTTTAGTATCATATTTATTAGAATGTAATAGATGTCACAGACCCTTATGCTGGTCATTTTACCACTCATAAATATTTTTCTGTTAGAATAATAAAAGATGTGTCTCATCATCATAGTTAGTGTTAAAAAGGCATTTCGTTTTAACTCTTTTCCAAATTATTCTCGTGATTTATCTTTATTCTGAATAATCATCATATTCACTTCCACATTATAAAGAAAAAGGGAAAGTTGGAGTTAGTCTTTTACCGTTGTAATTTGAATTACGGAGTTAAAACGAAATTTCAGTCTTGAATTCGTCTTATTTGAACACAAATTACATAGTTAACAAATAAATGATTCTTGTAATTATAATTCATTCATTCAAACTAGTGTTTTGTTTTTCAGATAGTGTTTTTTTTTTGTTTTTTTTATCTAATGTTTTGTTTTTGTGATAGTATTTCGTTTTTGTAATTTTTTTTATTTTTTTTGTTACTTCCTTCTGCTGCACGAAACTTGCACTTAAATCAGATTTCAAAAACAAAAACAAAATAAAATCGGTTTGTACGTTTGTGTATGCATTTGCAATTTTTAACGTCAAAACAATAGTCCCAATTTTTCAACAACTTTTTTTTTTTTTTGTTTAACCTGTTTAATAGTACCTCTTATTACAATCTAAATTTAATGGGTGCTGCTCATTCTTCTATGTAAACGGGAAAAGAGAATTTCAACTGCGAATACGGCATGGTTGCAGCTCTTGCCTTTAGGTGTAAGAGTAGAGGGAAAAAGAGAGTTCTGGCCCATGACGTCACGTCGGAGCCGACCCCTCTATCAACGGTATGGTGTAGATGGGCAGTAGGTTAATAATAATTTAAAAAAACTTTTTTTAATACATCCTTTTACTCCAAAGACGGTCGCTCTATCAAGTTGTGGTCACCCTTCTTGGCCACCCGGTCGTTGGTCCGAGGCGCTATTCTTATTATCTTATTTTCTTCTTAGACATCTGATTAGTTATATTTTACTTCTCTTAATCAGATTTTTTTTACCTGGGTGAAGGGACCAGTAATTGACTGGTTAAGAAAAAATTCGAGTTTAAGATAGAATATCTTCCGATATTTTGGCTCCAGGTGTAGGTTGTACAATTGTACCGCGCCAGTAGGATGTATTGTATTTTATTAATATTTTAATACCAGTAAATTCGATCTTTATGTCCACCAAAAATGTTTTTTTTTGTAATTATGTCAATGACCCAGTAATTGACATACCGAATTTTCTGTGGTACTAGTGTTTGACATGGGGTGGGACCAGTAATTGACAAATATATTCATGAAACGGCATAAGGTATGCATTCAAAACCACTTTTAAATCTAAATAAATCACATAAAACACCTAAATCAGTTTTTCAATTGGATTTATAACAGAAATCAGTCTTATTCATAATTAATTACAGTAGTAGGAAGTTGTACGTTATGGGCCACTTTTCAAAAGCTAAGTCCAGCCATCCACTTTGTTTAGTATCGACTCTGACTGGACACATAACAATTCAAACTTCTATTATCCCTTCTATTATTTCACTTTTAATAAAAATATAAATGTTTAATTGAATTCAGATTCAATAAATGTGTTCTTTTTTTTCTATGTATTACTTAGACACACTCTAGAAATTTATAATTGCATGCAATTAATTAAATGTCTCGTAACAATGTGAAACCTTTTCATCGAATAATATGTAAGAGGGGTTTGAAACTGCGCTATATAAAATTGCACCACCTTTAACGAAGCTCAGTTAGTAAAATGGCGGTAGAGTGGAAAGACATTTCAGCGAGTGATTAAAACTGTCCGGTAGGACAGTTGTACAAGGGTTGATCGTCAAAAACTGCACGAAAAAGCGTAATGTTGAAAAACAACCAACTTTGACAATTTTTTCTCTTCTTCTATAAAAGATGAAATTCCCACATTTTCTTTAAATTATAGGGTAAACCCTTCTTTATAACTGTAATTTTTTTGCAACAACCCAGATGTAATAGGTTTCGAGAAAAAAGTTTCCGAAAATGGGCAAAAACAGCTTTTTCAAAAAATGTTCTTGTTGTTCTTGTTGTTGTTACCTTTTTTGTAAACAACGTACCACCTAAACGCGTAAACCGATTTTCATGAATGAGGTGTCATTGTGTCATTCAATTCGGAATTTTATGTAGATGAGCCTTTTGGGGGTCTCGACGCTGTACATCGAATGGGAGAGGAGTTAGCCCCCTTTATGTGAAGCCCTCTCCAAAATTATTATTACTAATTATTCTGAAAATCTTGGCCCGATTTTGTTAAAATTTGGTAGGATGATAGGGTTAGGGCTCCCCTACGTAACATTAAAGCGACGATCTGCTCTTACACTTGTTAAGGGGAAGTACTGCAATCGTTCAAATTATTGACGCTCCAACCGATATTCGTGTATGTGTTGTTATTATGTTCTATATTTTAAGTAGATTTAAGTAGACTCACCGCCCACGGCTCCTGAACAGGAAGTGAGAAAACAGAAAAAGACGCAAAGCAAGAAGAACAAAACTGATACTGATGTAAAGAGTGTTAAGACTACTTGAGAGCGTTTCGCGTTCCGACCTCGTTCAGATTCGTCTTTAAGACAGCGAGAAGATATCGATGACTACGGATACTCTTCCTTCTGTTAAGAAGCAATTACCGTATGCTAATGATAAGCATATTTTGGCATATAACGTGGCAGGATTAAAAAGAGCTTTTACAAGGAATTTTATATCTTATTGGCTGACGGATTGGGCAAATGATGGTAGACTTTGTAAATTCCAGGCAGGTTTCAGGCGCAATTATTCCACAACAAATAATGTATTCACTCTTTTAAACGTAATTAAATAAAAACTTAGTATTAAAAAAAAACAGAAGAAACATTTTTTGTGGATTTCTCGGCTGCCTTCGATACTACTGATTGGTATTCCCATATTTGCAAGTTTCTAGGAGTTTCCTCTAAAATAGTCCGATTGGTTGAACGCCTTCCATCACACACTGCTGGGAGTGTATAATGTACTTTTATTATTATATTATTATTATTATTATTATTATTTTATATATAATATTATTTTTTGATATTATTATTTTACTATCTCTTTTACTCACTAAATGTAAATTTAATAAGTTAATTTTAAAAAATAAAGATATTTATTTAATTTATTTTTTATTGTATTATTATTTTACTCTTCTAAGAAATTTAGGAAATATCTAAAAAATCTATGTAATTCATCTTCTATAAGTATTATTTATTTCAATTATTTTATTATATTATTATTTCCCTTTCTTTTTCAATCTTTAAATGTAAGAAGTTTAATTCCATTCTTGTTTAATGTCCGCTACATAGACTCCTCCGACGATCGATTGATCATGGATAAAATCTTTATTATTAATTTATGAAATGTATATTTATTTTTATTATTGTAATGTATTTTTAAATAGAGACTACTACTACTAAACGCCAAAAGGTGCACAAATCAGCAAGTATCCAACATTTCATTAATACTACATTGATAATATTTAAGTAATTTTACTGCATTAATTTTCATTGATATTTTTTTGAATTTATTAGATGTCACAGATCCTTATGCTGGCCATTTTAATCTACAAAATATTTGTTCAAGTAGAACACCATTTAACTTAAATTGACTAATATCTAATCAACAAACTATTAATCACAGGTTAAAAAAAAAACTTTATAAAAAAAAAATATATAAGGCTAAAAAATTCAAAAACTTTTTTAAAAAAATGCTTACACCAACATTCATCAATGATTTCATTTATTTATTTTTATTTTTAAATAAAAATCGTCGGTTTAAGTTCATTCTTCGATTAAAGTAATTGTTACTTTATATAGTAGTCAAGCGTTTTGATAAAAGGTTTAATTATTATTATTTATTTATTTGTTACATGGGCATAGCCCTATACAAAGGAGTTGCTACAAAAAACAAAAAACAGTACATATACAAAAAACAAAAAGAAAAACTTGTACATCTTACATAGCAAAAAAAAAAAAAACAATACCAGTGTTATAATTTAAGTAATAATTAATAGAAATCAAAATCTCTTGCGATAAATGAGTTATTAAATATTCATATAAATCAATAATTCATATTATTAGTTAAACACTGTATTATTCATTTAGAATAAATGCCCTCAGTTTTAACACATTTTCCACATAATAGTATAATTTTTTTATATTTTCAGCACTGATATTATGAAATAATATTGGAAAATTAAATTGATCAACATCTTGTAAAAAACCTAAATATTTTAAACGAAATTGTAAATATATTGGGCAATTTAACAAAATATGGGACAAATCTTCAAATTGGGCGGTGTTACACAAAGTGCACTTTTCATTTGGATTTAATGTATATGTAATTTTACCAATACTAATCTTCAATACATATTTAGAGGACAAACGCAACTGAGAGAGCAATCGTATAAATTTAAAAGAAATAGGAAAATTCAAATAATTCTGTGGCTCCTGATCATTAAAAACTAACGCAGAATAGATTAAACTAAAATTGGAGCTGTGCAATTTGCAAAGGTCAGATTCTTTAAGCGACTTTTTATAGCTTGTCATTGAATAAAATATCTGATAGATTTAAAGAAGGAAACAAGAAATTTAATTGTGAAACCCAATTATACTTGGTATTTACTGCATTACGACTTAATTCCAACAGCTTTAGAAAACACAGCAACGGGTATCTGTCGGGCGACATAGCTTTTAATTTATAAATCCAGTTACCAGCAAACTTGAGAAGAAGATAACTAATGTGTACCACACCAAATTCCAAACGCACGGCAAAGTTGGGCGTACAACGCGGTAATCGAAGCAAACGCTTGTAAAAATTTAGACTACATGCATCCAACGTGTTGCTGTACCTGAGCCCCCATATATGGGCACCATACAATAATACGCTCATCGCAATGGCTTCATTCAGTTTAACCCTGGAATCCCAACAGATTAATTTCGATGCAGCGCAAGTATTTAACACAGTTCCAATAGCCGCATTTGTTTTAGATACCGCATTTTCAGACGCTTTTAGAAAAACCCCGGAATTAGAAAATAAAACCCCCAAGTAATTGTAATTAGAAACTTGTTCTATCAAAACATTGTTAAAGTATAAATTTCTGACTTTTTTCTTAAAACTTTTTGAAAACCTAATAATTTTGGTTTTATTGGTATTAACATTTAAACAATTTTCTTTGCAGTACGATTCCAAGCATTTCAGTTTCGATCGAATATCGGTGAACGAATCCCCAAAGATTATCAAGTCATCGGCATATAACAACATCAGAATGTCAGAGCGATGCCCCACAGGAACGCCGAACAGTCCCCTACTTCTAAAATAAGTCTCAATATCGGAAATGAACAAATTGAATAAGAGCGGACTCAACGACTCCCCCTGCAAAACACCCCCAGTGACCTCTATTGGTTCCGATAATTGATTACCAACCCTAACTTGCAAGACTGCATTATCATAAAGTACTTTTAGAAATCTTATAATTTTACCGTTAATCCCAATCTGGAATAATTTTGACCAAAGTAAGGTATGATTCACAGAATCAAAGGCCCTTCTAAAGTCTACAAAAACACCGTATAATTCACCACCAGGCCGGGAAAGCTTAATTTGTATTAATGAGGATAAAATAAAAATATTATCAGTACAGCCTCGTCCAGCTCGGAACCCATTCTGGCATTCAGGTATTGCACCAACCGTTTCTGACCAAGTTACAATTCTATTTGATAAAATCAAAGTAAATATTTTCAACAAAGTATTAGCTAAAGCTATTAATCTGTAATTTGCTAATGAAGTTGCGAATGACGACGCTCGTCCTGGACGCCCCAGTACATCAACAACCGATGAAAATGTTAAGAAAGTAAAGAAAATTGTTATGAAGACTCGTCGAATCACAATTAGAGAAGTTGCTGAGGATGTCGGCATATCGGTTGGCACATGTCATGCAATTTTTTCTGAAATTTTGGGCATGAAGCGTGTGGCAGCGAAGTTCGCTCCAAAATTGCTGAATTTTGATAAAAAAAAAAAAAACGTCGCATGAGCATCGCTCAGGAATTGTTGAATGACATTATCATGCCTCAGCCACCGTATTCACCAGATTTGGCGCCCTGTGACTTTTTCCTGTTCCCAAGATTGAAGAGACCCATGAAAGGACGGCGTTTTGCGACGATTGAGGAGATAAAAAAACCGAATCGCTGAGAGAGCTCAGCAATTCGACATACCAAAAAGTGCATATCAGAACTGTTTCGAGGATTGGAAAAAACGCTGGCACAAATGTATTATATCTGAGGGGGACTACTTTGAAGGAGACCAAATAAAAATCGATGAATAAATAAATATTTTTTGAGAAAAATGAAAATTCACCTTATTTTTTGAACACACCTCGTATAAGTGACTACCCAGAATCAAGGACATATCAAAGATAAATCCGAAGAATAATTTGGAATAAAGCTAAAATAAAGAACTATTTAATTACGAAGATATACATTTTATCATAATTATAACAAAAAATAATATATTATGAATGAACTAAGGGAAGGGATTAGCTATACCGTTAGCGTATTGGATTCCCACGTGGAGGTTCCGGGCTCGAATCCAGGTGCTGACCCTTAGATTTTCTCTTCCTAAGAGCTTCTTACAGCTCACTGTCCGGTAATTGACAGCGTTGTCTGTAACGAGAAAACACGGTTCGGAGACAGGTAGTGCAGTGAAAAAAGCTCCGGGCGCCAATAAACTCAGATGATGACGCAACTTAAATCATTAAAAAAAAAATGAATGAACTGGCCAGCATAAGGGTCTGTGACATCTAATAAATTCAAAAAAATATCAATGAAAATTAATACAGTAAAATTAGTTAAATAATATGAATGTAGTATTAATGAAATGTTGGATACTTGCTGATTTGTGTACCTTTTGGCGTTTAATCAACCCTTACACTTAACTTTTTAAACTATAAGTTTTTGTTAAGGAGTAATTATATTAGGTTTGTTTCAACATATCCAACCATCACGCTGGCCGATTTGGATTTAGTGCTAATTTATATCAATCTTTACAGTGACTTAAAATCTTTACAAAGGTATTCTAAAGAATATACTGCTAAGTCAGCTAACAAACATTATATAAATTGTGCTTGGTCAAATCCAAAACAAAAAGATGGACCTGATACATGTGCTTGTTCAAACATTGCTTCTTTAGCCCACCGCTTTAATAAATTATTAAATGAGCTGTTCAAAGAAAGAGTAGCGGGAGGTAAATGTAGTTGATGAGATGTAGTGTGATTTCTCAGTTTGTAGTCATATCTCAAGATGTCAAGTGATATAAGATTGCAGCTTACAACCGGCTTCTCGCTCAACACCCGCAATTCAAAACAATTAGTGACTGGTCTTTCTGAAGAAGGTGAGCCACTTATAGTAATAAAAACAAAAAATCAGTCATTTATTTAAATGATGAAGATTGGGAAATTCTCCAAGCCCTGTCTCCGAAATTTTGTAAAAAAAATACGGATCCTCTATGCCCTATATTCAATTAAAGCATTCATCAGTTTTCTTTGAGAACTTCACCCATAAAACTATGGTTATCCAGGGAAAACCATCATGGCTTGAAAATCTCCTCAAATATCAGCCTCCGAAGAGCAATTTATTAAGAAACGAATATTTTAAACTAGAGTGTAATTGAAGATGTTAATAAACAAAGTAATTTTTTTAAAAAAGGTATTGAACTGTTTTAACAAAAATGAAACAACTGCTGAATGAATTTTAAATTAAACAGACAGTTTCTTTATTTTCCTGAATTGGCATCAACGTAAGGAATTAATAAAGAAATACTCAATTTTATAGGAATTTTATTAAGCTACAAAATCTTTTACATATGTATATCCATGAAGGTTTCTGGAAACCTTACCACTTTACATATAGCTTATTACCTTTACATTTCAATATTTTTTCTACAAGATATATATCTTTATTTTTAGTTTTCTGTAGTTCCTGAGCATAAAATGCACCCTGAATAGGTTTCCAGACAAATCCTCCAGTAAGTAAGTATAAGGTAATGTTTTACGAACTAATTTCACTTTAAATATTTCAGCACTCCAATTAGGTGTGTAGCCTTTGGTAAAAACAGTTCTTCGTTTTGATATACGAACATAATCTCTTTCTTCAAAACGTTGTTTATCTTTTCTAATGTAGAAGAGTAAACATTAGCTAGTATGGATACTTCATTAGCAGAATTTATTCTGATGGTGTCATACCAACCGTACAATGTACTTTTCTATTGTAGGTATTTATGAGATCAAGTAAATGTTTTGTACAATTGTAGTTTCCTCTGAGACTAAACAACTGATATGTAACTGGGCACTAGAATGAGTTGCCATGTTTATGGTTACAGCTGTGTGATTTTTATTTGGAAAAAAAGGATTTTAATTATTTTTGTTCATGCTGAGTTGGGACTTGCTGGAAGTGAGACAAGGTCAAAACTGTTTGGAAAAACTTGTGTTACCTCTTGTTGACCTGCGAGTTTTCTCGTCTACGGCCCTGCCGTAATTGATGTAAATTACATTAAATAATTTATTAAAAAAATTTTCCTGAGAAGCTATTCTGAGTAATGGTAAGATTGGCTATTGGTACTCTAGCTTAGGTCAAATAGTTTATTGGTCATATCTCCGTGTGAGTGTGTGTGTGTGCGTGAGCGTGCGCGCGTATAGAATTATTGCTCAAGTGAGAATTGGGAAGAGGCATCATAGATTTGAAGATTTTATTAAATCTTTCAACAATTGAACTTTTAATTTAACTGTAAGTACTGTAGTGATTAATGTTGTGCTTCTTCATGAGCTTCTTGAAGGAAGCATTGTAGAATTCCTTCCCATTATCTGTTTGAATATTTTTGGGTACTCTTCCACTCGAATTAAAAATATAATCCATTGCTTGAGTGATATCTTGAGCGCCTTTGGATTTAACAGGTTCCACCCAGACATACTTTGAAAAACAATTAATCACTGCTAATATGTATTTGTAACCACTATTTTGGCGAGCATATGGTATCATTTCTATTAATCAGCTAGCCATAAATCATCAATACCTTTGAGCAATGTACGTCTTCGAGGGTAGCGTACAGCTGGTCTGTGAAGTTCAATAACTATAACCTCTTTGGAACACATTGATCCTTGTCTCAATAGGATGAATCAGTCACCAAAAAAAAAATGAACAACAATGATCCTTGTTATTAAACACCTTATCCTTTACAGAATCTTTCACATCTGATATTTATTTCTAAATTTAAGTATTATATTTATTCTTAACACTTGAAAACTTAATCAAAAACTGTTTTAAGCTGATAGGCTGTTAAAGGAGTATTCGGATTGAATGCATCCAGTCTACTTTTTATTGTTTCAAACAAAAGTTCTACATAATTCTGAGACACCAGTTTTCTAGCCTCATCATAAGTTTCGAAAAGGTACTCTTTGGTTACAAAATGTTTGTTCAGATAGTTTTGAAGGTATAACTTGCTTGGTAAATCCAATTGATCTATATAATTTTCTAAGTATGTTTTAGTAAAGTCATTCTTACCAGAAGTTTTAAATTCGTTACATATTTTTCCAGATATCTGATATTAACAGCATCAGAACCCCTTAAAGCGTCACTCACACCTATTAGGCGTTTATTTTCAAAGTTGATATCACCATCTTCATCGGCACTTGCATGAAATACTTTCTTGATTTGGGGTAATGATCTACCAAATTTATCGACTGACCTGTTATTTTGTGCTGTGATAAGCTAGCACTGAAGAATTATTCAAACTTTATCAGTTTAATAAACAATATCAGCCTCTCTCAACTCTTCAATTATAGAGTGAATTTCATTTTCATGCCCTGTATGACCTGCACTAGTTGAGGCGTGTAGCAGCCGAAGTCGATCAACCAGTTCGTTAGGATCATCCCCAGTATTCATAAATACTTTGACCTTCCCTCATACCTTTACTAACAGTTTGCCTCGGTCTTAGCTTTTGTCTACTAGTTCTCGTTGCAATCAGAGTCAGAGGTGTTCGACTATGTGACGCTGTACCTGGTGGAGTAAACCTAGTTTTTTTTTTTTGTGTACCCCTAAACAATCTTTCGCGTACAATCTTTGCGTTGGGAACCGCTGATCTAGACGGTGGTGGCGTATAACTATTTCCAACCTCAGAAATTAGTAGGAAGTAGGGAAAACGCAGGTACGAATCCAGTTAATTATTTTAGTGTTGTTGCTTATAATGTATGCGGTTTAAAGAATCAATTATATAATACAGATTTTTTTGTTTATCTGCGTAAATATGAGGTTTTCTTTCTGTTTGAAACTTTTGTGTATGAAGAGAAATATTTTTTAATATTTGAAGAACGTATTAAAAATTACTCACTAATGTGGGTCCCAGCTGTTAAAAAATCAAAATTTGGTCGAGCTAGTGAAGGGTTGTTGATAAAAAATAAGATTTTGCTCTCTCATTCATACTCCTGTAGTTGAAGTAATTTTTGATGTTAATAGTAATTACTACATAGTGCCTGTGTATTTAAACTTCAATAACTGGAGTTGTGATTTCGAGAAATTGTACACGGTTATTGATAGTACTCCTGATTCTAGATTTATTCTCATAGGGGACTTTAATTGTAGAGTTGGCGACTCACAAGTGATTCCCAAAGATTTGTTCTTCCTCAGAAATTAGTCTCTTTGGACATGGGAGCGATGTTTCAAAAGAAATAAATTATGGCATAGGCTTTTTTTTTTTTATTCAAGTGGTGTCATTTCCTGCTTTTCCAGTAGTGCTTTCAAAGGACTCAGTAAAGGATATTTCATTTACAAATATTCATCGGTCTCTTCTTTGTCTCTCTTCAATAAAATACACTTTTCTGGAATCGCCTTTCTGCTAACGACTACGCACAACATCGTCACAGGGCAACTCCGTGGCTCTGTGAACAATGATATTCTAGAACATAATTAAGGTATTATATAGGTTTCGAAACCTCCTCTCAATCCCTCTATCTAATCTTTCTAAACCATCTAATCTGTCTGATCTATCTAACCAACCTAAGTAAACTATTTATCTAGTCTATCTATCTAATCTATTTATCAAATCTACCTAACTAATCTATTTATTTAATATACATATTTAATCTATCTTTTCTTTCACTCCACTATCACTTTTAACTCCTACCTATCACTACCTTTTATCCAAAAATTTAAAATATAATTACCAAAGATGATTACTTTTTCAGCAATTGGAAGTATATAAAAGGAAAACGAATATATGCCGCACATTATCAAGAAAAATATTACTTTTGCTGCAGCAACGATTGTGCAAATATTTTCTTGAAATCTTCATACAAATACGTAGCTCAAAATGAACAAATGGTGGCATTTTACAATCAAATATCACCAAGACAGATAAAAATCGTAAAAAAAAATGCGGTTGTTAAAAAAAAAAAAATATTTTAACACTAAAGTCAAATAAATAAAAACCAGACAAAATATATAGAATAAATATAATGGCTCCACTAGATAGAATAGATATAATAAATAGAATAGATAAATAAATTGTGTAGAATTTCACTTCTCTATTTTTAAACTTGACTACAACTAGTGACTGCCACTAGTTAATAAGTAAGTTCATAAATGATAAAACTCGCTAAACTTGTAGCAAAATTTATATACATATTAATTACAAAGCACAGTAAATAACAGTAACTAAAAACACGAATAATTACTGAACTAATTCACTAAAGTCACAACTGTTCACTGTTAGACACTTATATTATAACATCACTACATTAAATCACTGTTCGGTGTTATAATTTTGTTTTAGATAAAAATTCTGCCGCGCCGGATGGAGAAGGGTAGGCGCTCTCTCGCTCATAGTGTTAGTGGTTAGAGTTGACTACTGGCTTTGGTGAAGTAAATTATTCCCTTATATTGAAATTCCCATGTATTGTTTTCTGTAAAATATTGTAACGAAGTTGACCTGGGCAAAAAAGAAAGGCCTAGATTGTTCTAGGGGTTGAGCGACCAAAGTCGGTAACAGGCCACCACTGTGTAAACAAAAAGGCCGGTCTCTACTGCGCCGGAGAAGAAAGGGGCTAGATTATTCCAGGAGTTTAGTGACCGTAGCCTGTAACAGTCCACCCCTGTGTAAAAGCCAGCTAAGAGAGAGGCCGCATTTGGGGTGATGGCAGTATGTGTTTTCCCCAGCCAGTGATTGACAGGTAGGAGTGAGACAGACGGAGTTGGAGTGAGTCAGAGAGTTGGAGGAGGGCGCTCCAGCTGAGGTGGTGGCAGTATGTGTTTTCCAGCCAATGAGCGGCAGGCGGGAGTGAGAAGACGGAGTTGGAGTGAGAGTTGGAGGAGGGCGGCCCCAGTAGGGTGGTGCAGTATGTGTTTTCCTCAGCCAGTGACCGGCCGGTGGGCGTGAGGCAGACGGAGTGGGGCAGTCGCAGTTAAAAGGAGGCAGACACAGCTGGAGAAGTGAGTTTTTGAGTTTAGTTTTGAGTTAGTCTTGGAAAGTTAGTCTTTGAGAGAAAGTTTCGGGAGACACAGTTCGAGAGAGTCAGTGTTGCCAGTGCTTCAGAGTTAGCCAGTCGGGTAGTTAGTTAGTTAGTGAGTGGAGCTTTGTTAGTGCGGTTGAGTCTAGCGGAATTCGGTGCAGTGCGTACCAGTGACCAGTCGTGGAACAGTTTTGTGGCATTACGTACTGAGTAAGTAACAGTAAACAGTTGTGACTGTTGTAAATGGTAACAGCGTTAGTTGCTAGTAAATGTTAATGTTAGTAATGTTAATGTGTTAATAAATCAGACTTCTTATAAGTTTAGCGAGTTTTATTATTTATCAAACCCACATATTATTAAATTAACTAGTGGCAGGCACTAGTTGTGTTGTTAAAGTTTTTAGTAAAAGGTTGAAAAACTTTACAATATTATAAAATATAAATATATTTTATCTGTTGTAACACATTTTGTTATCTTTGTATTGGAGTTCACCTCTAGTCGCCGTGCTTTGTGTTCGTGGCATTTGTGCTCTGTATTTGTTGGGGTTTTAAGTGAGGTTAAATAGTAAATTAAATAGTTTTTTTTAGACTGATTTATACAGTTTTCAGTGCTCTTTCTTTTGACGTAAGAATCTTATAATCATTACTAACGTCATAATTAACAGTTTAAATAAAAAAAAAAACAAGATTAGATTTATTAAATCTTTTATTAGTGCAAAGCCAGGTGAAAGAGATAGGGATGGATAACGGAGCTACTGGAGTGGGGACAGCCAATGGTAACGTAGACTCTCCTAATCTGACTGTTTTGATTAAACAATTGGAATGTTTAACTAACGAAATAATTCTTTTACGCAAAGACTTTAATGTTATCGATAAAAAAATAAATGATAATTTCAAGAAAGTTAACGATGACATTATTGGCATGAAAAAGGAAAATAAAAAATTAAGAGGGGAAATTGTTTCTCTGAAACAACAGCTTAATACAACCGAACAATTTGTGCGATACAATGGATTAAAAATCAATAATGTTCCACATCAAGAAAACGAGCAAGTTATGGCTATCGTTAAACAAATAAGTGAGGCAATAGATTTTAATTTTGATGAATTTAAAATAGATTCTTGCTACCGCATCAAATCTAAACTACCAAATGGTCCAATTATAGTAAAATTTATAAGGAATTTAGATAAATTGGAATTTCTTAGATTGAAACGTGTCAAGAAAGATATTCTCAATACTGATTTGCTGCATTTGGCTCCCTCTCAGCCTATATATATTTCTGAGTTTTTGTCGCCGCACAATGCATGGCTTTTTAAACAGCTGAAAAGTATTCAACACAAATGTAAATTAAATTACAGTTGGACAAAGAACAATTTAATTATGGCTAGAGAAAATGACCAGTCCCCAGTGATGTTTATACGCTCAGTTGATGATATTCATAGGTTTTTGTCTAAACACTCGGAAGTTTTGTCCGAGATAGATTATTCAGGAGATGACCGTGGAATAGAAACGGACACCTCTGAGGCTAGTAAAAAAAGTGGTTCTATTGTGAAGAAAAGAAAAGTCAAAACTACTTCCTCAACTCTGCAATCGTCTCTGCGCTCTTTTTTAAAGTAGTAAACACCCCGTCAACTCTTCGGCCAACCCATAGCTGCGGTATAACATCACCTAAGGATTTGTTAGAATGTGGTACATCTTCAGTAGCGGTCCCGGATAGTAATCAAAATGTTAACAATTATTTACCGCAAGGTCAGGGTAATCTTATGAAGCAAGGTACGAAGTCAATTAAAGTTTCAAAACGTATTGTTAATAATAAAGTTAATGATATTAATAATTATAACTTTAATAGCAATTTCAAAATGTTTTTCTGGAATATTAATGGGTTCTCTAATTTATTTAGCTTAGAAAAATTTCAAACAAAGTTTATTAGGAGCTTTGATATTGTTTGTTTAACTGAGACCTGGCTCTCAGACGATTCAAAATACCTAGGCTGCTTTTTACAAGCTCACTACGATCACTTATTTAGTTTTGCAGTAAGGGAACATAGGGTAGGCCGGCCGAGTGGTGGTTTGGTTGTGCTAATTAAAAAGGGCTATAAATATGATTGTATTTGTGTCTCAAATAACTGGGTATTTATTTTAATTCATTTTAAAAACACTAAAGTAATTGTAGGAAATGTTTACTTTCAGCCAATATCGATATTGATCAGGTACTTTCAAAATTAGATTCACTATTATACACTATTTGGCTCAACTATATAGATTGTAGTTTATATATCGGAGGTGACTTCAATTGTCGAGTTGCTAACATGAATAACGGCTTTTCGGAAATATTTGAAAACACTTTTCTTCATCCGCATAGATCATCAATGGATAGTAATAATAATAATAATAATAATAATACTTTATTTTTAAAAGTATATAAGTACATTAAATTTTTAGTACAAAAGTATAATAGGCATGGCTACATGGAGCCGTCTGCCAGAGTTTACTAATGTTTAAATGAAAATACTCTTTCTCAATAAAACAAAGAAAGCTAGACCTAAAAAGACATGAAATAAAAATGAATAAAATAAATAAATAAAAAGTATAAACATAAAATAATAATAGTGAACTGCTACAGAACAAAAAGAAGAGATCAACATTTATAACAAATTAAATAAGAAAGTACAAAAACGAAAAAAGTTCAAAATAAATAATACAAAAAATAAATGAAATGTACATGAAAAGAAATTCTAAGAAGAATCCACAATCCAGATATACCGAACTCTCCAAGCATGACGAGCATAGCGGATCAATGGGCGTGGATTTACTTGGCCGGATAAATAAGCAATAATTTCATCCCTTGCAAGAGTTCGCTTATTGAAATAAAGAACTCGAAATTCCGCCAATAGAGGACACACACCCAGAAAATGATATATCTCTTCGCGGGTATTGAAGTTACAAAGAGAACACATTTTAAGGTCGGAATCTCTCTCAAGCCAAGGTCTACCATTTAAATATAGTAACTCTCCCCTCAGCTTAAATAGCCAGCGAAGTTCAGAGTGGCTTAGATTCTCGGAGAAAGAGACCGTAACCTTTTCTCGATGGTCCGAAATCAAGACTCTATACAATAAAAACCGGTCGGATGCTACTGCACAATTTACAGACTCCACCAGACGAGACTTATTAATAGCATCTGGAAGTTGCAGAAGTTGTTTAGGACAATCAGAAGGGTCAACCAAAGAGAAATGAAAATCATATTGGTAACACCTGGAGAGAGTGAGCCAATGTTTAAACCAATAGACCTTATTATTAATAATCTGGAGGGCAACAATTTTAGATAGGCGGTGATCAGGTAAAGAAAGAACTTTAATTAAATATTTTAGGTGCAAATGAAGGGTATAGGATTCAAAAGGAGGCAACTCAGTCTCTATGGCTAGCATGTAAGAAGGTGATACTAATGGTAAACCATACAACTTCTTTATAAAAAATCTTTGAAATTTTTCTAAGATTTCATAAGATTGAAAGCCCCAAACTTGGGAGCCATAGCAGACTACTGCGCGGGAGACACTCTTAAAAACTTGTATTTTAGCATTTAATGGGATGTTGTTATTTGAAATAAATTTGGAACAGACCCTGTTTAGACCAAGTTTAGCCGAGGAGACTCTCTCTTCAAGATGGGGTATAAAGGAAAGGCGGGGAGTTAACATTACACCAAGGTACTTGTACCGGTTTACAATCTCAATTCTTTCGCCTTTGTAAAACCACTTCTCAGATGCCGCAAGTCTGCCTCCCTTACGAAAAATCATTATCTTTGACTTCTTAAGATTTACTTGTAAATTCCATTGGTCACAATAATTTGCTAAAATATTAATATTTCTTTGGAGACTGACTGGGTTATCGGTTATGAGAACAAGATCATCCGCATAAAGCAATATTTTGATCTTAGTGCCTCCTATTATAATGCCACCTTCTAGGATAGACGGAAGGTCGTCTACAAACAGAGAAAAAGAATAGGGCTTAAAAGACATCCCTGTCTAACTCCTGAACCCACCCGGAAATATTCAGAGATTCCATCTCTACCACGGACTGAGGATAAGGCTGAGAAATATAATTTCTTTAAACATATCAGAAATTTAGAGGAAATACCCAGGTTGAACAATTTTAAAAAAAGAGAAGAATGATCTACGGTATCGAAGGCCGACTTCAAATCTACAAAAAAACAATAAATTTTCTTGCCTCTTTCAGAAAGTTTAAGGTTTATTAAACCAGTTAAAATGAAAATATTATCGACAGCGGAATAACCGCGCCTAAACCCTGCCTGGCATTCGCTCAACAAATTATTTTGTAACACAAAATGTTCCAACCTACGGAGCAACAAAGATGTAAATATTTTAGCTAGAGAGTTTAAACATGAAATGCCCCTGTAGTTGGAAACCTCATTGATATTTCCTTGTTTATAAAGAGGAAATATTATAGATTTACTAAATGATAAAGGAGGATTGCCGCTTTCATAAATGTAATTAAAAAAAGCTAAGATACTGTCAATAAAGGTAGAAGTTGCATTTTTGTAAAATTCATAAGTTATACCATCAGGCCCTGGTGCTTTATTGTTTTTAAGGAGAGAGAGAACATGAAGAAGCTCATCAAGTGAAAAAGGAGAATCAATAAATGGATCTGCATAAGAAATTGAGGAAACTAAAGGGGGATTGAGTAAAGTTTTGAAATGAGACACGAGAGTGTCCATAGAGATATTGTTACCACAGATAAAATGCTTTCGACGAAAACTATTCACTAAATACCAAAACTGTTTAGAGTCGCAAGCAGCTTTAAGTTTATCGCATAAGGAGGAGTAATATTTTCTTTTAAGGCTGGTACAGAGCAAAAAATACTTTTTATTTTCTTCACGATAAACGTTTTTCACTAAGATAGAGTTAGTTTTCCGAAATAGGTTCAAGAGCCTAAAGGCCCTTTTTCTTGCTTGGAGGCAACTATAGTCAAACCAAGGATTTTTCTGGTAGGAATTAAGATATGAGGATAAAGAAGCAGGAGAAGGACATGAGTGCTTGATGCAGACCGTCAAAATGTCGGCAAATTGTTGAGGATCATCAGGAAAATGAGAAACGCCATTTATTTCATTATCTAAATTCTGCCTATAAATATCTCTATCTTTTTCTCTCCAGATAAGCTGAGGAAGAAGTGGCAACGTATTATTGCATATTACCTGTTCTAAACGTATAGAGAGCGATAAAGGCAAGTGGTCCGAGTAAGTTTCACTAAGAACGGCAAAATGATCAATAAACGGTAGACAGTCGAATGATACACAGCCTAAATCATTCACCGAGCAGCCCATAGAACCAATGAAAGTGAATGCACCCTCCCTATCATCTTCAAAACGGCCATTCAGAATTATCAGATCATTATTATCACAAAACACTAGAAATCGTGAACCGACCTTATTTAAAACAGTGTCTTTAGATGACCTGACAGGAGAACATTTAGGATTGTTGGGAAGTAAGTCGTCTGGGAGAATCTGGGACAATCCAATCCTAACGTTAAAATCACCCAACAAGATTAATTTTCCAGACGGACACAACTCTATAGACTCACAAAGGTAAGTGAAGTCATTATCCCAGTCATTACAGTTTAGGTATACCGGAATTACAAATATCAGTTCACCTTTTTGCCTGATACAAACCACAGTACGTCCTCCCAATGTAGAGTAGTAAAAATTATTCTTAGAACGTTTTATACCACACAGCATTCCACCACCAGCTCGCCCATGCTTGGAGGTTTTCCTAGCTGAAACCCACATTAAATTATGATCTGGAAAATAATGGTTAAAAAAATTATAAGAGTCCTCTAAAACAAAAGTTTCTAAAAGAAAAAAAATATCATATTTTCTCAATAAACATAAAAAAGAAGCTGAAAAATTTACAATTTTAGACCGCAACCCAGAAACGTTGTAACATATTAAGGAAATAGACGTAACAGCAATGGATGTATTCCTCTGACAGACAGCCGGAAAATCTCAAGACGTCCCGCGACGAACCGACGAAGATAGATCCGGGGTTACCTTACTGGCCTGATGAGCAACACGAGCGAAGTAGTCCTTCGGTAAGCTATCAGATCGGAGAGCCGACACAAAATCAGAAAGATTTCCTCCAATTAATTCATTGAGCTTCCGTACTCCATCTTGGCCAGCACAGCACAGGCCGTCCCGAGAGGACCACACGAACTTACATCCCTCCACCATCAGACAGTCAGAGCGCACCTTCACTTTGATGTCTCTATTCAATCGCAGAATTTCTCTCCTGAGTAACAACAATTTAGTTTTCTTCTTCCTAGTTACTTCCGGGAGGTCCTCATGAATAACAAAGCCTGTACCTCTTAGAATCTTTGCAGAATTAAGAACCATTAACTTATGTTGGATACAAGAGAATGACACTGTTGTATACTAATGCGGCCGAGGGATGAAGTCCAGTATACAAGCTCTTCTTCTCACCGCTCGCAGGTACAAGTGACTGGATGGCCCTGAAAAGGACCGTTCACAAAAAAATTTGTCGGCGCTTGACTCGCCTATGGCGCTCCCCAGCGGGGTAGCCGTACAGTTGGGTGGCCCTGAAAAGGGCCGTTCACACTGTTGGTTGAAGTGACTGCGCCGCTCCGAGAATGGCTTGCTCCCAGCGCGAGGCCACAGCAAAAGTGATGTGAGAGGCCCTGAAAAGGGCCGTTCGCTAATACCAGTCAACCGGCTTTGGGAGCCCCGGCAGTGTGGCCAGCACCCCGATAAACCCCGGTACCAATTGGCCTGGTCCTCGCTCGTATCTCACACTGTGGCAGCGCTGGTGATTTGGCTTGCCTCCGTAGCTGGCGAACTGCAGCGGCTCGTGTGCTGGGCTTGGTCCTCGCTCTTGTCTCGCACCGCGGCAGCGCTGGCGTTCGGCTCGCCTTCGTAGCTGGTAAACCAAGGCGTCTCGTGTGCTGCACTTCCTTCTTTCTTCTTTCTTCACAATACAGGGGTTAAGTGATCGATTTTTTGTTCTGGTCCGGACAGTGAGGTCCTTTGGCCGGTACAGAGATCCAGGTTGAGAGTAAGGCCCAGTCAGCAATCTTCCAGCTAAGGTAGCTATTGTGGATGTTTTCCCGTTGAAAAATTATCTTGGACTGATGCAGACACGGCCGATTCTGCCCTTTTTATAGCGAAGTCGACCGTGCTGCGCCCTGGCGTCGCGACTGCGTCGCTATCTCTGTACCGTCCAAAGAACCACACTGCCATTCCAGAGTCTTGAGAAAGACTTTTTAAAATGGGCTATTTGCCTCTTTTCCTTTTTTATTTTTCTTTGATAAGCAATCATATGTACATATAAAAATTATTTTTTTTCTATTTACAAAAATTATGTAGCTGTTCAATTATGCAGCAAAGTGAAGTTGGGGTTCCAACATGCCTCCGCCCTAATTGAAGAGCTACGTTGCAAATCGCACTGGCCGCCTGATGGTCCTCGATGGTCTAGTTGACCGATGCTCGCTTCCTTCATCGTTGGCGGTAGAAGGCTCCGGAGGTTTTGGTGCATCCTGTTGGCTCTCCTCCAGTAGGTAGGCTGGCTTGAGGCGGTCCAACGAAACTCGGTCTTCCCTGCCGGGTAGTTGCACTGTAGCCGTTTTGTCATCCCGTTTCCGCACTAGGTACGGTCCTGAATAAGGTGGCGTCAGTGACCGCTTGTGAACCTCTTCTCGTAAGAATACATGTGTGCACTTTTCCAGGTCCGGGCTGACGAAACATTTCGTTTGCGTTGGACTGATGGTTCGTGCCCATTCCTGCCGTAACAGTTGTAAACTGGCGTCTGTGGGTGCTTGAGTTCGAGGAGGCATGAATATTTCTCCGGGCAAACGTAGTGGCTGTCCCAACACTGCCTCTGCTGCGCTTAGCCCGGTGGTTCTCCTTAGAGCCGACCTTAGTCCTAGCAGGACCGTAGGCAAGGTCTTTGTCCATTTGCTGGCCTCTTCTAGCCTCGTCCGAAGTGCGCTCTTCAGGGAACGGTGCCATCGTTCTACCATTCCGTTGCTTTGTGGATGGTAAGCCGTTGTTCTGAGATGCGTGATCCCTAGAAGTTGCGCTAGCTGGTTGAACAGCGTCGACTCGAATTGCCTTCCTCTATCAGTTGTTAGGCGGACTGGTACTCCATATCGAGCTATCCAGTGGCGATAGAAGGCCTCTGCCACAGCGGTAGCGGTGATGCTAGTCAGAGGTATCGCTTCCGGCCACCCGGTCGCTCGGTCGACCATTGTCAGGAGATATTCTTTCCCGTCTGATGGTGGGAGTGGTCCAACTAAGTCCAGGTGCACGTGTTCAAATTTCTTGGACGGCATGAAGGACCCAAGCGATGTCGAGGTGTGTCGGTTGACCTTGGCCCGTTGACAGGGTATGCAGTGTTTTGCCCAATATGCTACGTCCTTTTCCATGTTTGGCCAGAAGAATCTAGCGGTCACCAGCTTCCTTGATGCTCTGATCCCTGGATGGCTAAGGCTGTGCAGATTCTCGTAGATTGGCTTCCTTAATTCCCCTGGTACGTATGGCCTGGGTGTTCCCTTTGTGGTCTCGCAGAAAAGACTGTACTCTGCACCAGGTACCGGAACTAGCTGGAGGCGAAGAGTCTCCCTTTTCTCTTGGGTATCGATTTCTTCGTCCCGTTTCTGAGCTTCAGCTAGGTTCTGAAAGTTGTTCAGTACAGTTACCTCCGCAATCCTCGATAAAGCATCAGCCACGGTGTTGTCCTCTCCCCGCTGGTAGCGTATATCCGTGGAGAATTGAGAGATGTAGTTCAAGTGCCGTAATCTCCTGGGACACAAGGTCTTATTGCTCTGTAGCATTGCGTAGGTTAGTGGCTTGTGGTCGGTGTATATTAGGATATGCCTGCCCTCAATCATGGGTCTGAAGTAGCGTATTGCCTCATACACTGCCAGAAGCTCTCGGTCGTAGGTGCTGTAGTTTTGTTGCGCCTTGTTGAACGCTTTAGAGAAGAAACCTAGCGGCTGTAGTGTGCCCTCTTCCTGTTGCTGTAGCACTGCTCCCATGCCGATGTTGCTGGCGTCACAAGCTACTGATAGCTGAGAGTCCGGTGAAGGATGTGCTATGCATGTTGCATTCGCAAGGTCCTCCTTGGTCTTCTCGTAAGCCGCTTCTGCTTCCCTCGACCACACTATAGGCGTCTTATCTCTGCGTTTAGCGTGGTGGAGATATTTGTTGAGCTCTCTCTGGGTGGTGGCTGCGTTGGGAAGGCACTTCCTGTAGAAGTTTACCATCCCAAGAAATCTCCTTAGATCATAGATGGTGGCTGGTTTTGGTAGTTCCCGAATAGCTTTCACCTTCTCCTGGAGTGGGCAGATCCCTTCTGGTGACACGGTGTACCCAAGGAAGCTGACTGTCGGTTGTCCCAGTACACATTTATCAGTCCTTAGCGTCAGCCCTCGCTCACTCAGCCGCTGGAACACTACTTTTAGGTGGGCTTCGTGTTCTCGCTCATCCTTGGACGCAATGAGTATATCGTCTACGTAGACGAACACGAATGGTAGATCCCTAAAAAGGTGGTCCATGTATCGCTGAAAGGTCTGGGCTGCGTTTCTTAGACCGAACGTCATCTTGACGAACTCGAATAGGCCAAACGGTGTGATTATAGCCGTCTTCGGAATGTCTTCTTCCGCCACTGGTATATGATGGTACGCCTTGTTTATATCCAGAGCCGAGTAAATCTTAGTGCCGTATAACTGAATCGTGAAGTCGTGCAAGTTAGGCACATTGTATCGGTCTGGCACGGTCTTGCTATTCAGCAGGCGGTAGTCACCGCAAGGTCGCAATGTTCCATCCTTCTTCTCAACCACATGCAGTGGGCTGGCCCATGGGCTCTTGGATGGCCGACAAATACCGTCGTTCATCATTTGCTGGAACTCCTCCTTGACAGCTTGATACTTGCCTGGCGGCAATCTGCGCGCCCTGCTGCATACGGGAGGCCCTGTAGTTTCAATGTGATGAAATATCCCGTTGTTTTGTCGTACCTTATGTGAGCCAACCTTCGTTAAAGTAGGGAACTGTAGCAGCAACTCCCTAAATGGTACGTGCGGTGGTACAGTAGATAGCTCTAGTAGCTCCACGACTTCAATGGACCCTATAGTTGCGAGTCCTGTGGTCCGGTCTATTAGACAGCGCTGGGCCAAATCAACCACCAGATTGCTTCCGGCGAGAAAGTCTGCCCCAAGTATGTGCTGCGTGACGTTGGCCACGATGAAATCCCACACGAACAGTCGGCGTAAGCCAAGATCCAAGCTCTTCCTTTGCTCTCCATAAGTTGGGATTGGAGTGCCGTTAGCCGCATACAGGCTGAATCCTGAGTCTCGTTCCCTGGCCTTGTTACAGTTGGGGATGATGGATATCGCCGCGCCCGTGTCCACCAGGTATCTTGTCCCTGTTTTTATGTCAGTGACGAAGAGACGGCGGAATTTATTAGCGGTAGCGGCTTCCGCCTTCCCGTCTACCGCGTCCCATTTGTTGACGGCTGGCTGGTGGTCTCCCATTTGCAAGGTTTCTTGCACTTTGTGGCCTTCTCCCCGAACTTGTGGTGGTAGTAGCAATACCCATCCTTGGGAGCTCCTTGGTCACGGTTCCGGGCCCTACTTCTTCCACGGTTGCTGCGCTGAATGGCAGTGGCCAATGCAGAAAATTGCTCATGCAAATCTTGCAGTTGCTTCTCCAGTCGAGCAAGTCTGTCGCCGTCAGTATCCCTCACAGCGTGAACAGAGGTATTGGAGTCTACCTCCATTACCTTGTCTGCCACAGTGGCCAACTTGTCTAGGTCGTCCTGTTCAATAGCGGCTAGAATCCCTCTCACTCTCTGCGGTAGTGCTCGCAGCCAAACGGTACGTAAGACGCCGTCCGACATCGCTGTACCCGCTTGGTTTTGCATTTGTCGCAACAGCTGTGAAGGAGTCATGTCGCCAAGCTGTGTTTGTTCCAGAAGCCTTAGTATCCTTCTCTCCTGGCTTTGACTGTAGATAGCGATCAGTTTTTCCTTCGTTGACGTGTAAGGCACTGGACCAGGTGACTGCACTGAGCCGGCTATTTGTGTAAGCACCTGATATGGTAGCTGACCAACCAGGGCTTGAAATCGTCCAGCCTCGCTCTTGATCTTGTAGGCCCCAAATAGAGCTTCGATTTGTAGAAACCATAATGCTGGATTTTCCTCCCAGAACTGGGGTAACTTCACGAGGCTTACAGCCTCTGTGTCCGGTGCAGGCTCGAGCGGTGCGTCCCTCGCTTCAGTCATCACGTCGGGGTCACCAATTGTTGTATACTAATGCGGCCGAGGGATGAAGTCCAGTATACAAGCTCTTCTTCTCACCGCTCGCAGGTACAAGTGACTGGATGGCCCTGAAAAGGACCGTTCACAAAAAAATGTGTCGGCGCTTGACTCGCCTATGGCGCTCCCCAGCGGGGTAGCCGTACAGTTGGGTGGCCCTGAAAAGGGCCGTTCACACTGTTGGTTGAAGTGACTGCGCCGCTCCGAGAATGGCTTGCTCCCAGCGCGAGGCCACAGCAAAAGTGATGTGAGAGGCCCTGAAAAGGGCCGTTCGCTAATACCAGTCAACCGGCTTTGGGAGCCCCGGCAGTGTGGCCAGCACCCCGATAAACCCCGGTACCAATTGGCCTGGTCCTCGCTCGTATCTCACACTGTGGCAGCGCTGGTGATTTGGCTTGCCTCCGTAGCTGGCGAACTGCAGCGGCTCGTGTGCTGGGCTTGGTCCTCGCTCTTGTCTCGCACCGCGGCAGCGCTGGCGTTCGGCTCGCCTTCGTAGCTGGTAAACCAAGGCGTCTCGTGTGCTGCACTTCCTTCTTTCTTCTTTCTTCACAATACAGGGGTTAAGTGATCGATTTTTTGTTCTGGTCCGGACAGTGAGGTCCTTTGGCCGGTACAGAGATCCAGGTTGAGAGTAAGGCCCAGTCAGCAATCTTCCAGCTAAGGTAGCTATTGTGGATGTTTTCCCGTTGAAAAATTATCTTGGACTGATGCAGACACGGCCGATTCTGCCCTTTTTATAGCGAAGTCGACCGTGCTGCGCCCTGGCGTCGCGACTGCGTCGCTATCTCTGTACCGTCCAAAGAACCACACTGCCATTCCAGAGTCTTGAGAAAGACTTTTTAAAATGGGCTATTTGCCTCTTTTCCTTTTTTATTTTTCTTTGATAAGCAATCATATGTACATATAAAAATTATTTTTTTTCTATTTACAAAAATTATGTAGCTGTTCAATTATGCAGCAAAGTGAAGTTGGGGTTCCAACAGACACTAAAATAGGTTTATTCACTTTGTCTCTGGAGCCTAGAGGAAACACATAAAGATGCTCAACAGAAATATCCAGCTTTAGTACTTCACGACAGAAGTCAGAGATTTTCACACTCAAATCGTCTGTCGAAGAGTGTTTAATTCCTTTGAAAATCAAATTATTTCGACGAGATGCAATTTCAACTCCTTCAACACGAGATTCTGTTAAAATATTCATTGATTTAATGGCCTCCAATTCAGCTTTCAACTGAGCGTTTTCCTCTTTAAGTGAAATTAAATCGTCTCTAAGAGCCGAAAATTCGACCTTAGTAGCGAGAGGGGTCAATTTATAATCCAACAGACCGGACATGACTTCTTTTATTAGAGGCACTAATTGGGAAGTATCCATTTTTTCCATTGTTAAATCTGTTAAAGAGATTTTTTTAGATGTGGGAGCAGAATCACCAGGAGAGCTTCTTTGTCGTTTTAAACCAACAGTTGGACTATCAGTCATAAAAATTTGTTTAACTAAACAAATTACGAGTTAGTCAGACAACTTAAATAATTATTAATGTGAATAATTTTAATTTTGAAGTATAAACGAAAAAATAAAATAACTAAAATCACATCAATGAATTTAATGTAAACAGTTGCGTAATAATAAATAGGAGAAGAGTGTAAGCAACTATAAGATGAATTTCATAAACAAACCCTGTCCAGCTGGCCTACGAAAGCAAATATTTCCAAGCTACAATATGACGACTCTTTAACCCAAAGGGCAGAGTTTATCTGTAATTTGTATACAAACGCACCTCACCAACACTACCACTGAACAATAGAAAAGTTAAATTTTTAATTAATATCTCTGAAACTAGTCGATAGATTTAACTCAAAGTTTGACGATCACTAAAATGAACAATAATCTCCGAGAATGCCAAAAACTGTAAATTTTAATCCACTAGAAACCACTTAACTAAAAGAAAAAAGAAAGAGCCGATCTTAACATGACCAAGTCAGGTAGTAAACTTTAATTCATTTTAAAAACACTAAAGTAATTGTAGGAAATGTTTACTTTCAGCCAATATCGATATTGATCAGGTACTTTCAAAATTAGATTCACTATTATACACTATTTGGCTCAACTATATAGATTGTAGTTTATATATCGGAGGTGCCTTCAATTGTCGAGTTGCTAACATGAATAACGGCTTTTCGGAAATATTTGAAAACACTTTTCTTCATCCGCATAGATCATCAATGGATAGTATGGTGAGCAATAAGGGCATAAAATTGGTTTCTTTAATGGAAAAGTATAATCTATTTTTAATAAACGGAAGAAGTAATGGTGATAAGGAAGGGGGATTCACATATTTGGGTAATTCAGGTAATAGTGTCATAGATTTGATTTGGAGTAATATATTAGGTTTACCATTAATCACTAATATGGTTGTATCCGACAACATTACTATTTCTGATCATTTGCCATGTACTCTTCACATCTCTAGTTCACAAACTGGTTTGCTCAGCCCGATAAATACTCCCGCACAACCCCTATCTACAACCAGACTTGTTTGGAATAATGCTAATAAAACCTTATACTTGAAAAATTTATCTTCATTTGAAGGAACAAACAATGTACCAGATTTTATGGATAACTTATTAAAAAGCGTGATTCTCTCCTCCGCAAAATTAAGTGGCATGATACAAGAAAAGAAATTTTTTTTAAATAGTCCGCCATCAAAAAATAAACCGTGGTTTAATTATAACTGCAAAATTAAGAAAAAATTAATGAATAAAGCCTTTAAAACATATAAAAAATCTAATTTCAATATTTTACACAGAGTGAACTTTGTTGAGGCTAGAAAACATTATAAACAATCTTTAGTAAAAGAAAAAAGAATCTATTTTGAACTTATTAATGCTGAATTATCTAAAGCGAAAGATTCCAAACAATTTTGGACGATAGTTAGAAAGTTCAAAACAAAAACCAGCAATATAAACCCTATAGACTTGGCGACCTGGACTTCATACTTAAACATAACATATTCTAATAAATTAACAACTAATTTTCATATTTTAGATGTTTCACATCCATTTTTTGATGTTGAGTTCAGTAAAACTGAATTATTAAGAGCCGTCAATAAATTGAAATTGAATAAAGCTCCGGGACCAGATTCTATACCCAATGAATGTTTAAGATATTTACCTGAGGAGGGCATAAATTTATTTTAAGGTTGTTTAATGTAATTTTACGTAGAGAGGAAACGCCCACGTCATGGAGTAAAACTTATACATTTTTCATTTTTAAGAAAGGCGATCCACTTTTACCTGAAAATTATCGCGGAATTTCACTTCTGAATTCTATCACTAAAGTTTTTACACAATTATTACATAACCGTATCACAAATTGGGCAGAATACTGTAACCCTCTCTCGGAAGTTAGAATGGTTTTAGGAGCGGTAGAGGATGTCTGGACAGCTTATTTGTATTACATTCCATCTCCAATTTGTATCTCCAGAAAAAGAGGGGAAAGTTATACTGTGGTTTTGTTGATTTCAAGAAAGCATTTGACACCATTAATCATAATTTGTTGTGGAATAAATTATATCAGTTTGGCATTAGTAGGAAAATTATAAAAATTTTGGAAAATTTATATTGTAAAGCTTCAGTTTCAGTTAAAATAAATGACCAACTCTCGGAGCCCATAAAAGTAACTCAGGGGGTTCTCCAGGGAGACGTTTTATCGCCGATACTATTTTCTATTTTCATTGATGATTTAGACAACTTCCTTGGAATAAATGACTGCCAAGATGTGTCTATAAACAGTAAACAGGGCATTCGTTGCCTACTTTACGCGGATGATTTAATACTTCTGGCTGACACGCCAAGGGAACTACAAAAGAAATTGAATGCACTCCATAAGTATACAATAAATAATGGTTTGGAAGTTAATGTAAATAAAACAAAAATTATGATTTTCAACAAAGGTGGTAAGCGAAGCCAAAAATCACAATTTTATTATAATAACAACAAATTGAACGTAGTTGATAGTTTTAATTACCTCGGAATTCTATTTTCAAGCATGGGAATATTTTCCAAAACATGTACTGAAATGATAAACAAATCAACTGCAGCCATTAGTAATGTTATTGGTATGTATATTAACTAAATCTAAATCATCCAGTTGGGCTACGAAAGATAAATTTTTCGAAAGTTTAATACGATCTGTGCTCATTTACGGAGCGGAAGTGTGGTCACTACGGTATCTAGAACAGATAGAAATTGTGCTCACTAGGTACTTTAAATATGTGTTTCACTGGCCAGCTAGTACCCCTAATTATTTTATAAGGTGTGAACTAGGTAAAAATAAAATTAGTAATATTATATTCAAGTTAACTTTACGCTGGTACATAAAAATTTTAAATATGCCTGCTAATAGATTTCCTAGACTTTGTTTTGACAGACAATTGGAATTAGAAAATGGGCCTAGCTCTAACGAAACTTACAATTGGGCATCTCAATTAAAAAAACTGTTTGTATTTGCAGATCATGAGTGGTTATGGTCGAACCGGGATCCCAGTAGCATTAAGAACAATATGAATAATATGTTAAAAAAAGTTTGAAAATAAATCAAGTTTTGACGACTGGAAGAGAACCAAAAATTCGACTTATAACCATTTATATTTTCACTTGAAAACAGTGCCGGGTATAGAAGAATATTTTTATTTTCTAGTTCCAATTAAGGTAACACGCCTCATCAGCCGAATTCGGCTGATGAACTTTAAACATAACTTTTTCTATTGACGATATTCATTGTAAATGGAACGCTGAGGATATCTGTACTTGCTGCAACTTGAATTTACCGGACGACCTTTTTCATTTTTTCTTGACCTGCCCTTTATTTGAATCATTAAGGTTATTACATATAAATCAGTACTTGTTGGATGGTAATGGCCTGATTGGCCTCCTTAAAATAGATTCTGTTAATAAACTTTACAATATTTATTACTTTACAATTAAAGCCTTAAAAAGAAAATTGTTAATAGCAGATACCCTTAGGTATGTTTTATAAATTTAAGTCAGCTCCATACTTCAAATTGTACACTTTATCAAACTTTCATTTATTTACTTATTTATTTACATTTATTTATTCACTATTTTCTCTCTCTTTCTCAATCTGTCAGCTTTCCGTACATTTTTATTTGGTATATATCGAACTCCTCTATAATGATTGTAACTTATATACAGAATAAAATAAAATAATTAGGCACAGGACGGATTCACCGGTAAAGTAATTAAAAAAATAAACTAATTCTTTTAATAAAGTGATAAGATATTTATTTATTTATATTTTTTGAATTTCGATTTTTCTTATATCTAAATTCGAGTACAGAAAGTAAATTTAATAACATTATTAATTAGGATCTTAAATTAAATAAGTTACAAGTTTCTTTTTTATAATCCAATTGACAGAACTCTAGTTCTCTATTTACCCTACTTCTAAAATTGTTTTCTACTTCATTTCTTTTTCTACAATGCTTCGAGTAGAGTTTGTTTTTTTAGTTTCATTGTTTACTTTAAGTTTAAATTAATTATTTTACACTATGTATTTTTAGTATAAATTTTTGTTATTTCCTTTCTTTTACTATATTTTAAGAAATGTATTTTTGATTTAAAATTTAATCATGTATTCTGTGAACTCCTCTGTAACGGTTTGTACAAACTTAAATACAGATAATAATAATAAAATAATAAATAATAAAATTATCTTTGTATTGATATTCCAGTCTGCTCCAAGCTGAAACAGCGCACCGCCATAGAGCAGAAAAGGGACGGCATAGAGAAATAATTCAAGCCTCCAGTTCCTTTAACATTGGTTTTCCGGGCCGGATCTGGTTATCGGCACAAATAAAAAGGAAGTGGAAGACATCGCTGCTGCCATAGGGCTGCTTACGGGAGTGCACAGACGACATTTCAGGTTGCGGAAATCGGTGAGTCAGACTCATTGCTCTCCTGTACATTCTACATAGTTCCTTTTTCCTTTCTCATCATCCCCTCTGTGCTCCTTTTATCTTTTCCTTAGATATTAAGCATTTTCTACCTGTGGCTGAACTAGAGGAGCGTGTCAAAAATACTAAACGGCAGAAGGCAGCAGCGCAAAGCATTTTAAAAAAATTTATAATTTTGCTATAATTCAGACTTCTCAGTAGATAACTATAATCAGTTTCGTTCAAAATTGGATCGGTTAATAGACTCATTTACTGATCCAGTACACACCATATTATTTACTAATTTACTAATGATTATTTGGATAAATGTTTTTCTTAAGCACCGGGTTGGATCGCTTAGCAATACTAATAATTAATAATAATAATAATAATTTTTTTTCCCGATTGGGAAAAATGCCACAGGCACCTACCAGATTAAGTCTGGGTGTGTGGGGCTCCACCCCTTAAAAAACCCCTCCTCTTCAAGTATTACGTCCACCCCGGAACCGCCATAAGCATTACTTCAGGATGATGCCTCGTATTAAATGCAACTATCTTTGATTTGTCTAATTGTCTGGACCGTAGACCCTATCGACGGTCTAGCTCCCTCTTCTTACCTTTTAGCACAAACCTAACGAAGTACGAACATTCCTCCCATAGGTCTGGGCTAACTAGCATAGTTTCAACTACATTATGCGGTGAAATCGGTCCAGTCTCGCCCTTTCCTCCGCCCATCTTTCACCTTCGAAGAACGTATGATGCGCATCATCATAGGCAGTATCCCCGAACATACAATTTTGCGTGGCCACCTTACCCATTTTGCCAAGATACAAGGAAAAGTATCTATGGCCAGTCAAAAACTGGGTTATGTAGTAATCTACTTCGCCGTGTCTCCTATCCGCCCAAGCTGCAGGATCTGCGATGAGACTAGCTGTCCATCGACCCCGAGTATCAGCCAACCATCGTTCGCGCCAAGCCCGTTTAACATACTCTCTTGCTTGCGCCTTAACTACGCATTTCCCCAGGGCATCCTTCTGCAAATAGATCAACCTTCTGGTTTGAGCGAGCAGATCTATAGGTGTCACTCCAGCCACCACTAAAACCGCCGGTTCAGACACCGTTCTATATGCACTAGCGATTCTAAGTGCACCCCTTTTTTGTACCACAGCCAACCGCCTACGGTACGTTTCTTTACTGAGAACCTCAGCCCAGATCTCGCTACCATACAGCAATAAGATTGCATTGGCAGTAGACATCAATAGGCGTCGTCTGCTAGCAATAGGTCCTCCAGTGTTCTCCATCAACCCTCTCAATGCGGAAGTGACTTTAGCGGCTTTCATTGCTGCAGGTTTAAGCTGTGCGCCAAACGTGAGCTTTGTGTCTAAACGTACACAGAATCCCGTTGTACATCACATTCCACAAATCAGGTCCCAATATAGAACCCGGGCGGCACCACCTGTAATTTCCTTCCGCCGTGTCATATCTCAGCTCTCTATTATTAAAACTGTCCGTTGGTTCAGGCCAAGAACTTTATTTCCTTGTTGTTGTTCTTCTTCAGGGAACTCCACAGCAATGTCAGTAGAGTTTTATTGTGGTTGGAATGAAAATAAATAATAATTAAAATAAAACGGTAAAATAAAAATTTATAGCAGTGAAACTTGTAGGAATTATAAATTACCTCTGGCCCATGCCAGGAATGGTGTGTGTAACATATTCCATCACTTTATTCTATCTTCTTTCTAGAATAGCAAGCTACAACAATGTGAATAGAGTTGTGTTATTTTTTTTAGGAAAGAAAAAGTTATTTTCAATAGAACTCGTAGAAATTTTAATTTACCTCATTCTTTTGTGCTAATGGTTTCACAATCTAGTCACATCCTTTGCTCTTCATCAGTCGCTTTTCATTTTTTTTTTTTCGTTTTTTACTAATTCTACAATTATAATGCTACAGTCTAATTCTACAAAAACTAAAGCACGAAATAATGAAGAAATAGGAAGTATGATATTGCAAAATTTAACAACGATTGCCACTAAAACTTCAAACAAGAAGTGTTTTTATAAATACATAAAAGAAACCTCACAATCCAGCAATTGAAGAATTTATTTTCCTTATACTTTAGTACGGCTACATTTAGAAAGGATTTGGTTAACGGATGCTGTCATCTACTCGTACTTCGTACATCAATAAATGGGGTAGAATTTTCCCTGAACTATGGGCTACTTTAACCCTTAGGTCATCAAACCAGAAGGTATCTCAACATGACACAAGTAATGGCCAATAGTTTGTGCAATTGATGGTGGCTTAAATTCAATTACTATTCTTAAATTATATTTTTTTGCTAGGATTGTCAGGGTCTGAGGTATACTTCGTATCTCAGTAAGAAATTCCGCATTACTTTTCAAAGAATATGGTTCGATGAATTTTAAGTATCCTATTACTACAGCTTTATCGGAATTGTGGCATTTGGTTTGTTTGGTGAAATAGCTAAGATCAACAATTTCATCTAAGCTACCTAGACCAAAAAATGATAGGTTTTCATAATTAAAAGGGACAAAAGGACGAGTCCAAGTGTCTGTTGTTTAAAGGGACTGGTTCTGCAAAGTTCCATCCCTCTTGCAAAGAGAAGTATGTAGAACTCACTTTTCTTAACTTGAATGGTTTATTCTTTCCCATCCAATTCTCTTCTTCCCTAGTCCTTTTTTGGAAAACTGATTCTTCAGAGAATGAATTTTTCTCTGTTCAATTTTCAAGGTGGGACACATCACTTTCTCCTCTAGTCATTGGAACAGGTGTACTACAGGGGATTTCTAACAACTTACTGAAACTTAATTTCATCTACCCTTCTAGGGAATTATATGCTTCATTAAAAACATATCAGCCGATACAAGTTTACTTTGTTGGAACGTTGATGACTTAAGGTCTTTGAAGTAGCTTTCTATGTATGAAGTAGTTTACTTTATCTCAGAACCAAAAAAATTTGGTACCAACTGCCGACCAAAGAGGCAGTTTGTGACATAAACGTTGTAGTGGCGTCACGATGGCAGGCAATTAGAACAAATTGTCTTCATCCTCATTCTCTTTAAGTATTTGGAGTTCTGTCTTCACCGTACGATATATCTGAGAGAAACAATCGTTCTCACTTTCAGACTATTCGTACTCTAACACACTTTCATTTTCCCTTCCTATTTCACATTCTTCATGCTCTAGTTTTTCTGTTTCTAAATTATTTACTAGCCCTTTAGAAATAAAGTTAATTATTGATTTTTTTTAGCATTTTTTGATTCACAATTTTCATAAGGAGATAAAGCAACAAAAAGCAGTTCTCGAATTTTTTGCTTAATGTCTGAGAATACTGTAAGATCTGTCAACAGACATATACAGTGACAGTACAATTTCTTTATTCGAAAATCTTTATTTGCAAAACATTTCCATTGAGTTACTGCTTTTATGAGATGATTACGATCCAGTCTAAAGAAACAAGATGGTGTTAACTTTCTATCTGATAGACTGGCGTAGCAAGATTCAACATATGCATTTACGCTGTTATGCTTAGTAATTGCTGTTATAACTGCCTTTATTAATGCCGCCGTGTCATCAGTTCGAACTTCGTTGGTTTTTTTATTGATATAAGTTAGCCATTTCTGCAACCAATAAGTGAGAGAAAGGGTATCGTGAGCTTGAGACAACATTTGGAGGACGGGGACTGCTGGCCCGTATGTATTACATAATACTCCTACGTATAAAAATACGTGCTTACTTTTATAAAATCCCACAGGTTTCGGATGTGGTACTAACCGATTTATAAGACTACCCGTAGCATCTACTGGACAATACAGCGTAATTTTCAGAGCTATACTTCTTATATAACTCAACTTGGGAGGATGTCCAATAGTGAACAAAGAAAGGATCTAAACCACAGCTGAGGACACTGCCAATATATGGGAGGGTATACTTCATGGACCAGATTGCAAGTACAGGGTTTCTATGCAATCGTTTCTCTAAATTACTCTCATACTTGGCTTGACGATATACCTGATCAGAATGGACATGAGGAGGTTCTTTATCTCCAAAAGTCATCAGCTCATTAGCCACTTCTGTACGATATGGGGATAATTTTCTCTTTACTGCACTATCGTGTTTCATTTCTGGATCGTAATCATAAACTGAACAGTGCAACTTAATGTCACTCTGTTCTTCATCAAGTACGTTAGCTATTGTTAAAGTGGCTCCACACTGTTTGCATTTGGACTCAACAAAATTGTTTCCTGTGCCTGGACGAAATATCCAAGTACAAGGAAACTTTCTTGTTTCGTATACTAAGTAATTGAGTGTATGAGTCCAACTACCCTTTAGAAGAACAGTCCTCCTTCTGAACTTAATGTTTGGCCTGAACATGTTTCATTTCTCGCAGTAAAAATAGAGTGTGGTCTTATCAACTGTCACTGCTCTGCATTTATATGTAAATCAAACTTACAAGAAACGCTAGTACTTGAATCGCTTTTATCAGCTTCCTCCTCTTCACTAGAAATGCCTTCTTGTGAAATATTTCCCTGCTTTTCTTCTATTTTATTCAAAAGCTGTGGAATTATTTCAATGGCGTTTCTTTTTAAGAAATTGTACACAGCTTTTGCGCTGACTTTATAATCTATTATCTATGACAATTTCCTTATAGATGGTATTAGTTGGCACAGGGATTCTACCACAATGTAATATCCCAGCTACATGTTTCGCTATAGCACTGCGTAAAACTTCAGAAAAAACATTTGGATTTTTAGGCATTTCTAATGAAAGAAAGTTAAGAAATGAAACATGTAAATAAAAGTCTACTACATTACAACAACAAATACACTTATTCTAGAATGAATAAAAAAAAGTTATAGTTAATAACAAACTTAGGATGGACGTCCATCCTAAGTTTAACAATTTGCGGTCACGAAAACTATGTATTCATATTTGTTAATAACAAATATATGTATAACACAATTATAGATAAATTTGTGGAAGAACTAAATTTAATCAATGAATTAAAACACAATAACAATTACAATAGTAAAATGAAACTAATTTAATAATGAAATAAAAAATGTAATGAGTAAAAGAGAAATACTAGAAGCAAGGACTAGTAAAGTATGGTGCTAGATTAAATATAAAAGTGTATTGCAATTACTGGAACAGTATGCGATATAGAAATCAGAAACTTACAGAAAAACAGCACTAAATACTACACTTACAAATTTTATAGAAATAATAAAAAGTGGTGAAACTTACTTGCGTAAAAACGTGTTGCAACTCACTTCTAGAGATGTACTGTTGTTTTGGAGTCTGCAAAGTAGAGGATCTCAACCAGAAGTGAAGTAACATTAAGAAATTTATGTCATATAAAAAAAAGTTTAATTTTAATAACAAATAAAAATATATTGGTTCCGTGACCGTAAATTGTTAAACTTAGGATGGAAGAGCGAGGAATCGGCCAAATAAAACAACTCGTCCCTTTGCCAACGTTTCGACAAATATATTGTCCTCTTCAGGGCCTGGATATCACAAATACAAAACAATTTACAGAGTCAGTAACATAGAAAAAACAGTAAAAATCAGTAATAGAAACATAAACTGTAAAATACACTAACTTTTTTTATAATTATTAAAACTTCCGTGGCTATGCGGGTTGGTTGAGTTACAGAAACTACGAGCCAGAAATGGAGAAGCAGGTATATATATATATATACAGATATAGCGGGACTTACACGGGAATTTTGGTAATTACAATTGGACAGATACAATAGACTAATCACAACAAAAGAGTAAATACAATAAATATTGGGAAAGTTCTTTAAACAACAAAAACCGTTTAACACAAAACATAGGGGAAACCAAATAACCCTCATGCACTAAATAACAAATAACCAAAAGATTTGAAGTAAATTTAAAAAAAAACCAGCAAAATTATGTACAAAATTTGGATATCTATTTATTTTTTAATGATAAAATTGTAGCAATTGGCTAAATTAGACTTGTCTGTCCTAAAGTTTACTGTGTTGTTTTGTTCACTATGTGGCACATTTCTAGAAAGTTACGTTTGTATTGTTTTTTTCCCTATCAGGTACTGTCACATTCTGGAAGTCAAAGTTATGTTTATTTTCAATTTGGTGTCTAAGTAGCGAGGTGGAATTAGTCTCTAAGCCCCGCTATATCTGTAAATATATATCTGCTTCTCCATTTCTGGCTCTTAGTTTCTGAAACGCAACCAACCCGATAGCCACGTAAGTTTTAATAATTATAAAAAAAATTTAGTGTACTTTACAGTTTATGTTTATAACACTAGTAGAGTAAAAAGGAGCCTCTTGGCTCAGTAAAGATGGTGGACTAGGATGAAGTAGGGGTGCGGGTGCAGTTTATTCCTGCTCTATCCTTCTCTTCACACTCTTAAGGTGCATCTTTCTCTTCTCTCCACACTCTTAAGGTGCATCTTTCTTTTCTCTCCACCCTCTTAAGGTGCATCTTTCTCTTCTCTCCACACTATTAAGGTATATATCTCTCTCTCACGCCCATCCATATTAGTTAAAACTAAATAATAGTTGATTTGAATTGTGAAAATAAAATATTTAAATAATATTTTACTGGAAATTACCATGCTACATTTAAAGCATTTATTAAATATTCCAGTGCTCCCACTGGTTGGTTAGTACTTCATCTAACTCGCCCTATCTATGTCCATATTAGTTAAAACTAAATAATAGTTGATTTGAATTGTGAAAATAAAATATTTAAATAATACTTTACTGGAAATTACCATGCTACATTTAAAGCATTAATTAAATATTCCAGTGCTCCCACTCGTTGGTTAGTACTTAACTTCATCTAACAATGTATGTAGTCATAAACTAGGAGATTCATGTTTTGTGATCTCTTATAAGTTGTGCATCTCAAATGCATATACAGGTTGTTTTAGACATTTAAATCACGCCTATTGGCATTACCTTACTAGGAATACTGAAATGAATTCACAATATAAATAAATTGCATACTCATTTACATAAGTGTATATGCTGTTTAGCGAATATCTGGTAAACTTTATTACCAACGTAACAAACTGAGCATCGAAATAATGATCCTCAATAAGAGGTTCCGGGTACAGAATATAATTATATTCAATTATTGGATTCAATAAACAATAAAAATGATCAAACCAAACTTCAGTCTGAATTGACGGCCCACATTCAAAGGCTTTGTTTTTAAAGGAATTGATTAAATGCCACAGTTGTCTTGAATCATAAACAGATCTAAATTTTTGTTTTAAAGATGTATAAAATTGTTTGGATTTAACTTCACATATATTGTTTTAAATTTTCTATTAGTTATTAGGTACAAGTTACGAACATAATTTGAGTTAGTTTTGCGGAAGAGATTTAATAATTTGAAAGAACGTGTGCGAAGCAGATTACACTCACTATCAAACGACTTTTGTTTATTGTACTTAGGGCTAGAGATCAAAACTTGTTTACTATGACAAGTTTATTCTTACAATTATACTCTACCTTATTTCTGAAATATTTTACATCATTTTTAGTCCACATTGATTACTACAGACATCAGTTACAATCTGTAAATACATTGAGAGAGAAAGAGCCATATGATCTGAGTAAACTTTTTGGTGTATGCTGAAAGACTTTACTAATTGTAAAATATCGCTCGACAGGCTACAAACATCAATAACTGAACTACCCAAACACTAATATGAAAAAAATTCGCCTTCCAGATCGCTCTTTATTCTACCATTAAGCACTATTAAATTGAAGTCATCACATAATTCTAGAAATTTTTTGCTTCTCTTATTAATAACATTATCTTTAGATTTTCTCGCAGTATTAAGCCACCCAGAAAACACTTTGGCAATTCTTGTTCATGTGATATTCTCGCATTAATATCCCCTATAATTACATAATTGTAACTAGAATAATTATGCAGAAAAACAGACAGTTTCTCAAAATCGGAGTCCCACTTTGAGCAATTTATGTAGAAAGTATGTAAAATTTTGTAACACCGCTTTCAAATACAAATAAATTAATTCCATCAATGTTAATAATGTTAATAAATTTCGAAGAACTGCCGCCTTTCTTATAGCCCAATTCATTTCCCTCTTTACCCCTCCCGTATTTATTAATTTTCTCCGCAGCTACCCAACCAACACACGTTAAATTCTGTAAAATATTTTTCATATTTATGAATATCATTTTCGACTTTCATTAAAAGTTTCCATTAAAAAAACAAATCATAACTTTTAACATAATTACGAAACTCAATATCTTCTATTTTATTTTTTAAACCATTAACATTATAAGATAATACCTGAAAACTAAAATTTTCTTCTTTTATTTCTGTAGACGGACGGACGTACCTTTTTCATTTACTTCATGCACCTCCTTGATGTAAACACGGCGATTCAATTCTTTGTTTTGGATCAATATTGCGGACCGGTTTTTCCATTCCTATCTCCTTATTCCCCGTCTTAGCTACCACTTCCTATGCCAAATTTTAGATATTGCCGCCAACAAATACTTCCAACCACTTCATATCCTCTGTATTTGAAAAATATTTTAAAAGGGGGGTTAATAGACAAGGGAAATAACTGGAGGAAGAATTGGAAAACGGACTTGGAACGAAATTAGGAATCAAGGTTGGAACAAGAGTGGGGGACGCCACCAGTCTTCAGAACACTTACTACAAATGGCAATTATTATTTTATTTGACCAAGCTTATCAATTACAGGCAACAATATACACTGCTAAATAAAAATTTATCATTAATCAGAATAGTGCACTTAATTAATAACTCACAGGCGACAATGTACAAAACAAGGGAAATGTCTATCATATATATTAGTGCGGGATACTGCACTTGGTTCAATATTGAATTCAATATACCAGGCGTATAAAAAGGGAGAAAGTCTGTAAACAATTACAATAGTGCGGGACACTGCACTTATTACTAAATTACAGGCAACCATATACAAAACAAGGGAAATGTCTATCATACATATTAGTGCGGGATACTGCACTTGGATCAATATTGAATTCAATATACCAGGCGTATAAAAGGGGAGAAAGTCTATAAACAATTACAATAGTTCGGGACACTGCACTTATTACTAAATTACAGGCAACAATACAAAACAAGGGAAATGTCTATCATATATATATTAGTGCGGGATACTGCACTTGGCTCAATATTAAATTCAATATACCGGGCGTATAAAAAAGGAAAAAAGTCTATTAACAATTACAATATGTATCTGACTTACAAGCATTTGATAGCCAATATAGCTAAGGTCCAGAATATTACACAATTACATAAAGAGTTGCAATTAACACCAAGTTCAACACGAGGTGGTTTTACAACAAGAAGCCAATATGGCGACAAAAAGCACAACCTTTTTTACACCGATCCTATGACGCATAAACCCAACTCAGTCCCTGGCACTCTGTCCTTACTCCCACTCCGTCCACACACACAATTCCACCAACCGACTCAGGGCGCCCTTAGCAAATTGCAGTCAGGGGGGCCGCAACTTTCGGGAACCAAACAATATTTGAACCTCTCAGACCAGTTGAATCATCCCAAAAGAATCGATTTCCTTGAATCATTAAACAGTCCGTCATTATCCGAATTTTTAAACTTGGGTTTATTTTCACAATTTCTTTCCTGTCCCAAGTAAGTTTGCTCTTTTCTTTCTGGTTTGCCAGGTGTAGTCTCTATTTATGTAGAAGCCCGTACCCTTTAGTCTATTGCTACTTCTTAAAATTTGACTTACGACATCGTAATATCGCACTTGCGTACTCCACTTTAATAATAGGGTATAAGGTTCCTAAAGTATAGGCCTCTTCTATATAATGCGACACTCAACGCCAAGCACCACTTTACAAAAAGCAGCAACTGT